>NW_016690372.1:1209241-1322614 GCF_001604755.1 Lepidothrix coronata
AACCCCCACCTCACTACAACCTCCTTTCAGGCAGCTGTAGAGAGCAATGAGGTCTCCCTTGAACCTCCTCTTCTCCAGACTAAGCAACGCCAGTTCCCTTAAAGCTCCTCATAAGATTGTGCTCCAGACCCTTCACCAGCTTCGTTGCCCTTCTCTGGACACACTCCAGCACCTCAATGTCCTTCTTGAAGTGACGGGCCCAGAACTGGACACAGAGCTAGAAGTGCAGCCTCACTAGTGTTGAGTACAGAGGGACAATCTCTGTTCTAGTCCTGCTGGCCACACTGTTTTTGATACAGGCCAAAATGCCATTGTCATTCTTGGCCACCTGAGCACACTGTTGGCTCATATTCAGCTGGCCCTCAACCAGCAGCTCCAAGTCCCTTTCTGCTGAGCAGTTCTTCAACCACTTATAATTTTCTGTATTTTCTGTATTTTCCCATGCTGCAAATTGTATCTGCTGCCTTTTTTTCACTGTGTACCTCCTAGAGAAGCCAAACTTCATTGTTGCTGTAATCCCCCTTTCTCGGTGAACACTACTCAGGAGATAGGGATCAAATGCTTCAACAGTGCAACTCGACAGTGTCATGAAGAGGACTCAGAGATGTTTGAACTAAACAGAAGTTGCATCACTTTCTAAACTGTACCACCCATGTAATGCAAACTCTCAGACTGTCATTTTAGTAGCAGATTTCCCCATGCCTTCCCATTATGCTCGTTGACTTTGAGGAGCAATTCTTCTACTCTTAGCCTTCTTGCCAGAGATTTCTTCCCAAATAGTTATACACAGCTCTGCAAATGTTAGAGTGACATTTTGAGTAAATTTGAAAAGCCTGTGTGCTCCTTCTTGGTTCCCCTGCAGCTCTGCCAAGCTTCAGTATAGTAATATAGCCTCACCTCCCAGGGCTAGCAACAACATTTACAAGCTACAGTTTCCTCTGCAAATACTTCCACTGTGCTACTCAGTGCTCTTCCATTTCCTCCCTTGCCCGGTTCTTTATGACTGGGGCCCGAAGAAAGTTTATTTGGCTTTTGTTGTGGAGTGCAGGGGCTTTTTTTTTTTTTTTGGTAACTCACCTGACAACACCCCTTAATTAACTTATTCTCTTTTGCATGTGGTGATGACAGGAATGGAGGAAGGACATAGCAAGCCTGATGCTGATAGAAACTGGTACATACTACTTTGTAGGGTAGCCACAGGTTAGCCTGGGGAGTTGGAGAATTGGTTCAATACAGAAGATAAGCAAAGCTAGACTCCAGAGTGCAAAGATAAGTGAGGTTTATTAATGGAGGGAGATTTAGGATCCATGTCCCTAATATGTCTTCTCTAGGTGAATTTAAAATTTGGAAGGTCTCCATTTAAGCTTTTGTTGTAGACAGTCAAAAATCTTTTGGGATTTTGCCTTACAGCGGTGGAAGCCTCACAATTTTTATTAGTTCCTTTTAATTTTTTCCACTTTGAGCTGAAATTTCTCAGGGCAGCTTTACAGGATTTTGGTATAATATACCCTCTTTATAATATGGAAGTAAAAAAGGAAGGTGTTAATTTTGAATTCAGAAAACAAAAAATTGTTCAGTTCTAAAAAAAAATCAAATTGCTTTTGTTCCTAATCAAAGTTATTTCACTGTCTAAACGTATGAATCAAGGTAATTTTTTTTTCTTTTTTTTTGTCTGAGGTAGGACATTATAGTACATGCACTGCATCCTGCACTTTTGTACTGATGTGTTGCTTGGGACTCTTTGTTTGCCTTTGTACCTGTTTTTTTTTGTCTTCCATTTTGTGGATACTTAGTCAATAATATTTTCTACAGTACTTTAATGTGTCTGTTTGTGTTTGGAAAATCCTCAAAGGGATAGGAAAGATAAGATACTGGAACAGGGTGGCGACAGTGACATGGAAATGGAATAGAATGGAAATGGAAAGGAATAGAGTATTTATTCTTTTCTGATTTTCCAGATAAATAAATAGGTGTGGTTTGCACTTCAAGTTTCTTCAGGAATTTTTTCTTTTATATGAAGAAACTTGCACTTCTGGGCTATTTTCAGGCCCAGAAATTAAATGTTTTATACAATGTTATGACATACATTTTGCAAGGTTTTGAAAAAAATGCATTTGATAAAAAATATTTGTCTGGATGTCATCTGACCTATGTAAACATCTGCTAGCAATTTTTGTTTATAGCAGGGGCCTTATAAGTGACAATTATTATTACTGCTCCACCAGTATTCTTGCATCCCTGAAAATGTGATGGATGCCTTGGAGCTAGCTCTATTATCTTTCCCATTTGCTGCTCATTTGGAAATATTTTGTGCACATTGCACTGATAAGGGTGTCTTATGTAATTACTCTACTTTTAGTGCTTGTTTGGTCTTAACTGCCATATGCTATTCAAATTAGAAAATTTGAATTTAAGAAAGTAGTATGCAAATCAGAAAGAAGCCAGGAATGAGAAGCAGGAAAGGCAAGTTTTAGAAAATAAAAACTGAAAGCTGAATGAAAGACCTTTACTAAGTCTCAAACAGAGTGAGGGAACTGGGATAATGATATGCTGATCTTCAGGATATGAGGGTCCTTTTTGGGAGGAGTAGGGGAAGAAGATGTTGTCTTAATTTGAAGCAAAGAAAAACTTGGATAGATGTTGAAAATATACTTTGGTCTGTGAGAGAGATTAAGTACCAGGAAAACCAGTCCAGTTTCTTTACATTTCTGTAGTTGTATGTGTCCAACATTTTAATTGTTTTATCTTCATGAGTTTCCAACAACTGATAAGAATACTATTGACATCTTGTCAGGCTGAAATCTTTAAAGCAGAATAGCTTTGTTCTTACTAGCACAGTAAACCTATCAGTGGCTTATTAGTGATACTTATTATTTGCAGGGTATTTTGCTAGACTAATAAAACCCATTCTTATTTCTAAGGTAATGTTTCTCTTCAGGCAGTTATTTAAAGATGGTTTTGTGCTCTCTGTTGTTGTCTCTCTCTTGGTGCTAGTGAATTGCATTTACATCCCTTCAGATTGCTCTTTTCTGTTTGACAGGCTGAGTAAGGTGAGGTCTAATGACATCTAGGTGGGAGACATCCAGGGAAAATTCAGTTTGTTGCAAAAGGTGTTATAGCGCATTTGGTAAAAAGGGACTTTTCTTATGGGTCAACAAGAAGCAGTGCCAGAGCATGGTACCACCAGCACCCTTAGGGCACCAACAGGCCATGTCTGGCCCCTGGAGCTCCCCCACCCTGCTCATGGCCCAGGATCCCATGGCAGCCCCCGTGGCCATCAGCCCCTGCCCAGTGATGCTGTGGCAGGGCCAGCCTCCAGGTACCCACAGCCTGCCCAGCCATGGGTGCTGCAAAACCAGGCTCATGTCCCATCCCTATCACCATGGCCCTGCCTGGCAATTGCAGCACGTGCTCTTAACGCTGGCCAGCAGACTGACTTCCTGGCCTCACTGCAGACCTGCGTCATCACCCTGAGGTTTCCTGGATTCTTGATTGGACCTGGCCCCCCACCTGCAGGTCTGTCCTGCTCACCTCTGAGGGTGGGTTGGACAGGACAGCCCTGGGCAGCAAGGGCACCCATCCTACTGGATGACGTGCAAGGTCCTAACTGCTTGTGAGCACCTAAAGTTCATATCATGTCTTTTTCACCAAAAAAGGAGCATTATCTCCTGGGTCCTAGTCAGATTCCATCTGAGTGATTGCATTTGGGCTCCCCAAATTATTTGGTAGGCTTCTGTTGTTAAAACTCATCTGTGTGGAATCCACTTGGACAGGAATCAGAATTTCTTTTTCCTTTTTTTTTTTTGATATTACTTTTGTGTTTGTTTTCTGTTTTAAAGTGTAATTTTGGTTTTCAGAAAATCTATTTTTATCTAGGGCCATGTGTCTGTTAGTGGATATGTGAGGGAAAGAGGTGAGCTGTGTAATGCCTGCAGGAAAGTTGTCTGGTTTTTGGATACAAACCTTAGGCATTCTAAGAATGTTTGAATTTGCAAGAACTTGGAAATTTTTGGTCTCTCAAATATAGCTGAGGAAAGATCATGTGCCTTGCACTGCTGTCACTGGTGACTTCAGCTTTCATGAATGGTAAATATTTTTCCTTTTTTTTTTTTGCACTGTCACCCTTCTAAAAATTTTAGGAAGAAATTACACAGTATTGTAGTCTGGAAGGCAGAGGAAAGAAACCACAGGGAAGAACAGGAGACTACAGAAAAAATAAAACAGAGAAGAAAGGAAAGAAGCAAAGGATGGAGAAAAATACAAGAGAGAAGTTAGAAAGCAGATGAAAAAGCATGAAGAGGTCTTGAATATTTTTCTCTCTGTATGCTAAGAATACACCTGTTCCATCTCCCCAGGAGGTTTATGCAGAGACTTGTGGGGAAGCAGCAGTGAATTGCTCCTTTGGATGCTAAGTGTAAAATTATAACTGGCAGGGTCTGAGAGCACAAGACTGGGAAGCTAATCGCTCCTAATAACATATTGATTTTCAGAGATTTCTGGCATTATGTCAGGGCAGTTTTGAACCAGCACCTGGCTTCTTCCACTTGCCATCTCCAAACTAAGGCAACAAAGCTTCTGGCATTGGGATCAGAAATAAATGCCACATGATCTTTTTGTCTCTACAAATCTGTGGGGGTCTCAAACATAGTTTCACATATTGCTCCTGTGCATGTCTGTGTGAGACACCAAATATAAGAGCAACCCAAAAAGTAGAAGGGTGGAAGAAATGTGCATGTATTTTAAACTTAGATAATTGTGTTGCTGCCTGTATTTATGGTGCTGAACAAAGGATTACAGTTCCATTGCTGCAGATGGCTAAGGACAATGGAGTGGATGCCTGTATTCAGGCAGAAGTCTCCAGCACAGGTGCCTGGGAGGTTGAGGTCATGTACTTGCTGCCAGGTTACATTCAACCCTGAGCAGATTTGCTGTATGTGTTGCTCAGCTGTAACACGCCTTCCTCAACCTTTGAGGACTGACTGTCAGGACAAGAACATAGGTTTTATTTGTATGACTGCTACCCTCCTCTGAAGGGGTGTTTCTGTAGCTGGAGGGAATGGTCTGCTTGCAAGGAGATGTGCTGGAAAGGCTCCCAGATGCTCCAGACAGCGAATACTTGCAAAGTGAGAATGAAATCTTGTTATTTTTTAAATATGTCAAGTGCATAGCTGGGCTGAGCTGGGCCAGGCTGAGGTCAGCATGGAGCACAAACAAGAATGTAACATTAAATTTTATCTGCTTATTGTTACGAGGTTTCATTGCCCCCTATTTGTAGCAGGCTGGCCAGAGAAGGACAGTAATACATGATTTAGGCTACTGTGGAATGTCAGCTAAAATCCTGTCCAGACTTTTGTGTCAACTTCAGCAATTCTGAGTGTTCTTCAGGTCCTCCTTACATAAGTATAATACTGAGGGTTGGGATCTCTTGTCTAAGGACAGTAATTATTTGACAATGGGATCAGTGAAGCTGAAGGACACAAATTCATATTGAAGGGAAGAGTGTCATTATTAACATGCTTTTGGTTTGTTCTGAAGTCCACAGAAAAACTCATGTTTTCAAAGCACCTAATGCATGGCAGTGTGGAGAAGAAAGCAGCAGAGCTGGGACACTTGTGTCAGCTACTCCCACTCACAGTCCTGATATCCCTCCTCTCAGCTATTTATGTGCTAGGGCAAGCAACTGTTTCATGCAAGGCACATCTGAGCTGAAGGCGTCAAAAGAGCCATTTCATGCTTGACTGCATTTTCTAATACAATCTGCACAGAGAGAGGAAAGAGAGCAAGGAAGGTTTGTGTGTACATAGGCATTGCCTTTGAATGTACAGTACATTTAGTTCCAGCTTGCAGTTGTGGGTGGCAAGTAAGAGGTGCAGACGTGAGGGGGAAGAGAATTGCACTTTGAAAAGAAGAAACTATTCTCCCACCTTGAAAAAGGTTTCTTGGCCGAATGAAGATGTGAGTCCCCAGGGCAGCACTGACAGCTGGTACCCAGAAGGTGTATGTAATGGCTGAGTGGGTGATGTGCATAGAGAGCTTTCTGTGTACAGACCATGACAGTGTGTGGGGAGTCCAGCTAGGAAAACTGGTGAATATGGATGCTGTTCACAGACATCTTAATGATGCTTCCAGAAACGTTTTCTTCCTAATGTGTTTGTAAGTCCTGTGACTGGAGAGGTTCTGCATACCAACTGTTAGTGCGGTGGGTCGCTGCACCAGCACAACCATAGTGATCTCCTCCAAATGTTTTGGAACCATATAAACATCTCCTATGTCACTTTATCAGCTTGATATTTATGTCTTTATTTATCACCTCATTTGCATATTTATTGCATTGCAATTCTGTTACTGGCCATTGTGGAGCCAACCACGGATCTTTTACAGCGTGGACATTTGGCTGTTCCTCAGTTTCTCATCCGTCTACCCTACTCTAGCATCTAACATTAAAACATTGAGAAGGTGTAAGGTTTCGCTCTGCCAAGCTTGCTGTTTCCTGCTAGAAGTTCTGCTCCTATCAGCTGGGAAATATGGGACAAAGGAGTGAAACATAAAGAGAATATCCGGATTCCAATACGTTGCTGCAATTGTTTCAATTAGATGGGCTGTTAGCTTTCTGGGGTGTGTGTGATGAGAATCCCAGTCAATCATTTGAAAAAACTTTAGCTGAACTGAGCTAGATGAGACACTGGTAGAAGTGCTTTATGGAGCAATCCTTCCAGGTGCTTAGGGAGCTAACTCGTCTATTTTTTTCAAAACCTCTGGGATTTTTACATGTAGGTTTGTGGTAGAACCCCTGCACAGAGCAATCTCTACAACCCTGCCTTTGGTAGGGGTTGGCTGTGGTGAAAAGGAATGCTCTGATTCATATATTAATATATTTATATAGATTTGTAAATTTTGGAGGTAAAAATGCTTCTCAGCATACTCCCGGATTGAAACAATGATTGCCATGCTGCAGTGCTTGCTGCAGTTCTGTCACAAGACTTTAATTCTACCCTCCTTAGAGGAGAATATCACTTTCTGCAAGCAAGACTGAACAAATAGAGAATGCTAAGTATTATAACTCCTTCCCTCAGCTGAACTTCCCATTTTCTTTGACATCCTCAGAGATGATAGAAAAATGTAATTTCTTTCTTGACTGATTTGTTGTTTGTTTTTTGGTGTTTTTTTTTTGTTCCTCCTCCTGGCTTTCATTGGGCCTCCATCTCCTAAGTTTGTGTTTGAATGACACTTAAACTTGCAGTGGTGTTTGGTTTGTTCCTTTCTCCATTTGTATCAGTTGTGTCAGCAGAGCTCTACTAATGTTGCTTGTTAGTAAAGAGTGGAAAAATATAAAATCACAAAACAGAACAAATCTGATGTAGAAAAGACCTGCTAGGAAAGTCACTTTATACAGTTGTTTTTCTTTAAAGTGGTAGCAATGAAATTAAATTCCTCTCTCAATAAGCAACAGTAAGAATACCAGAAATCGGAACTCTAGTCATTACAACTATTCCTGTGGAAGGCTGGACTTCAGAACAGTGAAGGAGATTGCATTTTTTGGAAGATGTGAAAAACAGAGGCTTTGCTAGCTCATAATCACAAAAGGGCCCTGTGCTAACATGCTTGTCCTTGGGCATTATGTGTCCATGGGTACTGCTGACTCCAGTTGTGGTGAGCACCATATCTTTGTTTCTGCTCATGCTTGCCATGTAAGGTTTCTGGATGCAGTTAAACAGTTGTTGCATTTTTCCCCAGTTACATATCTTTCTGTGGCAAGTGGTATGATTTCTGTAGACGCAGCGCTCTGTGATAGATGTCAAAGTTCTTCAGGTGTGAAGGTCACACAGAGGTGTAACTTCTTTTCATTTTTTGCAATTGTTTGCTGATTCCTTGCAGAGGCCTCTATACTGAGCTATGATGGCAGCATGTACATGAAGATCATCATGCCTATGGTTATGCACACGGAAGCAGAAGATGTGTCCTTTCGTTTCATGTCCCAACGTGCTTATGGGCTGTTGATGGCAACCACCTCACGAGACTCTGCTGACACTCTGCGCCTGGAGCTGGACGGAGGCCGTGTCAAACTTATGGTCAATTTAGGTATCGTATAAAAACCTTCTGTTGCCCTCTTCATTATTAGTTTGGGCTTGTGATTAGTGGTTTTTTAAAATAATTTTATTTAATTTCTGTTGGTTTGATTGGATTGGATTGATTTCTAAAATAACTGCTGAGACCTTCTTAATTATATAATCTTGCGGAAAGAAATTCTCTTCTGCATTGCTGCATGAAGATTTGCTGTCAGTTCTTCGTTATGGACAGTGTTGGTTTTTAAGTCTTAAAGTTTTTAAGTTTCCTTTCTTGATCTGGGACTGGTGAGCTCTGTGTGAGACATGCTGCTTGGTCCATCTTTTGATCAGTTACATCCCTCATTCATCCAGCATCACTCAAAACAGTCAGAGGTGAACAGAGAAAGGAAGCAAAATGGATATGGTGGGAAGCAGAAGTCCTGTGAATCCCCTGCCCTTTACATAATTTGACAGCATTTGATACAGCTTGGCATATTTTACATTTCAATATAAAAACCTGTTTTGTTTTTTTTATTGTGTCTTTATTAAAAAGAAGGTAACAATAATAAAAATGCATTCCCTCATCCCAAAGAATTCTGTTCTGTCTCCTCAGAGTTACGCTTTCCCAGAAAATAATTAAAAAAGACAATTGGAAACAAGTCCTATAATAACAACAATGAAAAAACAATTGGGAGTGAATGTGCTATTAGATTAGCCTCAATTCATTTTCTTGACAGTCTTTAAGTACTCTACTGAATGAAAAATAGCCTCTCTAAATAATGTAAATACATGAGTTGAAGCTTTCTTTCACTTTTCAGTGATGCAACTTGTTACTTCATGTGTATTCAGCAATCTAACTAAGAAGAGGTTCTGACTCAGAGACAAAACTAACATGACAGTGTGTAATGTTAGAGCTCTTCTAATGTGTAGGGTATTCTATATGAAGATGTCTGTATGGTCTGTGAAAGCTTGTGTCAGTTTTCAAAATTCTAAGCCCCACTGGAACAAACTTCTGCATTTTTTTACCTAACGGTATCAGCGTCTTCAAAGCCCTGCTGTAGTGTTATCAGGAGAAAACCATGTAGTGGCTTTGTAGAGTATGTTGTCCAGCAGTTATCCTCTGGAACTAGCTTGTTTTTTAAAATTTCATCTGGTGTTTTTTTTGGCTTTGAAATTGCAAGCCAGACCATTAATATTTGCTTTTGGAATAAGAAAGTAAGAGAAGAAGATGCATCAAACAAGTTCATATCTCTTAAAAGCCAAGGTCTATAGAAAGGTCTATCTAAAGGTCTATAGAAACTCTTCGTTTTTAGTAAAAAAAAAAATATTGCATATTTGCTCTGCTTAGCTTGACCAAAGAAATGTAAAGCAATATTGAGTGTTTAGCTAATATAAAAGCACTTGCTGTGCTATCCAGACTGGCCTAGAGGACAAATGGAATAGATGAACTTCAGCTATGACAGTAACTTCTCAAATAAAGAGAAACAGCACTCTGATAATAGCCATCTCGGCCTATATTAACTTTAAATGGAGGAAAATTTCATAGATTCACATGGTGTGCCTGGAGAACAGCTCATAAGAATGTAACATTCTTACATGTGCAAAGAGAGCTCCAGAGCGTTTGTTTCTGCATTTTCTTCTGATCTAATCAGTTACTGCTAATAATAAAGAAAAAATAAGATTATTTTTTCACCACTGTTTCCTTTCTTGAAAATTATTGCTAGCTATTTTTTTCTCAGAAAATAAAATTAGTTGCTGAAAGATTGGTAGTGGCCTGCTTCTGTTGGGAAAGTGATGGGGAGCTGAGTATCTGCTTAGCTCTGCACTATCCTCTTGTAACGCAGAGCCAGTTCTTTTACTTTTATGCCTTAGTTTCTCTCTTTGCTCAAAAGAGAATTCTTTGCAACCTGCAAGGGATGTGCTAGTATTTTAATAAGAGCTGCTTTTATCACCTTTGATACTCCTACATGATAAGTACTACAGCTTGAAAACTGCCAGACTTCATCACAAAATTATCACTTTTTCTACTGAAGAAGATACCACTTATTTGATTCTGTTATTTATTCATCTTAAGAATGAATGAGACTAAGAGGAATTTTGGACGTTTAGGGCCTCCTAGAGGTAGACCCTATGTGAATATGAGGAGGGTAGATTTAGATTACCCTGAATACTTATCATTTTTTTACAGTTTACTCTTTCCTTTCCAGTTTTCAGTATATCATGCTGGCAGACAATATTTTGCCTCAGGGCCTGTCAACATTGTTTGCCTGGTTGGCACTGGTCACTTGTACCACTCACTGGGGTCTGTTATGCCAGACCCCAGTCACCTAGCCTAGAGGTGGACTGTTCAACTCTTACTGTCTGGCATCTAAAAGATGTAGCTAAAGATTTGACAGATGGTCTACACATATTTGGAAAGAGATGTGTTGTTGACAGTTTAATGCAGGGACAAAATCTGTAAACAAACTCCTGTGTCAACTGAAGGCTATTTTTGTGTAGTTGCAGGGACTGAAGCAATGTGTATGTCAGATTTGCTAACTTTTCAGCTGGAAACTTTTGGGAGGTTGATTTTTCCCCAACGTTGACTACAGGGTGCAGCAGGGGAAACCTGTGAGCACTCTCCTAGAAGTGAGCACTCAGCAAAAGGGTAGTTTAGACTGTTGGAACCCAGATTGAGCTCCACCTCTCCTCTCTTCAGATTTATAAAGCTGTGAGATAATTTCCTTGAAACAGGACTTTCCTTCTATCAAAACAGCACAGTTACCTTGCTGCTGAAGAAACAGAATTTGAGGAGGAATGACCTTACCAGAGCCATTCATTTCCAGTTGTTTAATCTAAGTCACGTCTAACTCTGTAAGGAGACTATTCATTACCCAAATGTCACAAACAAGAACCAAATCTTTATCTGACCTTGCCAAACTCCTGTTACCAATGAGAAACAGTCATCAGCACCACCTTTGAAGACCTGAGTATGCTCGGTGTCAGCATCCCCTGAGCATCTAACCCAAGACAGATATGTGTAAACAAAGACTGTTTTGAGTGGTGAGTTATTTAATTGTGGTTTTCTTATAAGTCATTTAATACTATTACTAAGAGCTGTCTCTTCTCTTCTTTGATCTATTCCATTTGATTACTTATTATCATTTATATGTTTATTAAGGTATTCCTACGTTGTTTTTTTTATTTCTTTTCTTCTTTTTTTTTTTTAAACTCTTCTGTGTATTTCAGTTGTAGAGCTTTCCCATACCCCATCAGCCATGGTAAATCAAAAGATGGTATTCGACCCTTCAAAGGCCTGAAGCCTGCGGCCCGCACAGCAAACAGCCCTGAGAACAGAGCATACGGAGCAGCCTGCAGGGGCTGGCATATCCCACTCACCCCCTCAACATTCAGTGTCCAAACCAAACAGGGGAGAGAGAGATAGTCCAGCAGGCATGGGTGGGCATGGGCAGCTGGGTGCTTGCTGAGGAAGGTGGGAGGCAAAGGAAGAGCAGTAATGAATAATTCTCTGAGGAAGAGGGCAAGGAAGTTGTTTCATACCTTTCCAGTGTGAGTGCCCAAGGCACTGCAAATCTGCATGTTGACAGCATGTCTCTCAGTAGTTTGAGTGTTTGTTGTGTGAAGAATAGAAATCCAAATGTGATATATATCTCACTTCTACTGAGAAGGACTTTGAAGAAATGGGTATGGAGTGGAAGGAGAGAGAGAGAAATTAAGTAAATCATGGCTTGGAACATACTTGGGAATAATTTCTGATGCTGAGATGATGTACAGAAAGAGAAAGAAATGGCTGGTCTGATAGGGAAATCCACCTTCACATTTTTCCTCCCACTGTTAAGTTGGAGGGTTAGTGTTATACTGACTTTTATTTAAGAATATTTCAGGTTTTTTTCTTCCTGCCCTGGCATATCTTCAGATCACTGGTGACTAGGATAAATATTTCCTGCTTCCTCTGATGTAAGGAAGTGTAACCATCCCTCTCGCCTACCTTTTCCTAAGATATATCCTCAAGGGTGTCAGAGACACTTTTGCCCCTCCAAAATGAAAAGTATTTTTGTAATTTCTCCATACAAATAGTGCAAGTAGAAGAGAGGCAAGAAACCTCAATGTGACATGGGGTAAGAGTGTGCATGGGACTTTATCTGGTTTCCCCACAGGAGATAACCTAGAGTGAGTCTAGAAACAGTCGGGCCCCGATTATCTCTTTTGTTCTATTCTTGCCTTAAAGTACTCTTCCATAGCCCATATGGCTGCTTATCCAAAGGAACAAACATTTTGTCCTCACACAGCAGAGGTGACTTTCTTTCCTGATTCAAGGATAAAATGGCCTGGAGCCTTAGCAATGTCAAATAAATATCACTATTTTCAGAGACAAAGATATAAATGGTAAGAAACACAGGCCTAAGTCGCAGATACTTCTGTTTGCTAGTAAAGATACTTCCATTCAAACAATGAATTAGTGTTAGTTAATTGCAGTGGAACTATTTAACCTTTTGCAAGGAGAGGGTCTTTGGCTCAGTTTCCAGGTGATATGCTCTGGAAAATGCTCCATCTCAGCAGTAAGGAAGGAGTTTCTGGTTTACATCAGAAAAATAATGAAAGTAACTGCAAAAGGTCTTCCCAGCTACCTATTCCCCATGCAGTTACAGACTGTTTTCACTTCACTGCTGTCCTCATCCAGTTGCTGAACTTACAGATGACTGGATTTGCAGCTGTTTAGACATACTCCTCTTCAAAACTTACCTCATCATTGGAAACTGATAAGAGGGCTGAGTGCCCTAGATGATGATTACCCTAAGTCCTAGTACTGTGCAGGAGGAATCTCAAGCACTTTTTTTTTAATTATTCCAGAATTAACCAGATGCTGCTGTTTTAGGCACAAAGACCGAAGTAAACCTGCACCCTTACTACCAGGAAAAATCTCCTCTGCTTTGGATTTGTACCACTGTACTGGTTTAGAGGAAAATAGGTGTTTTCCTCCCTTTTAAAAACTGATTTAAGAGGGAGAGAACAGCTTCATGTATTAATGGTGGGAAATTTCTGAGTTGCTTTGGGCAAGACTTGGAATTAAGGAAATGAACAAAAACCCTGTGCGTGTTCTTTGATGGTAGTGTGGAGGGTATGGTAATGCTGGTGTAGCAGTGCAAGCAGATGCACTCTCTTACCTGCCATGCAGGATCCCCACTGACCCAGCTGCATTAAATCTCGTTCAGGAGCTGGTTCCTTTGGAGTGCACCTGAGCATTTCTGCCTGGCACCCGATTGCATGGCATTGCAGAGCCTTCCTGCTCCCATTCTGGAGATATAATAGCACTGTGTAGTTGTCAGGGCAGTCCCCTCAGTGGCCTGGTCTTTAATAATTTGAAATAGAAGTCTTGCAGTCAGGATAAAGGCTACACTGGTTTTCAGTTTGAAACATCTATCCTTTCACCTGGAATAGTGGCTGAGCCTGTGGGTAAGACCCAGGACATTTTGGTATTGCTGCCAAAAAAAAAAAAAAAAAGGCAAAACTTCTCTGCAGACATCAATAACACAGCAATGGTTTTAGCCTCTAACTTGGATGAATGTTGCTGTGGACCAGCCGTGTTTCCCTTTCCAGCACACTCTTTAGCCCGTAAGAAATTCCCATGTTGTTCCAGCTGTAGCAACTCTCTTGACCTCGCTTGAAATGAGACTTGGGAGTCTCTCTTGCTGTCAGTCTCCATCAGGTCATAGAAGGAAGCTCCCCTGCATGTACTATAGAGCTCCCCTTACCCCACCCAACTCCTCTAAGGGATATAGCCACCACTGTATGGTGATCGTAGCAATTGCTCCAGGGCTGTTTGCTCCCACTTTTCTGTTGCGGTTGACGACACATGACAAACCTAATCGCACAAAACCAAACCCAGATTTTCTTAGGAGAAGTTCTGCTTGAAAACAGACTCTCTCTGGCTATGTTACTCCTGATTGGTGGTGTGTCCCAGTCATTACAGTGCTCATTACAGCTCTTTATTTATTATTTATAGACTCTTATTCTTTCCCCTCCTTTATTTTTTAGGAACTGCATTCAGTGTCAGCTGCTGAAATATTTTTCCTACATTTGTATAAGTAAACATAAAATTGGTCCAATTAAGAAGCAAACTGCCTTATATTTCTCTGCCATTCTGTATAATCTCCCTTTCTGGGCCATATCTCTTTAATAAATATGACCATTTCTGCTGGTTAAAGCATTACTTGTCCAGATAGAGTGCCCACTAGCATGGTGCTATTATTCATGGCCTTGGTTTCATGAGAGAAGGTCAGCATACCAAGATATGTAATAGCACTGATACAATAGCTGTCACCCACATTAGACACCACAGCAATGGATGTTCACAAGTAAGTAGGCATTTATAAATGAAAGATCCTCTTCTGGATCATAACTTGAGATATGCTGAGCATTAGTGTGTTAAATGAGAGAAGCAATGCTCAGAAGCCCTCTAGCTCAGGCTCTTCCTACCTCAGCTTGCTTTCTCTTCAATTACCATTTCTTAGATTCTACAAGCATAACTCTATTTTTCTTTCCATGTACCTGTCTTTATCCCTTCCTTACCTGTAACCTCTGAATGAAGCAGGGCCAGCAAAGGTTCCCAGATCTGCCACTTCACTGCCCATTTCATCTTCTCCCTGAACGTTACAAACACTCCATTCAGTCTTAGCGTTCAGACAGCAAGATGAGACTGGGCTCTGAGGAACTGGCAGGGCTGGGGACCTTTGGAAGAAATCCCCGTTCTCCCTGCCAAGCCCAAAAAAAAGTATTGCCAACCTCCAGAACTAGCTGAAATCTGGGCTGGGCGTTCGTGCGGTTAGCTGTTTGCAAGTGGCCATTTTATGATAGGACACAACTGGGCAGTATATTAACCCTTTCCTCACCTGAGCGGACAGTGTCAAATGTGTCTGTGCACATAAAAAGTGTTCTGGGCTGGCCACTGGGGAATGAGAAGAGGGTCTGTCTTTGGGAGAGCTGGAAAGGGTTAAATATTGCACCAACAAATCTCATAGGCTGATTTTACAGGTATTCTGTGTTGACAGATGGTGTATTTATGCAATAACAATACGAATTAATTCAAAAGAAACCAAGTGTAAAGGTTGATTTTGAGCTTCAAGCTTCTTAGAGAAATTGCTAAAGGTTTCTAAAAAGCAAAATGACACTGGAGTATGACTTGTGTTTTGAGGGAGATTTTTATGCCTTAATTATAAATTTTTTTATTGTAATTCACATCAGTACATGGTCTGGAGTGGAAGATACTCTTAGATGTGTAGGTTTCTATAAAAAGGCAAGAACTTTCTGTGTCAACATGTGGATATATATGTATATTGGTATATTTCTCTATACATATGTATATATATATATGTCTCTATATATATATATTTATGTAACAGATATTTACATAGAATATACTGTACATATACACCCACTCCTGAACTTGTACAGACTGTATATAAGTATAAAATGGCCACATCTCTTTGCGTGTGTCTGTCCCCGGAAGGGTGGACTGATTGTTTTTGGATGTCTGCAGCTGTTACCTTGAAGGATGCAATTTCATCTTTCATTTATTTTTCCCCATCTAGACTGTATCAGGATAAACTGTAACGCCAGTAAGTTTTCCCTCAAGTTTCATTTTGTTCTCTTTCTATATATATTAAAATAACTTTATTTTCTTTGCTGTTTTATAAGCTGTTTTTATTTTCCTTTTCTTTTTCTTTTCTTTCAAAAAAATCTTCTTAAATTGAAGGGTTGGGTGGGATATGAAGCTGGAGGGGGAGGAGGGAAGACCTTAAGATGATTGTATGTGAAAATTTTGTATTAGGTTTCTCCGAGAAGGGGATGAACTGTTATTTCATAGCTTTGCAGAAGAGCACCTGCGGAACCTGATGAGCTGATATTATATTTCACTGGTAACCTGTTGTCTTTATGAAAACTTTTAAAGAACCACATAAGAATAACAACAGGTACTGTATGCACTTCTCCACTACAAAAAGGCATGCATATTTAAAACCAAAACAAAACAAAGCAATCTTCAAACTCTCACTTTATTACAGAATGGCAACAACTTAACCTGATATTTATTCAAAGTAATTTTATTTGGGTATAGAATAAGGAAAAATTAGATCTTACATTTTGAGTATATTATATTTATATATATATATAATTTGCTACTCCTAGGTTTCTATAATAAATTCCATCTGAATCTTTGGGTCCCTGAAAATTCCTTTCAATCTATAGAAGTAGGGGGGAAGGATTATAAAATCTTTGTGAAAAATAATAGCGAAAGATCATATCCCATTCTAGATTGACTGAGCAAGCCAAATCTTTTCTGCTCTACTTCAAAGAACTGATCAAAGTTGATGTAGGCCTCAAAGTAAAAAGCACTTCCCAGAGAATGGAGCTGTTTATCTCTAAAGTGTGCTTTGAGGCTTGTCTTACTTGTAACCAGATTCCTGAACTGGCAGATCCTCGGTATTGCATTTTATGTGTAAGTATTTATGGAAGACTAAACATCACTGTGGAAATGCTATGAGGGATTAAAAAGCAAGGATGGTCCATGTGTTTTCTAGAGGCTGTGGCCTTTTCCCTCATCACTGAGCTGCATCCAAGCTAGCAGAAGTGTGTTGCACCCCCAAAAGAAACACAGAGCTTTCAAGTAGTAAAGCCAATTGTAGTAGCACCAAGAATCTTATTCTAAAGCAGTTTCTTAACAGATTTGCCATAATTTGGATCTAAGAATAGATTTGTAGCGTTAGACAGCAGACAGAATTTCTTTGGTTTTTTTTCCTACGTGTATAGTATTTGTAGAATTTAAAAGGTTATCCGTGGTTGCAAATAGGAAAAAAAATACACACCTAATCAGGCAATAGATTCAGATTCCCCTCCTCGTCAGTGCCAGCTGATTGAGACCCTGCTTTTCAATAACAGCAAACAATTAGTTTTTCAGTCTTGGGAAGTGATCCCTAGGAGCCTGTTCCAAGGGGAACAGGCCTGATGTGCCACAGGAGCTTGTTTATGATCATTTACTTCATTTAAATTATTAAACTATTATCTCAATCCATGGGGTTTACCTTTTTCTGATTTTCCTCTTCATCCCACTGAGGGGAGGAGAGGTGTAAGCAAGCAGGTGCATGGTACTTAGTTGTTGTGTGGGATTAAACTGCTACAAGTGGGATCAACCAGTGTATGACAAATCTTGACAGGTCTTGTTGCATTCCTTTTGCTCTTTGAAGTCTTCACACTATATTTCAAGACAGAATGTGCAATAGGAAAAAGTGTCTTGAATCTAGTAGCTGAGATTGCCAGATTTTACCCAGTAATGCTGGGGACATTTCCATAAAAATAGGATCTTTTGCTTCCTGAGACTTCATATGCTTTTGCTGCTCAGCCACCTCTGAGTAACTCTATCAAAACACTTGCACCACACTTCTTCTTGATGTGTGTCATCTGAGGATCCATATCAGTTCCTCTAGTACTGGACAACAATCTGATGTTTTTGTTAACATCTTCAACTTTTCATGACAGCTGGCTGTTAAAAGCTGAGCTATGGAAGTCTGTCTTCAGGTGGGAAATCAGCTTGAGTAGCAAGTAGCAATGGTCTGGTTTTCATGAAATAAAAATCTAGCACTGATTGAAAGAAACATTCAAAAAAAAAAGAGGGAAAAGAGAATCCTATAATCAGAGCAGTGGGAAGATAGTCTGAATTCAATGCTTTTGTTGGTTTCCTCATAAGCATGAAAACATCTTGAATCATTTTGCTACCATGCATTTTTAATAGTTGAGCCTGTTGCATTTTTCAGTAGTCTTCCCCTGAAGGTTTTCATTTATTTATTTATTTAGTTAAAGCACTTTGGATCTTCCTAATTTATTTTTATCATACTTTGCTGAAAATGAGCAACCCTACTTCTAGTCCCTCCAACACCTTGTGTTTTTGCTGCCTGTTGCAATTACTCAGGTCAGCTGTCCTGCTTTCTAGAAGGGAACCTACTGGGAATTGGTGAAAAACTTTACCCGTGGATGAATAAAATATGGTTGGGCAGAAGCAGACCTAATATCACCGTAACTGCTCCTGCAGGCACACTGACATTTACTTGTGCAGAGGGAGTTATCCACAAACATGAGTCTGCTAGGGTCTGTTGAAATGAGCAGAAGTGTTTTAAAGTAACTAGACAAATGGGATTCCCAATCATTTAAAGAGTTTCAGGTCAAGCAGTCACCACTGCTAACTGAACAGAAGGGACCCGGTGCATGGTTTTAAAGGTAAACAGAGCTGTACTTTTGGGGTTTCGTGGAACATGTAGGTTAAGAGCCTACCACTTCAAGCACTGAAGCTCATGCTATTTGAGAGGAGTCTAACATACTGACCCAGGTAAGCCTTTAATTTTCAATGTACTTGCTCTTAATTTTCATTGAAAGCATTGAGTGTTATTGTCTTACGTATCTTGGATTGTCATATATCTGATGCAAAATACTGTTTTCCATCATTTCATCTTACCCTCTCTCTCTGTCTCGTCACTATTATATTTCACAATTCTGAAATGGCAGACTTCCATACTTTCCTAGTACTGGAACTTTTTTTGCTGTCTCTGTATTTATTTTAATACTCATCTCATCCTTTCCTTTCACTTTTGAAGATACCTAAACTGATCTTATCTGTTTCTCCACACCGACAGAGTTTGAATTTAGGACACAACAGTGCTGTTGCTCACACATATGTAACTGTATAGTAACTATCTTTTCCTTTGAGTGTGAAATCAGCACAACTAAAAGCAGGACCAGGATCTCCAAAGAAACTGTTTGAAGGTGCATTGAGTGATTCTTCAACACAATGCAAACATAATGGTTAGCACAATTTTGTTGGTTGGAGTTATGGGGAAAATAGGTGTAGTCTAAATACCTTTATATATTTACCTACATATATTTTGGGTTTTAAAATAGGATTTCCTAAATAAAGTCGTCCATCTCCTGTAAAGTTTTTCTTAAAATGCATGGTTCACTCTAAAGAAAGTTAAAGTTGTGATAGTTTTATAGTTTGTGTTGTATCTAGTGCTCTGATTTTTCTTCATTTTTTCAAAGGTATCTAGTCCTTAATTTTCTTATTTCCTTTCCAGTGATCCCACTTTATAAAAGGTCAGATGGGGATGGTTTTCAGTATTCTACCCAATATTAAGTGTGGAGGACAGAGCTGTATGTGCTACAGATTTGTTAGCTTTTGGAGGTGTTTTCACTCTATTCTTTCTGGGATACTACATGTATTTTTTTCTTGGCCTAGTTCTCTCTCCTTCTCACAAGCCTTTTATGTGGCATGTCAATAGTTACAGTCACATACTTTGACACTAGCTCTTTGTGGGGTTTGATCTTTCAAAAGTAGTTGCTTGGGACAGTGAATACTTCTGTCTTATCACTTGTTATTTCATAACGAGGCCTTATCTTCTCACTAAAGCATGCCAGACAAGCCATCACCTATTTTCCTGTCACTTGTGATACCTCAGAAAATCCTGATCCTCTTCTCCTACCTGTTGCTAAAGGCACAAATGGAAGAGAATGAAAAATCACATTCCAGTCATTACTACACAGATAATCCTGTGTCTCTGTGAGGTCCCACAGTTAACATGTTGTTTCAAATCCAGTAATTTTGGACCAGTCTTTTACAATAGAAGACAGCTACAATATGAGATTGATTTTCCCATCTCAGTTGCCATGCTTGATATATTTAGTGCCTTATTCAGTGTTAATGTTTCATTTTAGTTAGTGTCCCTGTAACAGCATAAAATATGAATCTATGATGTGTAACTTTCTGGGAGAGGTTTAAAGTTTTCTTTTTTCTGTATCATCACACGTAAATAGGAAGCCGTGCTAACTCTAATCTAATCAAAATGTTGTAAAACCAAGTGCACTTATCTGATTCCTAGTGATATTGCTGTCATTTTAATAAAAGCTTAATAGTACTCTAACATGAAAACATTATTTTGAAAGTGAAGTGGTATGATTAAACATACACATCATATTTGTGACTCTAATATCTGCTAACTCCATTTAAACATAATCATGAAGAAATGAATACTTATGCAGCCTGAGAAATGACAAGTCATTAGTATGTCATATTGTAGTGGTGAAGGCAAAGCTGGTGTCTGTAGCATCTGTACAGCCCAGCTGTGAGAATGGTCTCACCTTTGAATAGTCTCAGACTCAGTGTGCTGCTCTGGCCTCGTGCTGCTGCTACACTTGAATGCAGGAGAAAGGAAGGGAGCTAGCCTGTTTTTGAAAGACTTTTCCTTGTGTCAGGTGGTAGAACAGCAGTCTTCCCAGGTATTTTGTCAGATGGTAAACTAAGAATTCTGTTAGAGGAAAATCTACCATTCTGGATCCAACAGCCTGAGAGAGATGAGGCTGCTGCCTCTGCTTGTTCCTAGATTCAGTCAGTAGCAAGGCTGCAGATGTATTGCTGGCAAGGCCCATTGCTACTGATCACACACTTACTCACAGACCCCACACACACTCTTTCCAGTCTCTGGCAGCATGAACATCTGGGCCTGCTGACCCATGGTCTGACTCCGGTTGCGGCACTCTCAGCCCCACACACACTCATGCACCAATAATAGAGGGCTCTCAACCAGGAAAGATAGAGAAAGGAACTGAATAAGACAGGACAGGCTGCACTGATCAGGCACAGGGCACAGCCAAGAAAACATACTGACCAGCAATTATTTACACATGACCAGCCCTTTTTATCCCCTTACTGCTCTATTTTCCCACTCTTGCTCTTTGCAAAATCATCTAAACTCCTCCCATTTTGTGCCTTTGGTTTCTCCCCTAAACATCCCATAGTAAGTCTGTCTGATCCCAAACTGCTTTTTCTCTATATATCATATGTTACACCCTATGCAGCAACCCCCTTAATCCAAAAGGTGATCTCAAGAGCTCCTCCAGATGTCTTGTGGTGGTGAGTATCATGCTTGGACACTAGAACTAATGACTCTGCTGAGACAGTGCTGGGACAGACCTGGACAAGGTGTTCATTGCTCAGAATTTATGTTCCCACCTGCCAGTGTGCCCCTGTCCTCCTCTGAACATGTCAATATATACCTCTGATGGGCTAATGGGTTGTTTGGGCTCCCCCTTTGGTTGTTTTCTCTCTGAGCTCCTTTGTGGCTGTGCAGATAAGCTTTATTACATAACACAGCAAATTCCTCTTCCCTGTGGCAGCTACTACAAAGTGAGGTCTTTTCTCTGAGACTTGTTTGATTCAAATCCATTCTAAGTCTCCAGTGGAGAAAAAAACCCTCTTGACTTCATGTTGTGGTTTCAGATTTGTATTCCCCAATTTAGTACTCCCACTAAAAAGTGGGAGCCGGTCCCCAGCCCCACTTTGGTGGGAGAAAAAAGGCAGAGATCATGGATTGAGATAAAAACAATTTACTGGAAACAGCGATGAAATAAGAAATTGAACAGTAACAGGAACAATATTAATAACAAAAATATACAAAGAGAGGATGATTTACACACAAAATATTCATCAAGGCCCGGACAATGAAAAACAATGGTGGACAGACCCTCCACCCACCACAGTTTCCCTGTGACTGGAAATGAATGCTCTTTCTTCCTGGAAGGGAAAGTCCATTTCCCCCACCCCTGACAATGATGTAAGATAATATTGAATAACACTGGGGTCTTGGCAACACCCACACAGCTCCAGGCTGCACCCCATCATGGTTACTATGAGAAATTAACTCTGTAGTTGGTCAAAACCAGGACATTATCCACCCCTTATTCTCCACCATCTACATCATGCCCAAATCCTACACCTTCCAACTATATACGTATATGCACAAGCACAGATATAATTTCCGTAGTCATAGTCTGTCCCTCCAAGATGTCTGTCGAGTTCATTTGATCAATGACTGTGGGTTCTATCCATCCGAGATGTCTTCTAGGGCAGGAGAGCTGGTGTGCTGTTGGCTGGTTCCAAGCTGCATCAGGAGCTCACAACTGGTGTATCTGCAGCAGTCCATACTCAGTGTTCATGATAGTTATGGCATACAGTAGCAATGTCAGTCAGCAACCAATATTATACAATTCAACATTACAGACTGTTCTCACCCAAAAATCAAATCCCCTTCGGATAAACATCATGTGTTCCTGTCCTTCTGACTACCCACCAAGTGCACCCAGGTCCTTGCGCAAAAACAGTCCCACAAGCAGGTTTGCCTTTGCTTAAGGTAGAACTAATCCCAACTATCTTCCCTCATACACTTCTTATATGCACCACGGGGACTTTATCCCCTTTTATGGTACATAGAGGTTCTGACTGAGCAGGACCAGCTCAATTGTTAGAGCCTTTAGTGTCAACTAACCAGGTGGCCTTTGCTAAATGTAGATCCTAATGTTCGGAGGTCCCATGACCCGCTGCTTTCAAGGTGTTTTTTAACAGTCCATTGCACTGTTCGATTTTCCCAGAGCTGGTGCATGATAGGGAATATGATATGCCCACTCAATACCGTGCTCCCTGACCCAGGTGTCTATGGGGTTACTTTTGAAATGAGCCCTATTGTCCAACTCAATTCTTTCTGAGGTGCCATGTTGCCACAGGACTTGCTTTTCAAGGCCTAAGATGGTGTTCTGGGCTGTGACATGAGGCAGAGGGTGCATCTCCAGCCATCCAATAGTTGTTTCCACTGATTGTGAGTATGTAGTGCTTACCTTGGCAGGTTTGCAGGAGTGTGATGCAATCAATCTGCCAGGCCTCCCCATATTTATATTTCGACCATCATCCCTCGTACCACAGGGGCTTTACCTGCTTGGTGTGCTTGATTGCAGCATGTTTTGCAGTTATGGATACCCTGGGGGATAGTGTCCATGGTTAAGTCCACCCCACAATCATGAGCCCATCTGAATGTTGCATCTCTTCCCTGCCGACCTGAGGCATAATGGGCCCATGGAGCCAGAAATAATTTACCCTTGTGTTGTCAGTCCAGATCCACCTGAGACACTTTAATCCTGGCAGTACAGTCCACCTGTCTGTTGTTGCGATGTTCTTTGGTAACCCGACTCTTGGGTACGTGCGCATCTACGTGAAGTACTTTTACAGCCAACTTCTCTACTCAGGCAGCCGTGTCTTACCAGAATTCAGCAGCTGAGATGGGTTTGCCTCTGTGATGCCAACTGGTCTTTTTCCATTGGTCTACCCACCCCAACAGAGCATTTGCTACTGTATCGCAAGGCCCTTGCATCCTGGAATATTTCATCAAGGGGCATAAATCTGGGCTACAAATGCAAGTCCATACCTTCAGCTATGCCAAACTCTTAGTTAACAGCTGTTAGCCTTCATCTTCCAGCTAATACTGTCCCATCCTTCTGAAGTCTCTAGTCTGAGTCTTCAGTTTCAGTGCTCAGAGAGAGACTTCAGCAGGTCTTTTAAGGTCATCAGTATGGAGAAATGACAGTGTTGAGAACAGAACTCGGCGGAATGCATTCTGTGCTATTTTTACCTAAACTGGTGTGGTGGGACCTAACAGGAAAGAAAACTAACCTTGGAAACTCAGCAATCATCTGTCAGGAATCAATGACCTGTTTTTGGAAAAGAGCTCTGCTGTTTTATGGGCTATCATTCCTACTCCAGCAACTTTTCTTGACTCCTTGCCACTTCTTAAAAGGTTGACTTTGTGTGTGCTGTACATTTTTATATATATAACTTTCAATTCCTGTAGCCTCTCACCCCTTTCATGGGATCATAACTAAAAATGAGAACTGTTTTGAAGAGAGCAGTCAAAACAAACCTTACCAATCATCCTGTCAGTCACTAAGCTAGATGCCCATTACTTAATGTTAGAAATGCTAATTAAATATTGGAATCCTCGATGCTATAAGAAATATTACAGAATATGAAAAGTTTGGGGTAGGGGTTTTCTTGGTTTTGTTTTCCAGAGGAGAAAGATACTGTGGGTGAAGCTTGGAGTAATCTAGGAAGAAGTCTTGGGGTGTTAGGTATTGTTTAATGATACATTGAATTGACTAGCTGCTGGTCAGCAATGTTTCTCCCTTATCCACCAGTTATTGTATTATGAGCTTCCTTTCTCATGTCTGGAGAAAACAGGATGTCTTGCCTCCTTTTCTGTTGCAATGTTTGCAGGATCTTAGCCAGGATGCCTGGGAAAAAAGAGGCTTTGATAGAAAAACGAGTAAGCTTCTCAGTTGTTATTTTGACCACTTTTCATGTATAAATTGATTTGTGTTCTTTTCAGATCAGCTGTCATCACTTCCACTTTCCTTAGTGTTTTGATTTAACCCCTGTAGGTTGTTAAGCACCACACAGCTGCTCTCTCACTCTCCCCCAGCCTGTGTGTTATCAACACTGTTTTGCTCACAAATCCAAAACATGGCACCATGCAGGTTGCTATGAAGAAAATTAACTCCCTGCCAGCTAGCTACAGTACACTCAGGAAGGAACTATAGCCTTTAAAGCTTGTGGACACCATGACATTTTGCCTAAAGAGACCGTGGAGAAAAAGACTCCGGGCCAATTTTGTATATAAAATAAGATAAAAAGAATGGGTTCTTTAATCAGGCTTTAGGCCCAGGGAATACACACGATGCACGCACCCCAGACAGTGGTTCTATGATTTTATAATAAGGTCCATCCAATCCCAGATCTATCCACCTCCGGTTCTGCCCCCCGACATACCCCTTTGAGAGTTGGGTTTGGGGTCTTTGTACCCCTTCTTCCTCATCTTCATCTTCTTCACAGCACGTACAGTCCTTGGAGCTTCTCCAAGGGCTTAAAGGGGCTTAAAAAGGCAAGATTTCTGCTGTCTTACAGAGAAATAGAGGGCTAAAGGTAGCCTGAAACAGTGTCATCTATGGTGTCCAGGCCTCAAGTATTTGGTAATTTCTTTTTCCATTTCATTGATCTTCTTTTTCTACACAAGACATTGAGTTTGAAGAAACTTGATGTGTGAGTGGTAGTATCAGGGAGCTGTGTAGCAGTATGAAATATGTTGTTTCCAGGATTAAGATGTGTCAGGCTGTTGACTATCTTAAAATCAAATAGTGCCTGCATTAGCACTTAAATATTGGATACTGTTTCCATGAATGAATAGTGGGAGGGTTGATAATGACAGAGAAAAATTCCCTCTCCACAGCAGGGAGCTGTTTTCCATGCTTAACAGTCCTTATAGCGCCCACCTATTTCATCAGTGACTGCTACTGTCCTGCCACTGTGACCCATCACATTGCCTATATTTTGCACTGCAAGGCTGGTTTGTCTGACAAAAGGCAATGCTCCTAAAAAATTTCTCTCAGAGAGCAAAGAACTGCAATTACACACATGAGTAAGAAGTTCACTTAAAAATATCATTTGGTGCTTCTGTGCTTGAATGTTGGCTGCTCTGAAGTGAGCTGGGGAAAAGAGAGCTACAGATTTGTGGTCTACCTCTGAAATAATCACTTTAGATGTATTTACTGTTAGTGCAAAGACAGAATGAGTCAGAGGGAACAAGAAACCTTTTTCTCTCAGAGAGGGTCTCGCTTGGTCAAGCTGGTGCACACTGGTGTATGATGGCAAGCTTGCATTTCTGCGGCTTCTCTGGAAACTTGCTCTTAGCAAACCTTTCAGAAGTAATGTCTTCTTTTCTAATGTCTTATCTTCTACTCCTTTCAGGAAAAGCTGATTCTAATGCCACGAGAAACCTGGCCAAGGTGCCAAAGATATGTCTGATCAGTTGTGAAGGTTCATTATATCATCATAAACTAATTCCTAGCTAGTAGAATATGATGAACATTTTCATTCTGAATGTGAAAAGTTAGAAAGCCTGAGACAAGTTCTCAAGTAATTTTCCCAGTTAAGTATGTTTTTGATTTGTGTCACTTCAGTGGTTGCTATATTAAACACTCGTATGTGCACACTTCATTATGGAAAAATCACTTCTTCCTCTTGGTGAATTTCACAGTATACAGGCCTGACCATGAAATGGAAGTCAAATCAGCAGGCAGAGTTTCAATCATCCAAGGATATCTTAATATTTTTTTTTTCTCATGAAATAGGAATACAGAATCACTAGCAAGCTTGAAACAAAACAGAAAGTTATTATGCTAATTAACTGTTAGTGTGAGAGTAAGTTCAGGTAAGGGGTTAATTGTGTATTAATAAACTGTTTGAATGCTGACATAATTTGGATTAGTGTGTTTTCTGTTCCTTTTTTCTTTGTAGGGGAATCTTACTTGAAATTATTCAGTCCACTGTTTTGAACTGGTAGGGAAAAGAAGACATGTAGCTGGTATTGCTTTTGACTCACATGACATCTTTCAAGTTGCAAGCTGTTGCTACCTTCACCAAGCTGTTGGCTTCTTTGGAATTGCTAGTGAAAAATTCTCTTACGGTGTTCAGGAATTTAAACAAAGTTTTGATCTTCCATCTATCGTGGTGTTCCTCGTGAATTCTTGGAGTTTAGCTCTTAGCTTTGAGATGAAGGACAGTATTCACCAAATGCAAAAACACAGGCCTTTCTTAGCTGAGTTGGGGAAAGATGTCATATGTTTGATATTTCATTGTCCCAAAACCCGAGTCCATTTGCATGCATATGATGGGTTCTAGGTTTGAATGGATTCCCTACATTCCGATTGGCATGTGCAAAGATGCATGCATCTTGTAGAGTTTATAATGGCAGAGGTTCTAATTTGAACAAAGTGGTTTTGCACATTTTGTGCAAGAGCAAAACTGCCTAGTTCAAATGTTGCTGGAATTCCATCATTCTTTTTTAAAGGCAGAAATAATAAAAAAAAATGTTTTGATTGTAAAGAGACCCCTTGAAAGAGCTATAGAAATGTGAGAGGTTTGTTGATTTTCTTTTTCCTTGTAGGCTGGTAAGGTGAGTTTGTTCAGGAGGATAGTGAATGAAGCCAGGAGTTTTGTTTCTAAGGGCTGTTACAGATGAAATATCCATTGCTGCTAAAATGTAGCCAATTCTACTGTGGAAGATGACATCAAATATCATGTAGCAACTCTAACTGAGCTTTAATACATGACAGAATAAGCATATTTGTAGACGACCACTGAGATTTTTAGAGGTCAGTACCCAGTTGGCCAAATCATACACTGGTAGTTACTAGTTACTGTAACTTTAATTGCATACACCACAATTAGATTGTTACCATTGCCTTTTCTGCCATAGCATTGTGTTCTCTTATGAAAATACTGATCATAGTCCTAAAATTGCCAAAATAATGATGCCACAAGTGTGGGTAATATCACTGTTGTTTTTTTTTTTTTTTCTGATGGACAGAAAACTAGCCTCATTTAGTTCCATGTTTTGTGATACTGGAAAGAATGAAAGTTTGTTACTTCCAATTTATTATATTTTGATATTTTCTGCTTAGGATAATTTTAGATTAAGGGAAACTTGCTTCATAAATCATCATTGCCATTGAAAGGAGCGCCAATAAAATCGATCAATTCTCATTGTAATAAAAGTTTATAATATTTCTCTCACTGGTCACACTTTGATTAATTTCAAACATATTAATTTTTTTTTTTTTTTTTTTTGCTGTGAATGCAGTAGATTTCAAGTTTTCAGCTCTGCAGACTCAGTGGGATTTTCTGCAGTTCATCACTGGCTGGGTGACTCTTTCAGGAGCACAGCAGTATTTTTCAGAGAATGCTGTATCAAGCAGGGCTTCATAGAGAGAATCATTTACAAACCCAACTGTCTGTGTGCTTAGGCTGGGAATGTCAGTACCCAGCTCAAGCAAACTTTCTTGACTCATGGTGGTACTCCATGTGCCTCTTACAGAGGAAACTGAGCACCATCTCGTGGTGCAGCTGGAGATTTTGTAGTCTGTTCTCAGATCATGTGCTAAGCAGCCTAAATGCATCTCCAAAGCAATATGATTGTTTTGTGTTTGTTGTGTTATTGTTTTCTACCTGTGAAGGGTTTGGAGGTTTGTTCAAGGTGCTTTGTGGAAAGTAGCAAAGGTGAAGATTATGTTCTTTGGCAGAGCTGTGTGAAAAAGGACTTGAATGCAAACAGGTTCTTGACAGTAGCACTGGGCTATCCATATATGTTGTGCTGTATAGGAAGCAAGTAATTTTTGCAAAGTGTGGACTGTACCATAGGCCACCACTAATCAGCACAGCAAAAAACCACGTGCTCTGCTTCCTTGAAGTTTTTTGACTCAGATGAAAACAGCTGATGCTGTGCAGCTGAAGCTTTGGGCCTTAAATGCTACAAACCCAAGAGTGGAGACTGAGGGGACTCAGCCTCTGCCAGGTCCTAGCAGATACTACTATTCTGTGTCTCTGACAACTGCAGCAAATCAGATCATCCTAACTTCAGTATTACTTTCTGGGGCTAAAATCCACATAGTATACTGTATTTAAAACATTCGTTTCTGCCACTTGCATCTGGTTGCAAAAATATGGTTCTGGAAACACAGCGATAACTAAGATCAGGCTTGATGTAATAAGAAAAGTACACTTGTAAAAATATGTCCAAAATATCCTTAATAAAATATATCATTTGGAATACCTACAGAAATGTTTAACACCTCCCAAAATTGGAAATGTCACAGAATACGTATGGAACCGATGTCTTTTCTAATAATTCACGTGGAAATGTGAATAATCCCTCCTAATACAAACAGCCTAGAGCAGATATGGGGCACCTGACAAGCAGGTACGCTAAGAAGGTGCAGAAAATGTTTATTAAACCCAGCTATTGGAAAAAGCATCAGTGATATTGGCATAGCTGATATTTAGTCACTCCTATCTAGGCATGAATTCAGAAAGTAGTTTCTGTGATGAAGTACTCAAATGCCTTGATTTCAGGTAAAATCCTTAAAAGCCTATTAGTCCAGACTTGATTGTAGTGAACTGTAGCAGCCATATCTAAATACATAGGTTGTAGAAACCAAGGGCAGCATGTGAAAGACATGATTTTGCTTTAAAGCCAAACCCTCAACTGAAGCAGCTGGAACCTGTCTGAGAATTCTAAGTAGGAGTAATTAAGCAAATAGATATGAAATCCATTTTAAGCTAATATTATTGGAATTGCATCTGATGTTCATTTTATAACGACAAAAAAAAAAAGGACTTTAAATCTCTACAAGATCTTTTGCTTTGCTTTACTGTGAGTCCAGTCTGATATTTTTTGAGCTGAGTTTAGGTAAACTTGAGGAAATCAGTGTGTTTCACCACTGCACAAAGAGTGAGTCTGACAAGGGAACTGTCTGAAAACAGAACAGAGGAACTTGGGCTCTGAAATTTGTTTAGGGAGCCAAAGGGCTGGAGAATGTTTTCTACCAAATTGCAAAGTGTGAGTATGCAGGGTGGATTGTGGGAAAGTGTTCCTCTGCATGAGTGCCAGCCACCTCCCTCACTATGGGAAACAGAAATGTAAAACATACTTTTCTGTTTCAGGTAAACTTTGATGCATCATAAGGAAATATTCTTCTTAATTTTGAGAGAGGTGTTCTTCTGCTTTGCTCTTCCAAGCAAAGCCCTTTTGTCCAAATCCCTCAAATGGGGTTAAAATACAAATCTATTTCTCTTTCTTGCACCTCTTTTTATAGTTTTCAAATGTTATCAATTATTTCTGTGTTGTAAGTGTTTGAAAAGAGCCAGTTCTTTCATCCTGATTGCTGAAACTATGATTTTCAGCAGTCCATTAGGAGGTTATTAAGATGTTTTTCTACTTTGCAGAAGTACTGAGCCTAGTCAGCCCCTGCCAAATTTCACAGGATTTCAGAGGCTCAGCATTTGTGAAGAATCAAATATTAAGGCCCTTCTCATTAAGAGATTCACTCCCAAATACTAAGGGGAAATTCTCAGGACTAAAAGTATGACGAGAGAATCTGTATGATTTTTTCCTCTGGTGAGGTAAATGAAGTAAATGCAAGTTCTTGGTACAGGTTGGCAGGCTTATTGCCAGTCTTGGTGATAATTTCTGAGTCATGCAATGTACCTCATGGGTCAGGTTTTCCCACTGGATTCAAACACCTTGATCTGAATAGTCTATGTCTGAGAAGTCTGGGACTCTCAATCACTTAACTTTGAATGCAAAAATGTGTGTTTAAACGTGTTATAGATTTACCTCTGGGGATATGTGTGGTGTTGAGACTCCACGGGCATACATGAACATGTTTTCATGTAAGATTTCTGCTTTTGCTTATTCTGATTGGACCAGAAATATAACAGAAACATCCTTTTCCTGAGAGCTTTGGGAGTACAGAAGAACTTAGAGAAACTTACAGAACTGCAGTTATGATAAACTAAAGGAGGGATGTATAGTAAAATATTTTAACCACTTACCTTTCCTCCTTTTTTCTTCTTCTTTGTTGTTGTTGTTGTTGAGAAACAGTATCTTATGGGCAAAGGCATTGCTTTCTTTTGGCATCTCTGTTTTGGTCACAGCATTGTGATTCTGTTTCATAGTGGGTTGAGATTTGAGCCTAAAATTAAAAATCCTTTCTGAGGAGTTCTTAAGCATCTTTTTATCATTTGAGTATTATGCTGATGATTTAGTACTTACAAGACTGCAATAGTTGTGGTGTTACTGTCCCCCTGGAATTATTGAAGGACAGAAGGTGCAGAAGCAGTAGCAGTGACATCATGGGCTTTCAGCCCTGCCCTAATACAGCACCATTATCCAAGCACTTCTGACAGCGATGGAAAGCTTTGTTACAGCTATTCAGCTCTGCTGCTGCTACTATGCAATTTTCAGGAGAGAGGGAAGTATGAGCAAAAAAGAAAGATTATGCATTCTTACTCACTCTTGTTTCTCACAGTGGAAAATCAGGTGGTGATTAGTGTTGCACATTATTCTGCTTTTTGTTAGTTTATAAGAGTACTATTAGTGAGCAGGTCATAAAGAGTAATTGTGCTGTGGAACTGCAACTGTTGTGCTATATGTTGCTCTATAGAGACAGCTGTTCTAAATCACTTTAGTCACCAGTCCACTGCCCCACTTCTGTTGTTCCTGTTTGGTTGGCCCACACATCAAACTTATTTTCTTCATGCACTGAGATTTCTGTCTATAGCTTCTAGGATCTCTGCAGTGGCTAGAAATGGAGTCTAGCATCCCAGATAGTGCTCCCTGGTCCTGACTCACTTCCACAGCCTTCTACTGTGGCTAGCACTTATATATTCAGAGGCAAGAGAGATGAGAATATGTGAACCAACTGATGTTCAGAACCTGATTACTACCTAGTAATTACTATCTATTCGAGCACTGGCGAAATACCAGTATGTTGACATAGTAGGGAGGTAGTCTGTCCTTGCTTTGATAAAAACATCTTCTTGATACCCTTGAGCAAAGGATAGTACTACTTCTGTTTTGATATTAAGTGCCTCTGTTCTGTACTCAGAAAATCCCTGTTTCAGTTCTTGCTGATAAGAACAGTATCCATATGTGAACAGCCATATATATTTACAGGACAGCTTAGAGATAGAATCTGCTCTGAAGATTTTACTATCTAAATGAGTTCAAGGTTGAAAGGCATAGAGGAAGTATATGGGCATTCATATTTAATCTAATGATTAAATTAAGCAGCATTTAGTTTGTTGAGACTAGTCTCTCTTTAGTCAATGGAAAGGACTAAGGTCTTCTAGGGAAGAGTGAGCTGCAAGCTAAGTCAGCCTCCTCCAGTGGGCAATTCAGAGCCACCTGCACTTCCTGGCTGATTGTCAAGAGCATTGCTGTGACATTTCTCATTGAGGCTTTCTCAAATCAACATCACCACAATAGTGCCCAGATAATAATCTCCGCATAACTCTGCAGTAGCAAGACTTTGGGCAAGTCATTTATTTACCTACATTTCATCTTTCCGGTGGTGTGCAGCTAATAATAGTCACCTGCTTGCCAGAAGACTTTAGGAACTGAAGCATGAATGTCTGTAATGCCTTTAATATCATCAGTACAAAGGTATTGTGTGAACATATTTAGTTCATATGAAAGAATAATGAATTCCTGTTTATTACCCACAACATTACAGTAATAAAGGATGTAAAATGAACGTTTTTCAAAATAGTAAAGGCCCGATTTTCTGGTTGGTGCAATTTGGTGGACTCACAGCAAGGAAATTTTCCCCTTTCATGTGTTGCAATTAATTTCTTGAAAGAAATCAACATCCATAGGGTGTGTGTAATTTTTATGTACTTATTTAGATACAGATACCATCGATTCAATAAAAAATGCCACACTTACAAATAGGAATAAAAAAGGCCAGATTAAACTGAAATAAAGAAAATGAACTTAAATAAGCAGGAAGATACTGGCATATTTACAAGAATAAATGTGCAGTGTTCTACCCATAGATGATCAAATCATACCACAGTATTTGAAAGTATTATTAGCAGTTGTCTCTCTCCTCTGCTTTGAATTACCTGCATTTGTTAAGAAAAGCACATTGAAAGACATAACTGTGTTTCTTATATCAGTGCCTTCATCTTCAGAAACAGTGCAAAATGATGGACCAGTTCCTTAAACAACAATAAAACAAACGCTCAGTCTCCTGCTTCAGCAATATCTGGACTGCTGTAAACGTGGTTAGTATGTATGGGTTTACAGGCTTGGGATTTATGCACTGTACTTTAGACTCAGTCATAATTTCCATAAAAGTGACAGAGTAATTAGGACAGAATAATGCGGCCGTCATTAAGAAATTGTATTGTTCTCACACGTCATTACATATCTCACTGTTCTGGATGGATGCAATATCTTCAGGCTGGGTAACAGGTTACCTGGTTTATGATACTCTCCCTATATAATGTTTTGCTTCTTTCATTACTATGTGTTAGAACCAGAGAGGTGCCTTACAGACATGGGAATCTCTTAGTTGCTGTAGGAAGAAATACTAAAGCTAAAATTTGCTTGTGTCCTAAAAATAATTAATTCTTTAAATAAAAGGTAAGTGATGATGCTGAGCCTATGCCACGTCAGTATGATCTGTTTACCCTGTGAAATGGTCTGATGAGTTTTATGTCAATGTGGTTTCCTTTTGGCCTGTGCACTGGGAATTATCATTACAGCTGTGACTGAACATCTATTCAGATGGCTTTCTTCTTTGCACTCATGGAAATGTCAGGGTTGTAGCTCCTGTTGTTTACCTTGGCAAGTGACAGGAGGTCAGTGAAACACCACTGACATTAAACTTCAGAGCTTTGGTGAAGTTCTTGTCTTTGAATTTGAGATGAAACTAAAGTGGATTCTTACATTTTTTTCTAATTATGTAGTTATGGCATACACATCTTCATGTATACATGAGTGTTCATGAGCTTATCAATTCTATACATATGATCAGAATTTTTCTGGTTTTAACTGTGTCTCCTGGCATTTCATTCAGTTCCATATACAGTTACAGAGAGAGATATGTGGATGTGTATAGGGCCTAGTGCCACCCATGTAATTGGAATATAATCTTGTTTCTTACTGCAGTAAAAAGGCAATATTCCTTTGGGATTTGAGTCAGAAGCATAAAGACAAGTGTTATCAGGAAAAGAATTGTAATGTGCGTCCTGTATAAAAGAATGAAATACGTTCTTAGATGAGGTCTGAAAAGATGTGGTATCTTACCCAAGTAAAAGAGGCGTGAAGGAAATGGAGAGGAAGATACCTTTTATCAGAAGAGACTAAATTATGTGTGAGGAGATAGAAGAAGATTGGAAAAAGGTCAGTTTTAAATAATGAGAGAAGGGAAAAGATCTAAAAATAAGGAAAGAAATTGTAGTTTTGACAAGGTTGATTTTAAATGTCTAAAAGTAGAGAGCAATCATTTTTTCATTGTAAGGAATCATCAGAAGTATTTGGAAGGGAGGGTTATCTGGTCACGAGAATAGAATATTAGGTTTGTTTTTTTTTTTAGAGAACAAATATTCTCAAGGCAGAGCAGAGAGAGAGAATGAGGCCTTGCACTTCTGCTCTGGTCGTATAATAAGTAACATGTGGCAAACTGGCTTCCAAATTTGCTCAGCTTAGTCTTAACCTGTTTGTTTTGGAGCCCTTATGTACCTTGAGAATAATTGTTCTCTGCCCTTCTGTAAATAACCCCAAACAATAGGAGAGCTCTGACAGCTGCTGCTTTGATCTGAACATACACAGCCACTTTGGTAAGGCAGCAGCTTTGGAATATAAAAGAGGAAATCATACTCAAAAACACAGCATGTGTGTGCATGTAATTTTTATTACAGATTGGAGCTATTTTTCTTTACCTCCTGACTTCTGAGAGAGATTCTGTCTTTAGAATTTCTCTGCTGCAATTGCTGAATGCAGTGTATGCGTGTTCACTGAGTGCATCTTTCAATTGGCATATTGGCCTTAATGGTTCTGCATGGTTTTGTGTCTTTTCAAAATCTATGTGTACTGCAAGTCAGTCAGTCATTTGGTCTTTCAGTCTTCTAATCTTTTTATGTTTTTATTGATTTGTTTGCACCAAGGGTACAGAAGAAAGAAGCCATTTTAATTGCTCTGTAAATAGCTAGAACAAGCCAGCTGAGCTTGCATGTCCTGTATTTTCAAGCTAGTTCTAAGACTGTGTTTCTACTTCCACCAAAACCACTGCCAAAAAATATAAGTGGGTGGTAACACAGAGAGATTTTCATCAGGAGTGAATAGTTTTTAGCCTTTTATTTTTAAATAAACACCAGGTTTAATAATCTGTGCCTAGCATTGCTCATTGAACTTTGCTTTCTCTCAGGCACTCTGCGTTTTCCATGGCTTTAGCAGCTTCTTCCTTAAGGAAATATGCAAATTAAGCAGAAAGTGTCAGTGAAGTTCAAGTTCCACAGCTGTTGGAGTGCTTGAGACAAAAGCTGGCATGCTGATGCAGGGAACTAAATGCAGGCACAGGAGATACATCAAGTCACAGGAAAAGACAAGTGCTGTGGAGTCCCGGTGAAGATAAGGGCACAAGTGATTCCACTGGCTAAGTTATCCAGGATCATTGCTGTCCTGCATTCTCTGTCACCAGCAGTGTAGTCATCTAACACCAGCAGTGCAATGACTGGTGGTATCCAGTGTCTTTTCCCCACATCTTTGCTTTTAGTCATTCAAAGGAGACTTTTCTCTTTAGTACTAACAAGCAAGGACTTCACTTGCTTAACAGAAGGGACTGAGGAATCTGGCTCCTAGTTTACTGAGCCATCATTTAATTTTTCTGTTCTTTCTAATGTTATTCCTTTGCTGGTCATATGGTTGGTGTGACCCTGCAAAGGGCCAGCACTCACACCTGAACTCAGGCTGCCAGCTGAACCCCGTGTATTCAGACATATCAATATTTCTATGCTTTACAGACAGTTCCACTTTTCAAGCAGTTTTACCCCAAACCAGTAACACCATCAAGACTCTGCCTGCTGGGTTGTGGTTCTGGCCACAATTTTTTGCGACAGAACTGTTCTGGAGAATTTTATTGCTGGCAGTGCAGGCTTTATGAGCAAAATTGTCTGCTCAATCCATATGACCTTCTAAAGTCAAATCTGAAGTGTGAGACAGCAGACTGTCCTCGGTGTTTTTTCAGATAGGCTTAGATTTTTGAAACTGGTATTTAACTTTTGACATATGGATTTAAAAAGAAGAAAGAATGCAGAAGTATCCTCTCATGCAAAAGTTGATCACCTCCCTCTAGTCTCCCCACAGACAAAGGCGAGAATTAGTTCTGTCAAAATGCTGTGTGTTTTTGGTCCTACTTCCAAATTCCTAATTTTTGAGTTATCAGAGATTAATCCTATGAATTAGATGAATTTTGCTCCAAAAGGGATCCAGTTGGGAAAGTACGCTTTTGCTGCTAATTGTTTTTGTGTTGGTACTTCTTCCAAACCAAGAATTCTCAAAGGTTTTATGAACAGAAAGTCCCAGAGTAGGTAGTGCCAAATGGGACCAGTTGGCTACTTGCTGCAGAGCAAAAGCCCACAAGCATCCCCTTCCCACTTGACAGATCTAACACTCATTTTAATAGTTCACCTAATGACAATTCTTGGCACTCTGTTGCTTGCTAAACACTGAACTGTGGTATCTGTTAGCATCTTCCCTGTTATATGAAGACTGAAAAAATAATCTGGAGGCTGAACTACCGCTGCTGAAAAATATTTATTTTCAGCAGGAATCTGATTCTTTGTTATGTACTGACACTGAATATTTAAATTACAACCTTGTAATCTTTCATTTACAGCATTTAAAGGATGATGAATAAATTAAAAATAAAATACCACAATATTCCACCTAGAGAGGGGATCTGACAAGAAATCAACATTTTCCAAAATGTGGGGTTGGTTTTCCAGCTCCCATCTTTGACAGGAGATGTACTGTGTTCAGTACTCCTAAGGCTATATATGTCAAAAGCTAAATACCAGTTTTGATAATCTAAGCCTGCCTGAAAAAGCACTGAGGACAGTCTGCTGTCTCACACTTCAGGTTTGACAGTGTCCCTGCTTTAGAAGGGCATACAAATTGAGTAGACAATTTTGCTCATACGCCTGGACTTCAGTACTTCAGTGTTAGTCACAAACTAAAAAGGACTGTGGAGAATGTGAATCACTGCTAATAGGTTTCTGTGAAAAGTATTTCTAGAAAGAGACTTTGCAGGTTTAGTGATTGAATTGTTAACATTATTGCCCTGATGGGAGTATGTGACTAATAGCAAATCTCAAATTCAGATGTTATGCTTTGGTGCTAGTCTTAAATGGTAAGTTGAAGCCTTGTTTTCAGTGTGATTTTAATATCATGACAAGAGTGTGGTCAGTGTGGTACAAGGTATTGGAGCAATTGAGGTTCCCTATGAAGGGCTGGGACAATGACCTAGAGAAATCATACAATTCACATCAGCACAGACAGGTCATGAAAAACAAATTTAACTTCCACTGAGTCACCCATCTCCAGCAAAACACATAGACATTGAATTATCTGTGATCATCTGTTATCAGGAGTTCAGCTTTACTGGTAAGTCTTTAGGTATTATCATCTGCCTTGCATAATATATTTTAAGGCAGGAAGATGCCATTATGATCTATTCTGACCTCCCATATGACACAGGACTTAGTAATTTCTGCTTTTAAGTGCCCTTTGAGCTATGAAACATCTGTTTAGAAACACACTGTGTCTGAATGCATCACCAAACTTCAGCACATTTGTCTTAAAATTTGTATTTACACTAAGGATTTACAAGTCCCTTGAAATGATAAGGGACATTTGCCAATTACATATGCAATATAGGAAGTATGCTTGGGGCTCCGTGTTCCTTACGCCTCATGATGCAGACTGGCAGTGCTGAAGCAATGCTTTGCACATTTTTCTTTGTATTGCAGCTGAAATGGCATATTTCAGAGGGCCATTTTAGAAAAGGCAGCCCTACCTGAGAACATGGTCATAAACTGCCTTTTCTTCTTTCCTTTTCGTGTGCGACTGATTTCATTGTGACAGATAGTAGCCTGAGAGACTCTGTGGTATGTTATCAGTGGAAGTTGTTTTTTTTCACACCCCCCTCCCCACCCCCAGCTCAGAGTGTTTCTGAAGAGATGTGTTTTTCCCCATCTTCTGCTAAGTAGCATGTGTATATGGGGATGAAAAGAGTCTAAGGAGATGATTCTTGATACTGAGAAAGGTGGCTGAACCCAAAGAGGATGAATGCAAGAAGGCAAGGAGGGAAAATGAATGAGAAGGTGACCAAGAAGAAGGTAAAGCAGTTTTTGACATAGGGAGGGAGGAAAACTAACATAAAGTGGAGACTGAAATCCAAAGGAAAAGAATCTTGTAAGGGAAAAGATATACATGAATCTTGGTTTTTTGCTCTCTGGCACCTACCTAAAGACAAATATTTCAAATGAATGCGTAATTAACTAGTGTGCCTTCCTGTCACAAATACTGAAGCAAAGAAACATTGAAAAGAGATTTAGATGCTTATATGACTAGTAAAGAGTATTTGCAATTGGGATGTGAAACCTCCATTATGATTTTAGGGACAATATCTCACTGGTTAGTGCTTTGGAAGAAAGGTGCCCTCTCTATATGTTGATTTATGTGACCTGTGAACTAAGGAATTTGTCAGCTGTGAAAAATGTAAAATATTGCTGAGGTCAATATTACTGGATCAGTTTAGATTTCTAAAAGTGAGAGAAAATGAAACACTAGAATTGAAGGGAGGATTTTGTCCATCTCTGTGGGAGAGTACCCCTTCTCTTCAGTGTATAAACAGCATTTGTGGCTGTGATCCTACATTCATAAATTGTAAAACCAGCAGGAATCATTATGACACTGTAGCCTAAACTCTGGTATATCACAGGTCATCACACTGCAGAATTGCTTTCTGTTTGCCTTAAAACTTATCTTGGTGAAAAATAAGATAACTTGGTTTCAGAAAGTCTCCTTGAGTTTTAATGTGTCTTAAATGTGAACTCCAATATGAGTCTATTTGCTACGAAGAGTAACTGTACTTACCCTCACCTTTTCCTGATGGTGAGTTGTTGTTCTTATTCAGTGTTTTGTTATTTACTGCAAATAATGGGCTGTTGACTTCTATTCTGGGAGCTCTTCCTCTAGAGCTTAACTGGGCCCCTGCCATCAGGGAGCAAGGGTTCTTTATTTTCTGCAGGTACTACTACTAGAATAGCCTAATGGAAAACATGATAATGGGTTTGGATGTGGAAGCCAAAACTAAAGCACGTTATGTAGCTCTCTTGAGTATTTAATGGGAATAACTTGTAGTTTCTGAGTTCTTGTCTTGAGACTGATTATCTGTTATTAACTGGATCTGTATCCCTGCTATTTTTGCTTTGTAGGTTTTTTGATAATGTTATTAAAGTTTTTAATCAGTAGGCATGAAATAGTTGAAACTTGGTAGCATTTCAAGAAATCTTCCTGCAGAAGAAGATTTTATATATCCATTGGTAGCTAGCTGTGCAGCATTTGGGCCACCAATGTTCCTAGATCTCTTTCTGACTTGGAGGCTTGAAGAATTTCTTTCTGGAGAAAACTAGATAACAGGTAATGCTGCATTTGTCAGTGATTGAGTGAACAGAACAAATCTGGGGTATGTGGCTATAAAACCATGAACTTTTCTTATTATATTGAAGGAGTGCATTTGTAAGAATGATTTGTATTTTCCTTCATTTTACGTGGCTGGGACATACAAGGGTGATGGGGTACAAGTTCATTGAGATTATGCATAGTGAAAATTGAAGTCCTTGTGTCTTTCTGTGTAATACTTAAATGTGCTATGATATAGTTACAGAGTATGGTCTTTTTTGGGATGGGGAAGAAGGCAATAGGACTTGGTTCAAATTGGTTGCTTCAGTGCAAGCAATTGAAAAAGGAAGCTATAGGAATTATATGTGGGTTTGTTTAAAAAAAAAAACACAAAAAAAAGCACAACAAAACCAAACAAATACAATAAAAAAATACCTCACCAAAAACTTCACTATGATCAGTAAGTTTAAAGTTTGAAAGATTTATTTAATTAAAGGAAGATTTCACTGTGGGGTGGGAGAGATGAAGATACAAACGGATCACTTGTAGTGCAAACAAAGCAAAGGTAATCAGCAAATATATTACTCTATATTTGGAAAAGTGCCAATTATGGTCTTAGACTAGTTTAGTGTCAGTGATCATAGAATGTCCTACATTTATAATGTGTGATGTGTATATGGTTTTTTAGCCTCTGAGGCCTAAATACTTATTACAAAAATATGTTTTAAAAGTGAAACAGTTAATCTGTAAAATATCAGTTCTGATTTCTTGTAAAGTCTGCACAATGGAAAATAAACTGGAGTGTTGGTTAATAGCTGTTGCAGTGATACCCTTGAGGAAGGGGAAAGACAGCAGGGTGGATGATGTGTGCCATACATGCACTACTTTGTTAAGTGTTCAAGAGAATTGAAGAGGTAATGGGCAGATAAAGGACACAGCTGTTAAAATTATCAAACAGGCAATGAAGAGACAAATAGTGATGTGGGAAAATCAATCAACCTAGGTTTTTTTGAATAACAGGTGAAGTGGGCTCATTTGGGCAATTGGTGTCTTAATTGTCTGTGGAAATTCCCTAAGAACAAAGACCATTGCTTACTTTGGAAGCAGTGCTTCTGAAAAAGGAGCTGACACTTGTTTAGCCAGTTGAACATATGCTCCCTCTAATTTTGTAGCTGAGAAAACTGGGCTGTACAAGCAGTGGAATGTTCATGCATTGGCATTACCTTGGATGTGACATTAGAGACCATTAACAAAGTAAGGATTGAAGGTTTTGTGCTTTGCATCAAAAGGAACATTTCCTAGTAAACTGGAAAGGGTTCAAAAGGAGGCTATAAAATGTGATTTCTTACTTCCTTAGGAGTGTCACAGCTTGCATAGTGAGACTAAGAAAACTCACTCTACAGAGTTTATAGAAGTGAAGGTTAAGAGGGGAATTGAAGACAGCCTACAGATACTTGTTCAGGGAAGAGATCTCTGATTGTATACTGCTTCTTAATCTTTTTCGAGCAGAAAATGTGTAATGAGGATTGATGACTGGAAGTGAAAGCTAGGCAAATTGAGTCTTAAAATAAGGAACCCATCTTTAACAGTTTGGGTAATGAATCACTGAAACAATTTTTCCAGTCAGATGGTAGGTTTTCCATCCCCTGAAGTCTGTAAATCAGGACTAAATGTCTCTCTAAAAGATAAGCTCTAGTTCAAACTGCAGTTATGATCTCAGTGTTGAAATTACTGGCTGAAGTGCTGTGCCCTGTGTTGTGCCGGAGGTCAGTGCATATGATCGTAATACTCATTCTGCTCAGAAAAATGTATTAATCTGGTCCTGGCTCCTCTGGAAATGACCTTGTTAAACTTGATGATTTTATGTGTAAATGAATGAGTGATATTTACCTCCCCAAAGAGACAAGACCTTGGTTAATAATAAAGGCTTTGAAGACTGCAGAAATGTCAGGAAATATATATGGAACTAGGAATCACAGTCTCTTTGCTGGTATGGTTGTATGTATAGCTTCCCTGAAGCTACAGAAAATTGTGTGGGAACTTTTCTCCTTGTCTGCCCCTGCCCAACAGTGCCAGGAGCTTCTGTAGCAAAGACTATTTGAATGGGAGGTGGGAACACTGCATCATTTGGTGAGATACCTACTACTTGCTGCTCTCTTTGAGCTAGATACTTGCAAGGTCTAATTACAGTTTAGCAGCTTTAATGATAGATGTGAATACTGTTCTGAGTCTGTTAACAAGAAGCTTACAGTCAGATATGAAAAGGCAGGTCAACCTGAGTCCCTGTGTTCAGTCACTTGTAACTTTCCTATCACTTCAGTGGTGTAGCTGTAATGGTAAGCACCTGAAAATTGGATATGTTCTGTCAGGGTTTGGGGTTTACTGACACAAGGAAAGGTTGTAATTCTTTCTGCTGGTGGTATTAAACTATAATTTGTGATCTTTGAGCAATAGTGAATGAATAAGGGAATCCTGGGTTATGAGTGGTGTGCCCTTCTAGTGTTTAAACACTGCTCAAGTCTTGCAAGAAGCAAATCTGCTTGTCAGGAAGTGCTTGAAGTCAGGCTGTGTCACGCTGTAATATTCAAGATCATTCTAACAAGGCAGAGAGTGTTTAAAGACTGGGACAGAACTCATCAGCTCCATTCAGCTTCAGTAACTGCTGCTAGTTTTCTCTCTAAAATTTCATCTACAGTATATCAGGTGTAGAAAATAACAGCGGGTTTTAGGTAGTACCTTTCTGTATTCTGTAGTTCCAATAAATAATGCTGGAAAAAAACCCATACGCATTTGATTTTTAGCAGGTTTATAATATATGCAATCATTATGCTTCTCTGTACGTTACACATAGCACAAACAATCCTTTTGCTCAGCTGAGAAACAGCCTAATTTGCATCCACAAAGCAAAATGTAGTCCCTCCTGAGATAAAAACTGGATTAGCTGTGGTGGAAAGGCTGTGTTTGTATGTTGAAGAAAGAAGCCCATGTCTATTTGCTGCTCTTGTGCCTCTGTAAGTCCTGACTTCCATTTTGCAGTCAGTACCTAAATGCTTCTGTGATCCATCCTCTCCAGTTCACAACCCTTTGCAGAACTGGCACTTCTTGTTTCAGTATGGAGGACACCAGTATGCAAAACTTACTGACCAGTACTGCTGCCACTTGCATCTTGCTGTGGGCTACTGTGAGGTGCTCTCAGGCCTAAATGAGGCCAAAAGGGCACAGTACAGAGCTAAATTAATTTAAATTTTCTTTAATCTAGATTCATGAAAATGAGAGAGTGTTTGCCGAAAGTACACGATTGACTGGCTTAGATCTTTGTATTGTGCTTATTCTTACAGTAATTTAGATGTGTGCAGGGGGGGACAGGAAACCTCCATAGTGCTGTGCTAGTTTCTTTCTTGAACTGCAGGAATGTTTGCAGAAGGACAAGACTCTCATGGTACTTGTATGTCTTGCCCTTCTTCTCAGGCAATGGAGAAAGAATCCATCATAGCCATGCACCTACTACCAAACTGAGTGGACAGAAGCAAAAGTTAAAACAGTTTTTCCTTTGGACATTTGGCTAAAGGTGACACATATTGGATTTAATTTTTAGAGCAGAACTTGCTGAAAATAAAGGTTGGAATGATGGATGTTTATGACATACAGTCATTTTATTGCTTTGACTGTTAGGATTAGCTTATCTTTTCTCTAAAATGTTAAGACTTTACTAGCTTTATTTTATGCTTAAATGTTTTGACATTTACAATTTTTTCTGTCTGATCATTTGGACAAAGCTTTCCTTTGCTGAGGTTTATCTAAGCCAGATGAGGGTTTTCTGCTGTCAGCACTCTGATAATTAGTAACTGAACAATTCTTTATGGTGACACCATCTTGTTGTTTTGCAGCTTGCACAATTCTCTCATTCATTTGAGGTACCCCTCCTCTGAGAGACAATCTAAATCAGCTATTTATAAGTAGATCTTCTCAGTGTTCTATACAGCATTGCCTCCTCAAGCCTCTGCCTGATCAGCTGTTTTTTTTTTCTTATTGGTACCAGAAACTTCTCAAAAAAATTGGATGTAACCTCTCAGGTATCATCCACTTCTGGTATAGATTGGGGATGCAGATACGAGCTGCTGGTTTGATGGACAGTGCAAAATTGAACAGACGCTAGATGAGCGCGTTTATGTAAAAATGTGCTTCTCCAGCAGGAGAATGTCTGAATGACGATATGACATGAAAATGAAGCTATTAGATGTGCTAAGCTGCAGGAGTAAACAGCCTTTCCAGGTCTGATAGAGAAAGAGCAATAATTTTCAACTGGAGCAAAGTAATTAAAACCCAAAACATGTCCAAAGCCAATCAGGTGAAAAACTGAAGGGTAGGATGGGCTCATATGAAGCCTAAGCATTTTTTCCCAACCTTATTGCATTGTTTACAATAAATTTGGTACTTAAAACCAGTTTTGTTTTATTTGGAAATTTAATCTTGATATTCTGCTACCCCTTCCCACCAAATATATAGTTTAGTCACATTAGTTTTCTGAGTGTCTTACAGATGTTGAATTTGCATTTGTGGGGAATAAAAGCTATTAGAGGGTAAAAACTCTCAACTTTTGTTTTATAAACAGGCATTCAATATATAGTTTTCTGTAATGTTTGCTCTTTCAGTAGAGATTCAAGAGGAAATCTACTCCATGCTGTTTCACTGCCATCCTGTAATACTTTTACTCAATGATGTAGATGGTACTGTATATGCTTGAAGTCTCTGTTTTCTTTTGAACACACCTAGTAGCAGTGAGAATGAACATTTTCCAAGGTATTGACTTAAGCAAATGTGCTTGGGGAACAGTCTTGAAGGAGACCGTCTGAATTTGAAACTTAGTGATGCCAGGTAATTGACCTTTTCATCTATGCCTTAGTTATTTTCAGTTTTTGTCTTGTTCTTCCCACCACTCTCCTCTGAGGTGAGTTATGGTATCCTGTGGTACAACTTCTTCTGGCACTCAAAGCTTCTTTGTGATTCACGCTCAGTAATTCTCATGACCGTTTTGCAGTGTTCACATTCAACCCTTGTTTCTTCTTTTTCTAATACTTACTTACCACTATTTGGCACTTCTGAGTGTGCAAAGAATTCAACTGATGTACCATGCTGACACAATTAAACTGTTCTTCTCTTGCCACCACCCACTGCCTGTGTGCTACAGAACTCGTGACAGCTTTTACTGTGATGTAACATGCAGGTCCTCTTATCTGCCCCCCCGCTCCCTTTTTTAATTAATGAAATTAATCTCAGCTGACAATTTTCCGAGATTGATGAATTTCTGTCCTTTTGTCTCATTCTTTATTCTAATCAAAGTGAATGTATCTTCCTATAGCTGAAAGTATCTTTGGCTATGGTTTCAGTCTTCAGCAATAGAGAGTTTCTTATTCCTGATAATTGGTATTTTTACTTTGTTCCTGCTTAAGCCCTTTTCTTCAAGGTATGTTCCTATGAAGAGCTGTTGATTTTGCTCAGCAGAGTGATGTGCAGAGGGTTTCCAGAAACTGAGCACAGCTTTCATATTGTGCTATGTATTCTTCTAAGCATTCACATAACTCACCAATTCTCCACAAATAGCACTTGTTTTTTCTTGAACCTATTTCCTAGATGCATAAACACAATTCTTTTTTTTTTTTTGAAAAATTAAGTTTCAGATAGGTCTTTCTGAAGAGCAGAATCATATGGGAGAACTCTCAGAATTACTCTCTCATAAGAGAGGAATACACACATCGATGGTTGGGGGAAAAGGTCAGAAAACAAAGCAGCTGAGTTCAGTTTAGCTCAGGCAGTATAATTTACATGCACCATAAGACTTTCCAGTTTCCTGTTCTGTAAATTGAAGATGGTTTTTTGCTAGTGTTTATTTGAATTTTTCTAAAAGAGGGATTTATAGAATTACAAAATATTCTTGATATGTTTTGAGTGTTGGTAAATAAGTGAGAGTGGACATTAACTGAAACCAATCTTTTCTTCTAAGCGTGTTTATAATTTTGAAGCTGAGTGCTTCTAATATGAGATTTCATCGTGGAGGGAGGAGAGAGTTCTCTTCAAAGTACTTTGATTTTTCTTTTACGCAGGCGTCCCTGAAGTGTTTCAGTAACACGTGATTGATGTACTCTGTGATGAATGCTGCTGTACCTCTCTGTGGATTGATTACCTTTACAGCAATGTAACTTCTTACTGAAAAGACAGATGATGCAAAGGATCATCCTGTTCCTATAGAGACACTAGGGACCCTTCCCTGCTGGACACTAGATTTTTGGTTGGTTGTGTGAAGATGTATAAACATCAACATGGGTTCTTAACAGCATACAATAATATCGTGCATCATCTTGCTGAGAAAGAGTTCAAGTGCTTCTGTAGGTTTAGGGATTCAGTCAAGTTGTGTTTGTCATGCAGAAAGCAAGAGACTTTGTTGGTCTGAAGCTGGTTGTAAATGAGGAACTTTGAGTTAGCTACCTCGGAAAGCTTTATAACACCAAAGTAGAAAAGCCTGGGGATTTGAGATCATTATCTTTATGATATTTTGGATTGCTTTGGAGGGAAAAGCATGAAATTAAAGGTTGCTGCTTCAGTCAGCTCATTTGCAGTCTAAAGGGAGCACACTGAATACCTTTGTGTGTATTCAGTCATAACTAGTGATAGAAGAACAGCCTATCCATGTCTGCTGTACTTTTATTTGTAGTCTTACTACTTTTTCTGATGCCTTTCTGTTTCATCTGTATCATGAAATTCTAGGAAAATTTTAAAATTATGAACATCTAACTAGGTGTAGCCTATAAATTTTGAGTTAGGATTACCTGAACTTGTGTGATGCTTTTACATGAAAGAGTTTGTAGATGCTGTTGGTAGTGTTTTCGATTTTGTCTGAGGCCCACTGAGTCTCTATTTAATAGCAGAAGACAGCAGCAGGCTTATGCAGCGTAGATTCACTTCCTATACTGGGTTTTTCCAAATTATACTACTTTTATATTGGACAACAGTTGGCTTTGGCAACTTGCTTTTCCATAGTAGTATACTATAATTCTAGGGACCCTATGTAGGGCTGCTTCTTGGGTCTTTGCCCGTTACTCTTATGTCAGTGTCACAGTGTAAGATTGTAATGTTGGATGTACAGGACATCTTCTGGTGGTTGAAGTTTGCAGACAGCATCTGCCTGCATCACTTACCAAAGTGTTTTTTGAAAGCTTCAAAAATTTGCCAAAAAGCTTTTTCTTTTTTTTTTTTTTAGATACTTGAGGAAAATGTAGGAGTTAGTTCTACTATTTTGTTCTTACATTTTTATTTAGTTCTACTTCACAGAATTGCTGCTAACAGAGCATGCAAATGTGAGCCACAACCTCCCAGTTTTATTTTACTCTGCCTGTCAACTGCTGAGAACAAACAATTTGATTTAAAAATGGTAAAAATTGATCTCTGAGTTTGAATGTCACAATTCTTTGCATGCAAAGCATTAGGAGTTGCTCAGAATGTGGACTTCAGTGAAGTAATGGGGTGCTTGGCACTGCTGAACATCAGGAAGATCTCAGTCAAAGCCCTTAAAACCAAGTAATGAAAAACTTGACAAAGCATTAGAAAGTTAATTCATCTATTTCTTACTTTTCCTGGCTGTAGAACAATTTTTGGAGGAGTTGATGTATCTCTGCCTAATATTCTTGAACAGAAGGTGCAATGCATATGCAAACTGACTCTGCATTAAAATAAACAGAGCTTCTACACTGTAAATATGCACTTGATAACCAAGACTGTAATGCATGGTAATTAGCTTATTTCACTAGTGTAATAGCTGCCATGAGTAGTTAAGACAGAGGTAGGTGAAAACATTGGGTTTGACTTTTGGGATTGTCCTGGTTTTAGCTGGGATAGAGTCAATTTTCTTCCTAATAACTGGTACAGAGCTGATTTTTGGATTCAGTATGAGAACAGTGTTAATAACACCCTGGTGTTTTTAGTTCTTGCTCAGTAGTGCTTACTCTAAGTCAAGGCCTTTTCAGTTTCCCATGCTCTGACAGTGAGCCGGTGCACAAAAAGCCATAAAGGAGCATGTCCAGGACAGATGACCCAAACTGCCCAAAGGGATATTCTATACCATAAAATTTCATGCTCAGTATATAAACTGGAACGACTTGGCTGGGAGGGGCCAGTCACTGCTGGGGGCTTGGCTGGACATTGATCAGTGGGTGGTAAGCAATGGTATTGTGAACCACCTCTCTCTCTTCTTCCTTTTATTAGAGTATTTTACTTTATTTCAATTATTAAACTGTTCTTACCTCAACCAGTCGGTTTTACNCTCTAGTGCTGGATAGATAAACCTGATTTTCACTAAGTTACATTGCATTAGAAGAGGTCTGAAGTATATCTAAGGTTGAACAGTAAGTAGGAAACATGAGCTATCCTTATACTATAGAGTTAAATGTACTTTTTCTAGGAGGTAGGTCGTGAGGTTATCTTGGAGGACAAGGATTTTTTAATCTAGGGAACCCCATGCTCATTGTTGGGATCCTCCTGCATAGGAAATGATGCTTTTCTGACTGTTTTTGGGGGAAGACATAGTTTAAATAAACACCCATTATTTTGTAATTTCTAGTTAGCTTATCATGCAATGTGTACTGAATTGATTCTGTGGACACTGTAACAGCTCACTTAAGGTGCAATTTAAGGTAAGTGTTTAAGCATATCAATTTTGTATGTTCCCCATTCTCCACCCTTGATGCCTCATACTTCACTGGTGTACAGCCTTTCCTGATTTTCTTGGAGTTATTTCTATAGCCATGTGCATGTAACATGAGACCAAAACCTGCAAAGGTTTTTAGAGGCATGTGACCTGATTCCCTTCTTTCTGAAGACCACATGCTGTACCTGGGGAGAAGAAATCAGTGCCCCATTAGTGGAGCTTGAACATCACGTGGGCTACCTATTTTTGCTTAATAGAAAGGCTGTTTTAGAAATGAAGAGAGAACATGTTATTTGATTATCTGTTGGCAACATATCTGATATACAAATGTTATCTCAGCCGGTGTGCCATCCCAATAAATTGCTAACACAGAGAACCAGGATGAAGGATTAATTACTAAAAGGTTGTAAGATGCATGAAGCAGCTCAGGTTGAGCTATGTAGAGCAATAAAATACCCAGTTGTCTTAATCTTTAAAAAGTGCTTATGAGACACCTCCCATCTGTCAACAGTTATGGCTCTGGAAATAGTCATGGTATCTTTCCCACTTATGTGGAGTCTTGGTAAAGGTTGTGCCAAATTGGAATGTATTGTAAGGGCAGAAGGTTGGATTTTTTAGAGATTTTTTTTATTACACCGTGGGCCAGTAGGCCTTTTCTCACTGCCACTTATTTATATTATTTTGAATCCAAAAGTTTTCAAATAGAGAGTCAAAAAGAAATCTTTTGAGTGTTGTCTGTTGGAAAGTTTAGGTCTATGGAAGAAGTGATAGCTTTGGAACTTTCATTCTTTGTGTATGGAGGATGCCCTCTTTACATTCTTCCATGATTAATAGGGGATATTCCATTGATAACTGTCCTCCAGCTAGGCTCATCACTTAACCTGTTGAGTTTCGTTATCTAGGGTTATGTATTTATTATTTATATATGAGCTGGGTGGTTTTTTCCCCCTGAAGTTCTTAGTCAGACATTGATTTTACCTGTATTTATGAAAGATTTTATTCCACACGATGTTACAGTTTACCCAGAGTTCTATATGTAACTAGAGACACATTTGACTACAGAGCTGCTTTCCTCTTCCCAACCTGTAACAGAAGTTCAGGGTCCTGGTATGTGGCCAATACATAGGATTCAAAGATTTATTAGTGAAATTTGTTGTCAGTTAGGATTCTGGGAGTCTTCCTAAACAGCAATCCCCTCTGAGAGAAATCCTTCAGCGTGTTGTTATTTGTTGCTTCCCATATGTTTTTGGCAATACTAATACCTACTCAAGGAAAGAGAGTTTTCTGTGATTCAGATTCAGTGATGTGTTTTTTTCCCTGCTCTGGTCCATCAAAGATCTGCAGGTGAAAGACTTTACTTTTTCACAAGAAAGAGAAAAATATGACTAAGCATATTTTCCCCAGTAGTTTCTTTTTTTTTTGTCTTCATCTTTAATCACATAAACATTCATTACCTGTTTGTATATCATCTCTGCTCTGCTCTGAACCCTTTTAACAAAAAAGAACTTGCAAAGTTTTAATTGTTTCAGTGTCTGCCTGAGGTTTAAATTATGTATTTTGAAGTTTTAAAACTTTGAAGTAGTTATTTTCTTTCCACCTACAGGTTAAAAGGATCCAGCAGGGATTGCCATACTCTTGTTGTAGGATTTCAAAAGCTCTGTTTACTTTTCACATGCTTGGGTTTACAGCACAACACTATGTAGTGGAGAAATGCATACAAGTAATTATGTCAATTACCATCAGCTCTATACAATTCTTCTGTGATGCTATGTGATTTAAATGTCGTTATGTGTCTGGAAAAGGATGGGAAATTGTTGTTGTTAGCTTCTGTTTGCTGCTAACAGCTGTTTTTATGACTGGTTTTGCTCATAAACAGGTGTTTAGAACATTCCTTTGACTAAGTGATACAGCGTGTGCTGCTGTGAATTAGTTTGTCTTGCATGTCTAGATTGGATTTCTTTTGTTTTCACTTCTTTAAAGAAAAGAAAAATAAATAAAAAAGCAAGAAGACTCTCAGCATCTGAGGTTGTTTTGGTAAGCCATGCTTGATGAAATGGGAAGTTTATGATGAGAAAGAATGTGTTTTTCAGGAGAAAGATGTTTGCTGTGGATATCTGTGGGCATGGCCTCCCAATAAAATCTCATTTTATGCTGGTTTCTCTCCCTTTCTGTTGAAAGAGCGTTCTGGTACTTTCTTACTTTGGTTAATAGTCTATGCCTGGTGCCTCTTATTCCCGAAGCATATCTGTGGTAGGTGATGGAGGAATGGACATATGCACCAAAAGTAAGTATGTGTTCAGTAATATTCCATGGTGAAAACTTAACTCCATATAAAATGCTTTTAAAAAGCATCATCAAATGGTGCTTCTGAATAAGGTAAGGTGAATTCCTCCCTGCCCCCTGAAAAAGGTAAGGTGAATTCCTTGCCTGCCCCTATTCTCATTCCTAACATCTGAAAGCAGGGAGGGTATATCCTGTGTAATTTGCCTGTGGACTTGACAGTACGTGCAGGTGAATGTAAGCCTTGAAAGATCTTGTGGGGTCCTGTAAAGCTTGTAAGCCATTTTCTGTATGTATTTCATTAAAAAATCACTGATCTCTGCTTCATTCCTTGCTAGTTAATCAGAGACTAGAAAAGCAGAATGTTTTTAGCCCAACTGGTCACTGCCATTTCATATATGATCCTGAATGCTTAATTTCTATTAAACCCAACCAAAACCAAAATCCAAACAAACAGAAGTCAACATTCCAAAACCTCTGAAAATGTAAATATGGGATAAAAAGTGAAAGTCATTGGTTTGTATGCATAGGATGGTGCATTGCCAAGAATGTGGTGTTTTGTGGCTGTAGCTAAATCATTAGAAAAATGGGATTTTCATTAAAGTGGCCTTAATAATGACAATAACATGATCAGGGAAGGAAGATGAAAGTTATAGATCTACTGGGCAATAAGTAGCTGTAATAACACTAACTGTAAAAATCAAGCTATTTCCCCAGACACAGGGTACCTTTAAAATATTTTTGTAAGCAGTGTTTTAGTTTGGTTTTTTAGAGACACCAGTTTTAAGATATTATCTTTAACTGCATCTCGGAGAAAGAAACATACTAGTAGGAGCATGTGCTTTGTTGGAGAGACATCTATTATACCTCATTTCCACTGAAGTGCGTGAAAATATACATGGCTTGGTCACTCTCTTTTTTTGTTGTTAGTTTGTTTGTTTGGATTTTTTTTTTTCAGATCGAATTTGTTTGTGCCCATTGCATCTCCTCTCTTCGCTGGCCACTGCTCAGTCTTCTTCGCTCCCTCCCATCAGATAGTTATATGCATTAATAAGATTGTTTCCACCCCTTCCTTGAGTCCTCTCTTCTCCAGGTTGAACAGTCCCAGGTCCCTCAACCTCTCATCACATGAAAGGTGCTCCAGTTTCTAAATCTTCATGGCCTTGTGCTGGGCTTGATCCTGTAAGTCTGTATCTTCCCTGTGCTGGCAAGCCTCGCACGGCACACAGCACTCCAGGTGTGGCTTCCTCAGTGCTGAACAGAGGGGAGGGATCACCTCTCTCGACCTGCTGGTAACATTCTCCTTCAGGTAGCACAGGAGGCTTTCTATGTAACAAAAGCATGTTGTTGGCTAATGTTCTACTTGGTGCCCAGCAGGACGGGGGGTCCTTTTCAGACAAACTGCCGGGACTAACCTGCTGAACAGCAGCCACTAATACCCAGGATTATTCCTCCTTAGGTTCAGACTGTGTTTCCAACGGTTGAACTTCACGAGGTTCCTCTCAGCCCAGTTCTCCAGCCTGTCCAAGTCCCTCCAAACTGCAGCACATCTGTCTGCAGCCAGTCCTCTTTCTGTGTCATCTGTGACCTTGCTGAGGGTGTTCTTTGTACCATCATCTGCATCCTGAATGCAGATGTTGAACAGGACCGGCCCCAGTATCAGTCCCTGGGTACCTCATAGCAACTTGCCTTCAAACTGACTTCCTGTTGCTGATCACAACTGACTAGACCTGGTCATTCATCCAGTTTTAAGTCCAGCTCCCTATGCACTTATCTAACCTGTGCTTTGTCAGCTTGCCAGTGAGGATGTTGTGAGAGATGATGTCAAAGGCCTTACTACATCAAGGTATATAACATTCACTGCTCTCCCTTGGCCCACTGAGTTAGTCACCTTCCTGTAGAAGGCTATCGGGTTAGTCAGGCATGATGTACTTTTAACAATTCCTTGCTGACTTCTTCCAATTGCAAATATTGTGTCTCAGTCCGCTGCCTAATCCATAGGACCACTTTTAATTGCAATTGGAACCAGAATAGCAGATCACCAGTACATCATGGTCACACAGTGAAAGCCTCTGCCTTGCTGTGGACCCTTACCAGAAACATGGTGAGAATATTTTCTTATAAGGTAGGCACCCCACCTTCCCCACCCCAGTCTTAAAGTTTCATATTATGCTTCTCTTCAGTGCTTCTTTTATGTGGAATTACTTTTACCTCTCAGCCAAGGTCTATGTGAATAACCTGTAGAAATGGAGGGGAGGCTTAGGTTGAAGGGATATTTTCGCCATGGAGTGTGATTGAGACTCACAGAAGTTGGTACAGAATCAAGTCATGTGCCCCATCAATGTAACTCAGTTGTGGGGGGTATACAGACATTGGTTTTAATTTTTTACAGTATTTTTGTGCCTGCTTTGTTGGTGATACATTGATGCTCTGTGCACTGCACAGCTTTGGGACATGTGCATCTGTCTGGAACAACCATCTTTAATATATGCCTGCATTGCTATTGTCCATGATTTTACTGGGCATGCTGTGTACTTCGCTTTAGAAAGTGTTTGGGTGTTTAGATAATGTCTGATTTTCTGTGAGATATGAGAGAAGAGATTTCAATAGGCACTCTTTTGTTGCCTCTTGTTTGGCTTAAATTGCATTTGGGAGAAAAAAGGTAAAATTCCTTGTTCTTACTTATTCATGTATTTTTAATTGTGTTTTATCTTTTTAATTGGTAACAAACCCAAAGATCCCTAGAGCTATTTATTAATTTGAAATGAGAATAACAGGAAAACAATACAGCTAAATTAATGTTTGTACAAGCCAGGTAGTCTTAACAGGGCAGTGTACTACACAGAGATTTTAGTCTATGGTACATCAATAAATAACCCATTATAGATAACTTCTTGTAAATATCTGCTTTCACAGTAGGTGTTGTCACACAGTTATCTGGGTATTAGCCTATGTGGTCATGTTCTGTAAGATGAGGTAGTAAGGTTCAATTTATCTCCTGCCTTTCTTAATTTGGATGTTGTTAGAGCTATGTCCTTGTTCTGGTTCTGGGATCCCAGGGACTTAAAAATTAGTCCTCTTGGGATGTGCAAAAGATTGGAAGACTTTGTTTCTCACAGCACTGCTCTTTTTTATGGGAAGAACAATAGTGTACAGTCAATCCTTGCCCCCTCAGATTCCTGTCTACCAAGTTTACCAGTCCTGTTATCACTTAATTAGCTTTTGGTGTTACCTATGCATACAGTGATCTCTGAACTCAAGCTGAACTCTTTAGTGGGTAGTTGTCAACAAAATACTGTTCTTGGAAAACTGGAGGAAGAATCTGCATTGAAGGCAGGAGGATTTCTTGCATCTTAGTACTTTTTGTGGAGTAATGAACTCTCCTATGGTGTAGAGAATTCTCCTCTTCAGATTAGACTTCAAAGAAGAGATGTAGAAGTTAAGACAAAAGTGGAAGGACTGAAATGCAATAGGTTTGTGCTTGTTTCCAGACTGGTGCTGACAAAAACTAGACTTTAATTTGCATTTCTTTTGGCAAAAGGAATTTGCATTAAAACAAACAAAAAACCCTAATCTTAATAAAGAAATATTGAAATTTCTTTCAAATTTAAATGATGGTAAAAATACTGTGTGTTCAACTAGCATAGCAAACGTGTGGATTGGACTGGATTGACTAATTCGGCCTGTGCTTTTATAAGTCTTTCTCATTTTATTCCTCGTGCATAGGTATAATGATATTGAAATTCACTGTGATTCCTTCCAAGCCTGTTATTCAGAGTGGGAAACTGCATATTTTTATCCATTAAATTGTTTACGGCTCTTCCTACTGGAGTTGTGATCTTGTCAGATGAAGTAGTCTATGAGCATGGCTGAAATGATTCAAAAGTTCCATTTTTTGTAAGTTGAAGGGGTGCTAGTGATACTGTGGTCAACTGCTTTCCATTTGGCTATGGAGCCATGTGTTTTCAGTGTTTCATGCTACCAGTGCATAAAACACATTATGCTATCGTTAGGTTAAATTATGTCACCAGAATCTGGAGCACTGGCCTAGATGATGAGTGTTGTCTTTCACTCACTGGCCAGACGTCCTGGGCACGAGCAGATTTCATATGTTGGAAACCTGTGTCTGGACTACTTTTTTTCCAGAATGAAGTGTGGCTGAGAGGACCCTGTTCATCTCTCCCACGGTTTCCCCTCTCAAAAGCAACAGTCAACATCAACAATCTCCTTGGACTGTCCTCCACCACGAGATGCTTTCCCAAACCCCAGTCATCTCACTTGTTCAGCAGCAATTTTTCTCAGTGGTGCTTCACTGGGAGAAGTGCTGTGGGCTGGAGGAGCAGAGGAGTGTGGGTTGCCTCCAGCCTCTCTGAACTGTGAGCTGGGATAGCTGAATAGGGATGGGATTCAGCTGACTGTAGGTGTACAGAGTAATTTTAAATATCCTTTGGTAGCTTGCCTGGCCTGTAGTTGGCACTCCAGAAAAGCATGTCTTTTTTTGTCATATTTGTTAGTCCTGTGTAGGTGTCTTGGATAACACTAGCATGTTTTAAGTGGTACAAGACACACGTGCTTAGGCAGCAGTATGTTGTGTTAACTAAAATTTAATGAGCCTGGCAAGACTAGGGCAGACAGCAGGTAAATATGTAGTAGGGCTAGCTGCTGCTGAGAAGAGCATGTCATTGTTGAGGATACTGCAGAAATCTAGGTAGTAATAGCACCTCATATTTTTAAAGATGTTTTTAATATGATTTGATATGGTGTATGCTTGGAACAACGATGCTGATATACCATATGACTGTCCTCGGATTCAATAGCTACCTGTGTGGCTTGAGAAAGCAAACTTGGCTCTGTTCACTGGCATTTGTCAAGGATGGGAACATTACGTAGTATCATTCACCTCCAAATTTTTAAATTTTCCTTCTTCATCTATCCTGAACAGTGGCAATCTTTACATTCCAGTATTGCTTTATGCTTCACTTAGGACTTAAATGCAGTTCCGTAATATGTGAAACAATTTGTGTATTTAACCAATGGAGTATAAGTATTTTGGAATTCATTTAACTGACTAGTGATATCTGTTCAGGGTTAATATAGCTGTTTATTTTGATGGAAATAAAGCTTTTACCTAGACGTGTGATTTAAGTTTCAAGGAATTGAGTTTATAGTGACCTCATCTAAAAGGACCCTTTCCTGGAGGAGAAATAACATACTGCAGGAAGAGCTGGTCAGGAAGTCCTCCCCATACTCTGCTGCTGGAGATTCTGATGTCTAGCAGTGGCAAGCTGTCACATACAACCCTGAAAGCAGGCTGAGGACTGAGAACTTAGGCTAGGAATTATCTTATTATTTACAGAATGGATCTTTCTTGTCTCGTGCCTCTGACATAAAGTGAGACAGGTTACTAAACAATAGACTGAGAAGCAGTAATATTGAAATATTACCTAATATTTAAATTTCCTATTTCCTGCGTGTGTTAATGCTGGATAGTTGCGAACAGGACCGTAGAGGCTTTTTACTGCCTCTCTCCAATTTTTATTTATTTTTCCCACCTTTTCACAGCACTCTCTGGTCTTTTATTAATATTTTTTTGACTTGAAACAAAGGCCGAGAAAGGTTGCTTTATCCTCTGTCCTTTATTTCCCTCGAGGAGGCGAAAAATATCCATTGGGGCTGGAGTAATCAAAATCGGTTTTTGGGAAAGCTTTACAGGTTTCGGTTTAAACATGAGAGGAGAAAAGACAGGGAAAAAATCCACTTCAAAACTGCAGCTAGTTATTAGGTATAAATACACACAGCAATTCAGGCTTTGATTTTAAAACTTGCACGGTTTGGGAGATGCAAGGCATTTAAAAGGCATTATTCCTTTATAATTTTTTAGGGTTAGTTTCTTTGCTCTAGTTTGTTGCAGAAGACCAAATTTCCAACTGCTTTGAATCCTTACTTTGTGAGCAAAGGATTCTCTAATTTTAGAGCTATATGAACTTACTTTCTTCTACAAATACTTAGTTTTCAATTTCTGAAAAATCTGAGATTGTGTTTCTAGATAAAAAAAAGATATTTCATATTGTGGACTGTGTAAAGATAAGAAGTGAAAAACATTTTTGAAATTTTATGCTAATTATTTTTCAGCAGAAAGTAAGGAAGGACCAAAATATTTAAAATAATGAATGATACAGGAAATACAGTTTTATGAAGCCAATAAAACCCTAACAAAATCCTGGTAAAAATGGAAGGATAGAAAATGCAAAATTAATACAAGAAAATACTTTTCAAACAATTGATTATACTATTGTAATCATCCAGTTGGATGCTTTCCAACCCCAAAGAATTCTGAGATTTCTGTATAGATGATTGGATTCTATCTCACTGTTTGTCATAGAGGTTTGAGGGGAATATTGCGGCTCTTATTTCTTAGTCCATTTCTAACAACAAAAAGTTGGGAAAGAAACCTGGTGTCTAATACAGTGCACCGCTCTTGATCTTCTGTAGAGCTATGCCATTGCCTCTGGCAACGGCCACGGTTAAAAATAGCATGCTGGATTAAGTGGATTAGAGCTTATTTGTTTAATAGCTGCAAGTTCACTGCAAGATATAGACTCTCACTGTACTTAACATTTGATTGTGGTTTGTTATTCACTGTTTATATACACCCCAGTGAGGCATTTCCTTGTATTTAATGCAACAAGGCTTCCCCTTTTTCATCTTCAGTATTCTGTGCTTCTAAATGTATTTACCTGTTTAATAGGAAAATTCCTTCTGACAGTATAATCTTGTTTTTCTTTCAGAAACAAGTGATAATAAATGCTTGCCAACAAAGTCATACTCCTAGGAGGAATCAAGAATATATCAATTAGATAGGGTGTGAGTGGCAGACAATGACTGAGCTACTCATCATTAATGGTGATGAGATGCATGGGGTGCTCTTTTTCTCTTGAAGTAATAGAAGAACCCAAAAAATGGAACTAAAACTGAAAGGCAGCAGATCCAACCATAACTGATAAAATAAAATACTTTTGTCATGTTTCGTAACTAAGCACTGAAACTCATTATCACAAGATAGCATCAAGGTAAAGAGCTTAACTGCAGCTCTTTAATAGAAAATTCATCTGGATAAAAGTGCATCTAGGATTAGGTTATAATTTTCTTTTAATGGAATATACATAGGGGACATATGAGACTTGCACTCATTTAATTTTTATTCCAGTATTTCCATCCTGTTGCTTCTAACATACAGAGGTTCCTCTCTTGTTGCTCTGACTCCTCTGTGCTTTCAGCTACTTTCATTTGTACCTGCACTGGGACTGTTTTGGCTGTTTTTAGGCACTGGGTACTGTGAGCAGACTCACTGGATCAAGTGAGGGGTCCACTATTGAATGCTTTTTTTCAGTTTCGTTCACCTTTCTTCTCCTAACCACTTAAAGCCAGTTCTGCCTGAAATATCATCCGTGATCTGATTGTCAGATTTTGAGAAGGGTCACCTATGTTTGGGTGACCCTTAGGTCAAGCACCATTAATTACATGTTTTGCAATCTGGGGAATGTTTTGCGATGACAGCAATGCACGAGGAATAAAGACATTACTGCCTTCTTGCACTGTGTGTCCTTTCCACTGCCCTTTCAGTCACTGGAAGACACTTTGTATGTGCAAACTGCAAGTGAGGCCACGTGAGCATTTGCAAAGCTGTCTGTTAACCAAAGAATGCTGTTCACAAATCTTTTTGACGGCATCAACTTGTTAAGCAAAGTCACCTTATTTTAGAAACCTCTCTACTCTTGGCATTTCTGTTTCTTTGCAGTCCAGAATAGCACCAAAGGCTTTTTTCAGCTGTATGTTTTTCTCCAGCTACCCACTGATAAAGAATGTATTGAATTAAGATGAGTCTCTGGTTTTCACAAGTCTTACTACACTGCATCCCTGCATCCTGGTCTTTTAAGAGTAGGTAGGAATTCTTTCTGGAGCCATTTATCATTGTTAATATTAAGAAAAGGTCTTTTTGTGATTTAGGCAAAGGACTGGATACCTCGATCTTTTCACAAGACTAGCAAACCTATAAAATTCAGGGAGATCATTTAAGTGTGAATCCTCAAAGGTTATTCACATTTGGTTGCTAGTGAAATATATGGGAGTTTGTAAATTTATTTGAATATTTGGCCTACTGAAGTTCAATTTTTTGTAGGATCTGAAAATTTTGTAATTCCAGCTCAAGCTTGGAATGTTTGAAATATATACTGCAACTATAGAATTGATCTCAAAATCAATTCAAATTTTGATATTTGGCCTAAGCTTTTTAAATAGGATTTATAATTTGTATTTGCCTCAGTGAAAAAGATTATCCCCAGAAACAAACAGTTAAGGCATAAATTCCTATGCACAGGGATCAGTTAACTGTGGGGTTTATATGCATAAACTATAACAAACAGAGAAAGGAGGCTTCCTTCTCTCTGTGTCCTATCAATCTGCGCAGATTTATGGTTAAGGACGTACGTAACCATTTTAAAAAATTAAACAAGAAAGCAAACCACCTAAATAGCTTGCCTGAATATAAATTTGGTTGATTTGCATTGTTTCTCCAACTCCTGCCTTCTTATGACCCTGTGCCGTGTTGTAGCTTTGGTAGGTGATGAGCTCCATCTAGTGACACGGGGCCTGTGTGCGCTCTTGGTGAGAGAGCAGCGAGCTAATGCAAGTGTGCGTCTGCCTGGCTGGACATCAGCTGTGGTTTTAAAACACGTATAATGGCACCTCACTGGGTAATCATATAGACAAAACTGAAGTGGTTCTCTGAAGGCATTGATCAAATAATTACATTTATTTTTCTTACAGATTGTGTGCACTTAAAAAAAAAAACAACACTTTTTTTTAAGAGGTAATCTATATTGAGTCATAGTTGAACTCCGTATGTATATGTATAGTATCTATAGAAAAATAATGCTGTTGATCACTTGAAAGTTCAGAAGCAGTTGGAGCCTTTCCTTCTAATTTGCTGTCCCATTGTATTACTTCTGCAGTGATGTTCAACAGAAACTGAAATTGGTCTTTCCTGGTAGCAGTTCAGGGGTTTTACTATTGCAGGGCTAGAAGCACCACAGTGTGTAAATAGCAGAGAGTTCTAGCACTTTCACGTGCATGCTGCTCTCGGACAGCTCTACTGCAAGTCCTCGGCTGCACATTATTTATAATTAATAGAGCATATCTTTTAGCTCATTAACTGAAACCTGTACTTGCACAGCAAAAATGTGAAGTTGGTGCTGTCTGCTGCTCATATACAGAGGGGAAGCTTGTTATCTGAGAGAATGTGGGCTGACTTCAGTCTGCCTCGTAATAGGAATACAGAACTTCAGACTGGTTTACAAAAACATTTCTTCATGTTGGTCACATTAGAAACTAAGCTAGTAAGAGAGTGTTGCTCCTTTTCCAGGGAAGAAGCTGGGGTGCCTCAGTGCTGAGCCTTTGGACCCTCACCTGGCAGACAGAGGAAAACTGTGAAGCCTCTGCTGCGGCAGGATGCCTTTCTGTTTCTCATGGCCTTGAAGACTATCTGGAGAAGCATATAGACTGCATAGAAAATGCCTTGCAGATTAGTAGGAGAAGCCGTGGGGCTGTACTGCCAAGGTGCTCCCTTTGTAGCAGTTGCAAAGCTCAGTAGGTGCTGAGGGGCGAAGGCAGGCACCTGTGAGTAGTTGGTCTATAGTGAACAGCCTTCTGCTGATGCCAGATTATTACCAGTACTTGTGGCCCTGATGTGATCACGAGAGCACAAACTGCAGTCTAAACAAAACCTCAGGAGAGAAAGGGGGAAACTTTTGATAAGGAAAACTAAACTTTCTGGTTTTAGAAAGGTTTTCGGATGTACAGTCCTTCATGCAGTGCAACAGCCATTTTCTAGGAAGTCTGTGTGGAGCTGACATCAGAGATTGGAGAGTAGGAGGGTACGGAGAGTAGGAGGGTACATTCTGTAGAATGTATCAATCAAACATAACTATTCCTCTCTCTTTTTTTTTCCCCAGTTTTAATTACAATTGTATATAGGAAAGAGTTTATTTATATCCCACATACCATCTGCTATAAGAGAGGAATCCACTTATCCTGTTCAAATTGACAATTCTTATGTTGTCCTTTAATCCACTGTCTTCGATGTTCCTTGGAAGAAAAACCAGAGGTCTGGTCTTGTGGGACAGCAGAAAGTCCTCTTGCATGCTGTGTTTTACTGACTCACTTTAGCAGGGAGCATGTGCAAACACCCATCCAAATCTGTATGGGATTTTTTGTCTGTTAGAAGGAGGAAGAATATTTCCCTAAACTGTCTTAGTATCTTGTCATATCCTTTACATAAACTAAATATTTTATCTGTTTTCCCTCACACATATTTGACTATTAGACTGTGGGGTATATTTGATGTTATCACATTTTTGGTGAGCTTTAGGTCTCAACTTTCTTAATTTCATCATTTTGTCTTATTACCTCTTTTTTTCTTGTTCTGAATTTGTCAGGTTTCTCTAATTATAGATGTTAATTAACAACCATCAGTAATACACTGTGCTACTTCTCTTTTTTTGGTGTGTTTCTGACTGAGCTAGTAGCTTGCAAAAGGGAATATTTCTTGTGTAATTTTGCTGAAGTCATTGAACCATGCTCATTGACGGCATATGGGGCAGTGTCTTGCTGCTTCTTGGGGAGGTGTGGAAAGCTTCAGTTATGTAGCACATTTGCTTGAGACCAAAAGGAGGAGTTAAAAGTCCTTATGTGGTAACAGGGCTATGACCTCACTGGGATTGTGAAGGCATGATGGGATGGCTTACCTGATGGAGGGCTATAAGGAAGAGATACAGCGTTTTTAGGAAGGACAGGCTGGGAAGGCAAGTAGAGGGAGTTGCCCTTGATGGAGAGCAGCTGTGTGCATGGGATGCTGTCTTGGGACCAGCTGGGACTCATTCAAGAGTTTATGGGTGAAGACTACTGGGCAGGCTGACATGGGTGATGTTGGAGTGAGTATCTGTTATCAATTTCCAGATCAGGAAGATAGAGATTAGACTGCATTAAAACAACTGGAAGAAACCTTGCATTCACAGGTCCTGGTTCTTGGGGAATATTGACCTCTGCATCTTTTGGAAGGACAACTCAGTATGGCTCAAAGAGATTTCTTGAGTGTGTTCATGACAATTTCCTGATACGGGTGATCAGGGAGACAACAAGGAAGGGATCTCTGCTGGACCTGATACTTCCAAACAAGGTTTTGGATGTGAAAGCTGGAGGCAGACTTGGCTGCACACTGACCATGAAGTGATGCAGTTCAGGATCCTAAGTGTAGGGAACAGCACAAAAAGCAGGACCACAACCCTGAACTTGAGGAGAGTAGACTTCCCCCACTACAGTGATTTGCCTGGAAGAATCCCATGGGATACAACCCTGGAGAGAAGAGTGGTGTATGAGAGCTGGTGGATGTTCTAAGGTCACCTTCTCAAAGCTCAAGAATGATCTGTCCAAATAGGTTGGCAACTGAGCAAAACCAAACAGGAGGTTTGCACAGATTAGTAAAGATCTCTTAAGTGATCTCAGACAGAATTTGGGGAAGTAGTGAGGGGAAGAAAGAAGAGCACAAGAGATGAATTCAGGAATTAGGAGTGAATAAAGATGCCAGGCTTTTCTCAGTAGTGCCTAGAGATTTAAAAATACAAAACTTCCGTGTGAACACCAGGTGAAAAAGATTTTTTTCTGTGTGTGTGCGTGTTTTTGGTTTGGTTTGGTTTGGTTTGTATTACTGTGTTCAAACATGGAAACCAATTGCCCAGAGAGATTGTGGAGTCTCTACATTTCGAGATATAAAAATTCTGTCTGGACATCCTCCTGATCAACCTGCTATAGGTCACCCCGCTTCAAGCACAGCTATTGGACTAGATAAGATCAAGAGGTCTTTTCTAACCTAAATGTTTCTGTGAAAAGACATTCCATAAAAATGGGTACTAATGGATAAGGTAGAGCTTCTCCCCAGTGCTGTCACTTCCCCATCTGTAAATCTGAGGGATTATGGTTGGTAGGGGACAAACTTGTGGTGAAACTGCTGCAGACTGTTCTTACTGTGCTGCTTCCCTGGAAGTATTATTTAATCTGGCTTTTAGTATTCCTTTTTTGTCCTTTCATAACTTTTTAAATTAGTACTTTCTCTTCAAAATTACATTTAGTTTTAAGAAGCTGTTTCTTTTGATCTTATCTAAATTTACTCTTGTGTAGTTTTAAGGCTATTAACTTTTTTGTTATGTTATTATACTTAATCAGTCTCTGATTAAGGTTTGTTTATTGCAGAGTTTATTACTAAGCCATTTTTGGAATTTGGAAAGAAAAGCTTTAGAATATGTCCTTTAGAAATTAAAGTTGTGCAAGCCTTCCAGGGCCATCTTCTTCCTTCCACAGTGTACCTTCTGACAAATGAAATGAGGTTGGCTGTTGGGGAAGAGCCAGAAATACTTTTGCTGATGGGGAGATACTTCAGGATTGCAGCTTCTTAAGATCAGAACTTGGGTGCAAATATACTATGGTGCTGGAAACAAAAGAAATGGTGAGAGCAATAAGCCACTAATACATCTAAATTCTTTAAAAATTACACTAAATTGACTGTACATTTTGTATCTGCTGCTTTTTGTATGTGTGGTAAAAATGGTTGAGCAGTGGGAGAGAAAGGAAATGGGAGTTTAGGTATGAAACATAGAGCTAATGATTTCATTACCTATGCTTTTTTGTTTTGTGGTCCTTGACCTCTTTTAACACAATGTTTAGTTTTTCTCATACCTGAAAGAACAGTCTGACAGGCATTTTGCTCATGCAGACTGATCTCAATGTAATATTGATGTGGTTTGGACAATGATGTGGCTCTGTCTATTTTTTTTTTTTTAATGTTCCAGTATCTTGCTAACTTAATTTTGCTTTTGTAGATGTATGACTAGATAAGTGCTTTAAGAGTAAAAGCAGAGGCAACTAGTCCTGTTGTGTGCTGGCATAATGGTAAACTGGAATTGCTGATGGAAATAATAAATTTTCCAGAATCTGAATAGTCTGAAGAAGATCATGTATGCAGGTTGTGGAAAAGCAGACAAAAGGGCTGGACATCAAGTACTGTTCTAGCCTCCTGCAAGTCTCATTTTTATGCATGGATGAATAGACAGCTTATAACAATAAATATTTACTTTGAAAGGCTGAACAGGAAAAAAGTAATTGCCTGTATATACAGGTTTCATGACCATTCAAAGAAGACTTCAAATATGAAACATAATGGGAACAGATTCAAACTGACTGTAGAATGCAGTAATTGAGGCACTTGTAGGAGAAATGGTCTAATAAAGGGTTGGGACTATTTTTTTTCCTTTAATATTCACCACTTTTCAGGAATATATATGCCTTTTTTGTGCTGTCTGCATGGGAAAATTAAAAGAATATTTAGATTGGACTAAGCAAAGGAAAGGGAGTGTAATTTTTGGACAAAGGAACTCAAACCCTAAAAAGGAGGCCTATGCAGACTTTTCAAATGCTGATCTAGGTAATGATATATTTTTTTGTGTTAGATACTTTAAGTGATATTGGTATATAGGGAAGACATTTTGTAGTCTGTATGAAAATGAGAACAGCTTGCAGGTTTGTAGAGCAAAAGAGAAAATTGGCTTTGTGTTTGTGCTCTGATGAGTTTTTTACTTGTGCTGGGTAGTTTGTATCGGATGAAGCATTTGTTTACTTCCCTCTCCTCGCCTATCAGAATTCTACATTTGTGTGGTTTTGGTTTGATGGTTTTTTTTTCTTTGTTGTGGGGTTTTACTTGATTTGGCCTATAGTATAAAGGTTGTGACTTGTTCAAAGTAATGAAACCTGTCACTGGTGTTAGGGACCTCATCCAATGGGATACTAAAATTTTGATAAGTGTTATTTTTCTTATCCATAAGCAGTGGTGTTGCTCCCATTGTTGGTGGTACTCCAATATTTGATTGAATTTACCTCTCTAGACTGCTTAGCTAATTTAAAGGAGGAACTGTGTTTGAGTAGTTTGGGGATTTAGAAAGAAAGCTGTCATGAATGCTTAGACCAGAACTTTTCTAAAATACTCCTGAAGAAAATAATTGAAAAGTGAGAGCAGAAGGTAACAAAATACTGATTTGGAACTACTGTCTGACAGAACGAAATGCATCTTTGTAGCATTAGAATGAAGCAGAGTATTTGCACAGATGGTCAATTAGGGAACAATTTCCACCTGTAACTACTGAAATCAGTTGATATTGACAGTAATAAAGCTTGAATCTCAGTAGTGGTTGTTTTTTTGTGTATCTGCCATATCATTATATTAGGTTGTTTGATGATATTCAGATTTTTTCTGTATTCTTTGAAAGTGCAGTGTATATGGCTGGTTGTTGAGAAGCAGATTGTACAGCCACTCAGTGCAAGTTCACTGCTGAAGTTGGTGGGGAAAAGCCAAGATGAAATCTCTGCTAGCTTTCTGCAGTATTTTTTGTAACTGAGACCTGTAATAATTCATTGCACATTAACCCTATATATGACACCTTGCTCAGTGGCTGTGCATCATGTTTATTTTTCTAGGAGTTCTCTGTTGGCAAGTGAAACAATAAAACAGTAAATACACAATATGTTGATGTCTTCTAGGTACTTTTCTCAGATTCCTGAGGGGGCAGCAGCTTCTAGAAAAAGTTAGAAATCCTTCTGGAGGCTTAAGGACATACTATAAAATGATGTAATGCTCTCAGAAGTTTCTAAAAACTGATTTTACCTACAAAGTGATCTTTAAAATAAATGTGTATGAATCTCTCAACAGGGAATTATTCTGTTTGAGTAGCAGAAATGCTAGTGCAAACAATCTGATCCATCTGTGGTGAAATAATATGTTTTGGAAACTACTGTGAATGTGTAAACAGCTTCAAAACTTACTGCAAGAGCTTGTGATGACTAATCTGCTGAATTTCATTTTGTCAGTGTTTACAGCAGACACTAGCCCATAAAAAAATCTCCACATAGATATAAGGTTTGATGCCTAAAAGAAAATTCAGGGAGAAAAAAACTCTGAGACAATTTAGTTTCGAAGGTGAGATAAGGAAAGGGTTTTAATTTGTGCCCAGGAATAAGATTACAAAACCCGCGTGAGTTCCTCTGTACAGATGTTACAATTTATAATATTGTCTGTCCAATCCCAGATGTTTCCACTCCATGGCTTTTGCCCTGGACCACCCTCAGTCACACGCTTGGGAATTGGGGCTGGGGTCTTGGGGACCCTCTCTTCATCGATCTTCATCTTCTTCAAGGTACAGGGGACACATAGTTACCCAGAGTTTGAGTGTACTCTGCGGTTTAGGCTAAGATACAAGCATTCTCCAAACAAAACAGGCCTGTCTTAGAGTAAGACTAAACATTCCTACTGGAATTCAGGGAGTAGAATTGATGTGGGGAGCATGGAATGGAGTAATAGGGTTGGGGAATGCGTGTAGTTTCTGTGCTAAAGGTAAAGGAATGAAATACTGCTGCTTCTAATCTACTTCTACTATATAACTACTTATAAAGCTTATAAAAATTAGAAAAATAAAAAAACCAGATGGACCTTAAGGCATCAGGTTCCACTCCCAGAACAAATGAAGAAGTACACTCTCTAGTCTTCAAAGTGTTTGTGAACCTGCTGTGAATGCATCCTACTCAAAGAATGAGAAACAGTTTCAGATCATCTGATATTTTCAGAAGCCGATGTCAATGCTGCTACTATATGCTTTTGGCAATCCCAAAATATCTGTTGAAATTGCAATAAGAATACAAAAAGGAGATTTAGATGTGTGTGTGTGTGTACACATGCACACTGTGCTTACTGCACTTCTATGTAAAATTTACAGTCTAAAGGGAGGGGGGGAGTGAGAAGCTTCCAACAGAGCTGAGATGCTGGGTGTGGTGTTAAGTTATGCTCAGGGAGGCAGATGAAGTTTTGACTTTGGGCTGTTCAGGCAAAGTGCCTTTTTTTTTTTTTTTTTGTGATTCGCACATCCATCCGAAGCACTATCTTAGGTCTATTGAGAATGTCAGGGAGGAAATGGGCTGTAAATGAGAACAAAGGTGTAGTCTGCAGTGTGACTGACTCTTCATTTGTGATGTGACCCATCTGGGTGGTAGCTTTATTTACCAAAAGATCTNTGTTATCCTCATCTAATTAACTTCAATTGTGTGATGAGGACACCTTGAAAGGGGTAGATTTTTGTCGTTTTGTCATATGTAGGTCATTATTCTCAAGTAACTATGACATTCTTTCACCTGATATGCAGTTATGTGAAGTTTATACATAGTGGTGGCAATATTATGCAGAATAGGTTATATTCCTGTTTTGAAGATTATTGTGTACTTGCATACAGATAAACATTGAAGTCAGCTTTGGTCACAAAGTAGACATTAATGTCTGTATTTTGTAACAGTTAGACATAATCCATCAGTCCTTTTTATATGTATTGAGGAACAGAATGTTATGTGTAATACTAGAGAAGTAATAAGAAAAAATATTTCCCTGCGATGCATAAAAACTAGTCTCTGGGACAGTTCCTTGTTCAGTCACTCAAATGCTTTTAAATATCCTCGTTCTGGACTGTTGTTGGTAATAACCACTGATACTGTCCTCCATTTGTTGGTTGGGGCTTTTTCTTGTCCTTTTTTTTTTTTTTTTCCTTTCTAGTGATTCCCTCTTCAAGCAATGCTTGTAAGCTGTGTTGCTTTTGTATGTGATGCCTGGCTTCTCCTGCTCACAGACCTTGCTGCAGGAAACCAGTCAGTGCTGAGACCTGTAGTCCTGCCTCAGAACCTAGCATAGGCAAGGTGGGGAAAAGCATAGAGCACTGAAGTGGGACATAGGATAGTGTTGAGTTCCAATTTGCAGAGGTGATGTTAACTCAGTAGGGAAATGGTCAAATTTAGCTGAAAACTATATTTATGAAACAGGAAGAAAAAGGTGGTAGGGCGACCTACTACTCTTCCAAAGGCAACTCAAAAAGTGTAATATTTAGTGATAACACAAATTTTTATTCTCAAAGAAGAATGAGGATTCAAAAGCATGTTAGCTTGTTCCCTATCAGGAAATAAGAAGATTTACCTTGTTAAAGTACAGATTTAAATCAGAAACTTATGTGGAAGACAATTTTCATTAAGAAAGAGGTTAAAAAACCTTTCAGTTATGAAGGGGTAGTGACCAACTCAACATTTCCTTAACAGTTCAGTTAGACTGTCAAGATATTAGGACACTTTATCTGCTTTACACCGTGATTAAGGAAAATTGTTAGCTCTCAGTGGAAAAGTTACTCTTTCTTTTTTTCTGTCAGTATATGTTACACTGGCAGACAGGAGTTAAGTGTAGAAGTGATTCTATGTTGATCTTTATAAAGCAGAGTCATGGAGTGGTGAATATTTGTGATAATTGCTTACAACTCCTCTCCCTCTAATTGCGTACCTTTTTAAACAAAAGATGGAGCTAATGACAGCAAATTCTGACTTATTTTGTTTGAAAGTCATTCAGGCTCATTTATTGATAGGAATTACATGTTGCTATTTTTTGTTATAACTCAGTTTGATAAAATCAACATTTAAACATTTTCTAAACAAATCATTCAACCTCAGGCATATCACTTTTGTGAACTGACATTTGAAAATTTTCCCTTGAGAAAAACTGTATTTCAAATATTTCCACCCAGCATATCAAACGTCAATGTGAGCTGTCAAAGCAGAAGTAGCACTTTGAGAAGAAAGATCACATATTGTTATTGTTTCACAGTATCAGATACTGTCACAGTTGATTCCCCAGATAATGCTAGATTATGTGGGACATTAAGTGACGCTCAGTAGTTGAGTTTAAGGCAATCAGAGACACTCAGGTAGATGCCCAACACCCATTGTGTTGTTGAGCATACTCCAATACAAGTTTGCTTCTCAACCTTCAAAGTGCCCACTAATGTCTTACTGAAGAACCTGTTCAATAAAGGAAGCTTACATCTTGTGTTGGTTTAGATTTCCAAATGCACTGACAATGATTTGAAGTTGTGATAGTAAATGTGGGTTTGTGGTGATAGGACTTAATTTAATTTGGCTTAGAGAGATGGTGAAAGGAGTTAGCATTATACTCTGGTCCACCTTATCTAGCTGTGGAAGAATCTTATGGCCTGTGGGCTCTGCTTTTGTTTGAGGAATATGGAAATATAAATTCAATCCATTTTGGGGAAAACATGTTACCTCAGTTCTTAAACTTGAGGTTCAAGGATACTTGAGGCAGGATATTGTAGTGGTTGATATTTATGGAATTTACTTTTTATGTGTATGCAACTAGCTTCTTGTTTTAATAACAGGAACAAACTACAGGGAAAGTACACCTCAAATTAACAGATGCTATCCCTTCCTACAGTTGACTCATAAATTCCCTGATGTATACAGAACCAAATAGGCTGTTAATAGTTTACATTTTTTTGACTTTGAAGAACTTGTCTCTTAAGAAGTAAAACATATTAAAGTGCAATGGAATAAAGATTCTTAGAGGTTGCATTTTTTTCCTACATATATTTATTTTCTAGGGTTTCTAGTATGTTCCTTGAAGGCTACATATTCCATATGCTTCAATTGGACTAAGCATCTTAGATGTGGGTGAAGAATGATTTGTAACCTGATTTTGCAGCTGCAAGTACCCTGGAAGAGAGCTGCACAGGTCATGCCCTCTTCCTAGAGGAGAGGAGCAGTGATGTTTGTTTTCAGAAATGTGGGTGGGTTTAGTCTCCAGGCAGCAGTGATATAGTCTGAAATTTATTCCAGAAATAAAGAGACCACTTCTAGGGAGATGTGCAGACTGCTTTTATTTTATTGTCACAATTTGCCTCGGTATGCTTTCAGTCAGCTCTGTGTTCCCTACAATGCTTCCTAGTCAGCTTTTGAAGATGCTGACAGCCAGATAGTAAGGAAGGGCAAAGCTTTACCAGAAAGAACAACTTTTTACCAGAATTTGTCCATTCCATTTCTTATTTCACAGAAGGTAATATCCTTTCAGAACTAATTTCTGAATTCCTCAGTCCAGGATGGGTTGTTTTTTTCCAGATTTGCTACCATAAGACCAAAATTTGATATGTAAGAAGTAGAACTGAATAAACAGCCTTAGAAGAGAACAGGAGTTGATCCCAGGTCTCCTGTGGCTTTGACTTTAACTGTTGACTATCTTGTATGTGTTGAGAATGTTCTGAAGGGTAACTTGCTATTGGTATACTACTGATAGGAAACTTACTGAAAATATAGATTTTATTTTTATTATTTTTATTTCATAATGTTACTGAAACAAGTCTAGAATTATGAATGATAATTGTTATAACTGTACTAAAATATAGCCATTATATGCTCTGCTGTATTAAAATGAGGACCTTGTAATATAATGTGGCATCTCTTTCCCTGGTCACTTAGACCAAGCTAATTTACAGGCAAGCAAAGGAGATTTTATTGGTTATTCACACAGGAAAGCACTGCGTACAATCAACCCTTGTTTCTTCGAGGATTTTTTTGTATTCTGCCATTCTCCCTTTCCCAAACTAAAACAGTCTTGACATGTCCTTGCTGTCTACTTTTTCCTTGAAGAGTTTATATACACTGCATGAATGTTGGAAGAGATTGTTGAAAGAATGATCAGCCAAGGATTGGTGAGACTGTGTGTAAATGCAGATATGAATTCCTGAGGTCTATATCCAGTGATTAAATTGACAATCTGTCTTTACCAAGCAAACATTAAAATTGATAAGAATAAAGACCTTTGGGAAAAAAGAAAGTTTGATAAGGGTTTTGAAACTTATTTGTAACTTCCCTGACATGGCATGCTAAGAGTATTGATACATCATGTAAAGGTCTACTGATGCTTTATTAGGGTAACCTGCATAAGGCATTTCTGGCTTTGCTGCTATAAGAAATTAAAAAAAAAACAAACACAAAAAACCAAAAAAACCCTAAAGAAAAAACACAGCACAAGTATAGTGTTGTTAAACTTCCTTCCTCCATCTTTATGTTGTATAATATTTATGTAATAACTGCTTCTGTTAAAAAAAAGAAACTGGAAGTGGCCCTGGTTATCCCCCTTCCCTGGGGGCTTTGCTCCTGGGACTCTCATTCTTCTCATGTGGGAAAGGGAGGGTACCTTATCATGGTTTGCTTTTGTTTGTAATTGCTTTGGGATTCTTGCATTCATTCTAATTTTCTCATGAAGCTGAGAGATACATTTCTGTTTACTTATTTTCTCAAAACTGTTTTTACCTACAGTTTTAACTTGAGGCTATTAAATTTCTTATACTTAAGAGAAATACTTACATATCATTCACTGTGTTCTAGAGGCATTTAGAAATGGCCCTTCTTCAGTGTTCCCATAATGCTTCACTTAATTATCTTTTCATCAATCCAATTCTTTGGATTGATCAACCCAGCCCCAAACTAGCAGTTATGTTATGAACTACAACCGTGTACCCTGTATCTTTCGGACAGTGGAGACTGTTATTGCTTGTTTCTCTGTTTCAGAGGGTATGGTTGTTTTTCAGAGCCTTTCGCTTTCCTCCTAGAGTATTTAGAAGGCCCAAAAATGGTTTCCGTCTATTGTGTGGAATAAGTGCTGTGGAAACAGACTAATCTGTCAAAACTAAGAATGCCTATTTCCTACCAGTACAAGGTTGGTTTTTTTTGGGGGGGGTGGGGGGCTGTGGAGGTGTTGAGGTGAGAGTTTTTTCTTTTTCTTTTTTTTTTTAATCTTACCAGCAATTTTACTTAAACTAACCTTTTCTTTCCTCCAAAAAAGATAAAATTGGTACCAAAGGTGTAGTGTTATTAGATACCATGGAGAGAGGTCTTACATCTGCTTATGAAGCTTGGGATGCATTCAATGCCCATGAGGAGTGGATACTTGCTCAGCGTGCAGTTCAGTGTGTTGCTTTTTATTAGAGAAGTCTCATAAGAATTGCAGGGATAGGGAGGCTGACAGGTAAATGAGCTTTGCAGGCTCAAGTGCTGAAGAGCTCTCAAAGAGGGAACGTGTGAGTTGCATGGAGAGTTGTGTAAAGCCCAGAGATTTGTGTTGCTCACGCTCTTCAATTCTATTGACTTATGAGGCAGTGCATGTAATAAAACACCTGCTGTGAAGGACTCCTGTGTTCAAAGAAGTGAGTATGAAGCAACTTCCTTTGCTAAACAGTTTTTTCTCTTTTTTTTTTTTTTCATCACTAGTGCCTCCCTTTCAGAGATGTCTCTTTGTGCTAGTAATTTTGTTTGGGAAGTGAGGCAGTTGTCTTCAAGTCCTGAAAGGGATGCTGTCATGTGAGTGTCAAGAACATCCGGTTTGTTTACATTGTAGTGTGGCTGTTCTTTTGGATTTGGAGCTCCATGTGAAAGTGTTCTATTGCAGCGTGGAGAGGTGATAATTCTTTTTTCCACTTTTCTTGAGCATTGTGGCATCTGTAGTACAATACTGTAGTCCATTCTGGATGCAATTCTCTACTAGGTAGATGATAAACCTGCAAGACCCAGAAAAGCTGATGTTAAACAGGTGTCTGGAAAGATTGATATAAAAGAGAAGCTCAGAAGAGCTTTGCAGGAAATCTTAAATAGTCCCTACTTAACATCTAAAAATGCAACAACAAAGGGACTACTCACTGTCAGTCAGCTTCATGGCACTCCCAAGCCATTTACCTGACTTGAAAATTTTGAATGCTGAACAGTCTTCTGAATTAAAATCAGCTTATCTGTTAAATTTCAAACACCATTTTATTGTGACTCCTCTTCAGTAATATGGTAGCAGTCCAACACTTAATTTCAGTGTGAATATTGTTTTTATGTTAATTTTGTAGTGCTCCCAGAGCATGACTTCTTATTTATTTTTGTCTCCTAGAGTGCAATCTAATTTACATTGTTATTATTTTAGCTCTATGTATAATAACTCAAAACTCTAAAGGAAGCCTCTCAATGGTTTCTCAGTGAAGTAAATTAAGCAAATTTTCTGTCTGTTTTTCATAAATTATCTGTGTCGTGGTGGGTCTACTCACCTTCTAAAGTTTCATTCAATATGGTTTCCCTGTGGCAAATACAAAAAATAGTAATAATGGGTTATGAAAAATTAACTGCTATTTTGTCACAAATATTTTTATTGCATAGATCTTTGTGGCCCAAGAAATCAGCACATCTGCATTTCTGTTAGAGAAGCCAGTAAAATCTGCAATGAACATCAGTAACAGCTCAGATGAGGAGTTCTGGGCAAGGTATTTCCTGCATGCTTCTCTGGGGCATTGTACTATAGTGACTGTAGTTGCTGTGTCAGTTCACCTTTACAAGAGAGCTAATGAGCCAAATTAATCCTGAATGCAACTTCACTGAAATTACTTGGAGCTTGATTCCAAGTCCAGTGTGGTATTTTCACTTAGCCTGCTGTGAAGAGGCCTACTGTGTTTCAGAAGGGTTCAGTAAGATGATTATGTTCTGCATGTGGAATGCAAAAGATGGATTCATGACTGGGTAGTTTATGGGGAAAGAACCTTAGTTCTTGGTAATTTAAATGTATTTTTCATCTGGCACTTTTGTGACTGAAAGAAAGGGGTAAAAAAAGTTTACCATTCCAGCAAAAACTGCAATTGCTTTACTTTTGTTGATTTTCTTAAGTGTGTACCTAGGAAAACAAGTAAGCCTGCGTACAATTTTCACACAAATATGCAAGTATATAAATCCCTGCATGAATCGTTAAATGCAGCAGTTAATATAGGGTTATAACTACAAGTTAGTGTTGTCAGTACAACCCTCTCTTTCATTCCTCATTCCAATAAAATATACATGCTTGCGGTAGTGCATATTTCTGATTATTTAGTCGTTCTTTGGCTGCTCTTGTACACATGAGGAGGTTACAGTGACTTGGCCATGGTTATATGTGTGGAAGGGCAGTATTTGAATCTGAGAGCTGACTGAACATTCAGCTGTGCTATGGGAAGCCACCTAGAAATGCCCAGGATGCTACTTGCCATACTTTTCTTTATTGTTTGGCACCCTGAAACATTATTTTCTTCTGAAGAAGAGCTGGAAGTTATTTGCAAATGCTATTTTCAGCGTGAAGGACTGCAGTTTGTTATTCTTCTTCAGCTTTGTGCTTTAAAAAAGCAATTTCCTACCTCTTTGTGTTGGTCTTTTTTTTTTCCCATCTTCAAATATCATATTTGGACCATGTATCTAGCAAAGCATTATTTTTAGTTATTCTTTCAGCTGCTTTATTCCTTAGGGTCTTTTCAAATCATGTAGTCTTTCTTTTCTGTCACCTATTTTGTATCTCTTTTGTAGCTCAAAGCCTATCTTTATTGGTTTTTTTACAGTGGTTGTTCTTGCTGTGGGCATGCTCTCCTCTGTTCTATTTTAATGTGTCACTCTACAGCACTTCCTATTTTAGTACATCATCTTCTCTTTTATCTGCCCATCTGCTAACTTATTGTGCCTCTCTTGATTTCCAGCTTCTCATCTGTCTTTCAGACTGTCTGTACTTTTGTAAAAAATCATTTCAGTGTATGGGTCTTTGGTACTGTGAGATGTGCTAGCCAGGCCAAGTAGTGCTAGTTCTTCCAAGCGCGAGCTGCTGCACTGGGGTTGGGGCAATCTTCAGTATCAGTACAGTCTGGAGGATGAACAGATTGAGAACAGCCTTGCAGAGAAGGACTTGGGCGTGCTGGTGGATGAGAGGCTGGACATGAGCTGGCAATGTGCACTTACAGCTCAGAAAGCCAGTTGTATCCTGGGCTGCATCAAAAGCAGTGTGGGCAGCAGGTCAAGGGAGGTGATTCTGTCCATGTACTCCACTCTCACAAGGTCCCATATGTGGTGGGGGGAAACAGTTTTCCCCCTGAAGTTAAAAAATGGTAAAACCCCAGGGGGTGGTAACCCTTGAAGTTTGAACCAATGAGTGCTTCTGCAAAATATAAACATATCACAAGCAGAATGGAAGAGAAGGTGATGTTGTAGTTGTTGTAGAAGAAGTAGCCATGTTGTAAGGCCATGAGGAGAAAGGACAGGAGCCCCCTGGGGGGCTCTGCCCTCCCTCCCCACCCCCCCGCCCTGGCTGGGGGCTGCTGGGACTTGGAGCAGTGTTAAAACTGGGCTAAGTACCTGTAGCTAGAAAGCTGAAGGAGTTTTCTTCACCTTGAGTGGGCAGCAGGAGCAGCAGCAGAGACAGCAGTGAACAGAGGCTATGGCTGAAAGCCAATGATAAGAACTGAACTGAAGATTTGATCCATTGTAAATACTTTTATGTCATGGTAGAGATAGCTAAGATTGTATATAATTTACTGTAGTATTTATTTTGTACAGTCATTGTAATATATAATCCCTTTCCCCCATTTTGAGTCTCATGTGGTGTCTGGAAAACCCATCTCACACTAGGTTGAGATGTGGGAGGGGGTTTGGACCAGAGAATTGGATTTTAGGGATCTCAAACCATGACACCATACTAGCATGCTGCAGCCAGCTCTGAGAGTCCCAGCAGAGGAAGGACATAGACTTGTGGGAGCAAGTCCAGAGGAGGCCTATGAAGATGGTTTGAAGGCTGGAATACCACCCTTATAAGGAAAGGCTGAGGGTGTTGGGTCTGTTCAGCCTGGAGAAGAGAAGGCTCTGGGGTGACCTAATTGCACGCTTCCAGTACCTGAAGGGGCCTACAAGAAGGATGGAGAGGGACTTTTTACAAGGGCATGTACTGATAGGACAAGGAGGAATGGCTTTAAAAGGTTCTCTCTCTTGACAACCTTACTGTTGGATGCTGTGGTGCGAGATCAAGTGCTGCATGCACAGAGCTTTGTGAGAAGTGGCAGAGCCTTGCAAGCAGAATCCTCCACATCAGTCAGGTGGAATTGGAAATAAGCAGCTGAGAGAACATGCCTTGCAGCTCCAGTAAAATTAATGCAGTTTTGCTTTCCCATAAGGAACTAGTCACATTTATACTACTGTTATGTAAGTACCTTGCTATTACTATTAGAGAAAAATCTAATCAAAGCAGAACATAATACCAAAGTAAGAGATTAAATTTAGAGGACTGGATGTAAAGATCACATAAAAATGATATAAGAATGCTGAGAGCTGTCAAGGAGGATATCTTGAAATGAGTTTGAGAGTCACAGTTCTAGAACCAACTGGAAATTTTATGCTTTTACTGTTCTGTGAGGAAGTCTTTGTTGATAGCACACATTACAGATCTTTTGTTTGTTGGGATTAAACATCACATAGGCAAGCTTTGCTGTTCTAAAATTATGCAGCATTGTTAGGACATACATGCCAAAAGTGTGAAAAGATTTACACAGAAGTGAATACATCAGAAGAAAAAGGTCTGGGGAAAAAAAAAAGCTCCAAATTAAACAGTTGTAGGTTATTTTTCTCATTGAAGGTAATTGTTTCAGCCCTTTTTACATCTGCAAATCAGAAGCTTATTGAAATGGTTATTCAAACCAAAAATGGGTTAAAAATATTACATTTTCTACTATTTGTGCCATTTTTATTGTGAATGTTGAAAGTGAATTGTTCTGGATTTTGTCCAGAGTAGACAGTTTCAGTCATTTCTTCTTTACAACTCTTCTTCTGTGTAGTCACTCATGAAATGACTTGACAGTTTGTCCAAATTGCAAGCATTTTTCTTTATCAGTGATTTTATTAAATCTCTAAATAATACATTGATAAGTGTATTTAGTTAATGTGAAGTACGAACAATAATGCCTGACCACATGGCTCAATCTTGCCAGACTTATTTACTATGCTTGAATGAATTTCTAAAGATAAAACTCGTGTTGCACAAAGCATCACATTTACATCAATTTAGTATAGGAATGTTGACTGAACTCTCCAGGTTTTATCTAAATCTTGATTTTTTTGTTGGTATAGTAGGCAGAAGCAGCTTTCTTTTGTGTGTCCTGATAAAATCAGGTGCTAAGCAAAGGAGATTTGCTTGATTCTTAGCAAGCTGGGCAGGCTGGTTGAAGAAATGGCGCATTCTTAATGGATAGAGTTGACTGTTCCAAACTGTTTCTTCAGCTTTTAGCTTATCAGTGACAAATAAATCACCTATATTTAGTCAAAATGTTGAAGCCTTTCTATTTGCTCTGGGTCACTTCAGCTTCACACCAATGGCTCCTCCAGGTTGCAAAACTGCCTCTCAAACTTCATAGTGATACGTGTCGCCCATTTACTCTCAAAGTGTATTTGAAAATGTAATACTAAAACTTCTGCAAGTGTTAGATCCTGACTCTTTAAGATTGTATCTCTTTCTTTAGGACATTGTGGCGGCTGATCACAGTGGAGGTTACTGAGATTTTATTCTGGGTTTGAATGCAAGGGTTCTGTGGACACAGGATCTTTTTGGCAACTGGGGTTTCATATCCTTTCTCTTTGTCGTACCATCAGTTTCTGAGTTCTTTAGATATCAGATCTATACTGCATAACTTATTCTACATACAAGCTTTCTCCTGGTGAAGAGGAAAGGCATGGGGTGGGGTAGCAGAAGGCTTTTAATTTCCTAGCTGATTGGGATGGTCAAATATATGTTTATATTCTACTTTTTTTTCCCCTGGTGAGTTTTTAAACTGCTCATGAATACAAGGTGTTTGGGCTGTGTTCACTGCTGAGCAGACATTCTGATTTTTATCAGGGAGATCTTTTATTGTCTATAGAGGGTAATGTAAGGCTGGCTGAGTGACTACAGCTCTAGTAAATGTCTGAAGAAGGCTTAATGAGAAGAAAGGAAACTAGGGAGCATCAGATATATTGAGTCCTATTTACCAGCAGCTCACTTATGTTGCTTTCAGAGTAGGCTGTTCTTGTGATTACTTTCATTTAAACTTTTCAGTGAGATTGTGGGGTCCCTAGCTAATTCACTGCTTCTTGACAAGCTTGGCACACCTGGATCACAAAGATACTATAGATGGGATTCATTTAGTTCCAGCAATACACAAGCTGAAGGCAAACTAGCTCTTCCAAATATTCATGGCCTCCCCAGAGTTTCATGTATGCACTAAGCTTTGGGTCACACCATTGCACAGTTTCTTTACTGATCAGACTTTCTCAACATGGTAAAGTTTGTAATTCCTCGTGAATCTTGCAGGGAAAGAGTCAGAGACATAAACTCATAGAAATGAAACCAACACAGAGACAATAAGAGAAATAATTTTGGAACCAGATTGTCCCCAATTTTCCTAGTGACTGTCAGGAATTAGAGGAGAAGCTGAGGAAGAATTAATTCACATCAGTCAACTCTGAAGAATGTACTGAAACCTCCCAACATATCTATGGGAGGTTTATATTTCTTTGCCATGATAGTTTTAATGATGCCTAACTGTACCTTGACGTTACCAGCCATTATCTGTGGGGAAAAATAATGCTAATGGCACTAGAGAAATAAACCACTTATGCTTAGAGTGATAAAGAACCATTTACTTTTGATAAACACCCATTACAGAGAGGCATAATATTTTGCAAGATGTCTCTAAAGAATGCTGTAATGACAGACAAAACTGTTCATCTGTTATATCCAGAAAAATACGAGTGTGGGAATTCAGACTCCTCTATCTTTCTGTTCTGTAATGCCTCTGCAAAAAACAGAGGAATGCCTTTGATTTAGTTTATTCCTATTTAAGTATACAGCTCTTTGAAGTAATTTCTTCTCATATCTGTTATATATCTGTAGTGACAGGATAGTGTAAGGTGTCAGTTGGAAGTAACTCCATGTGTTTGAGTTTTGCAAGTTTGAATACATTTTGAATGTTCCCAAGGGTTCATGCAGTCTCTCTGTAATGTTGAGGTTTTTCCCTCTGAGCCTTTAGAAATATATTTTTCCCCTCTTTGTTATTTGAGGAATTTAATTCTTTTGACAGGATAGGTGACTGGAGAAAGAGAAAAGAAAATTCTAAAATAATTCGAAATTAAAAGGTAATTGACAGTTTCTGATAATTGTTAACTTGGAATACAATTGTTAGTGATTAATGTCTTTGCATTGGTGTACCTAGGTGATAGAATGCAGTTTAAGCTCTCCAAGTGGATAATGTCCAGCTGATCGATATGCTGTGTAGGGTTGACTCAGTGTCATTCCACATGAAAGTATTAGGAAGGATACTTATCCATATATTTTCAAGGTATTCCTTTGTCCTGGTTGTGTGTATTTCTTTGCAAGAAATTCTTGGCCTGTTTTTGCATTTTAAGACTCCCTATGATTAAGCTTCACGGATATCTAAGTTGTTATCAATACAAATCGTGCTCCCAATTATTTTTATTGTTTTGAAGATTCATAGTGGAATTAAAGCCTTTCTGAGCCTTGACAATATGTAGTCATTTGCTGCGGTGCTTTACTGCTTCAGTCTGGTCTCTGTCATTTATGAATGAGAGAGAATGCAAGGCAGGACTTTTCTGACCAGTTGTGCTTCTGTTGTGCAACCATTGTTGCCCATATGGACATAAGGTGTGCTAAAACTGGAGAACAAGAAGGGATGGAAGACAAATTTTCAGGATCAGCACATGGGAAAAGTATTTTTTTTTTGCTTTGCATCTCCCCACCATGCCTTCCCCCACACATGCATATGCTTCCTTTACTTCAGAGTGGTGGCTAGCAGAAACCTTTGTATTAATGAAAGCCAGACTGAACCTAGCCTTATGCTACAATTTCACCCCAAATGCCCATGACAAAAGGTGGTGCTAGACCTCTTCAGAGAATTAGTTTTAGCTGTAGTTCTTGCCCTCATGGGACCAGATCTTAGCTGAATATAAAATATGTGCATAGCAGGGACTCTGGCCTAAAACCAGAGAAGTGTTTATGTGACATTAGTGGCAATTTTGCAGCCAGAAAAAGTTATCTTTCCTTGAATGCATGTAAATTCTGGGCATAACAAAATAAATGCCTCCTATACTATCTGTGAATATTTGCAAAAATCACACTGTGATAATAAAGGGGTTCACACTGTCAGGAAGGAAACTGAAAACTGCTGCAAACCAAGCCTTGGTAAGGTAGTTTAGGTGTTTCCTTGCACAGTCTTGCAATTTGACTTTATAGGTTGTTCCTAGTATTTTTTTGGAGTGAGAGGCCTGCAGGATAAATGTGTCTTTGTGCCTTTTTTTTTTTTTCCAGAGGAAAGTTGTCAGATCAGCTGCACTGGCGATACAGCCCATTTCTCTGAATGGGGGCATATGGGGAAATGGAGGCGTCCAGGCCTCCTCCTGCTGAGAGGCCCCAGGGATTGCACTGTTCATGTCTAGTACCTGTGACCGAGGAGGGCTTGAACTGAATCACTGCTGTGATGAGAGGCACCCAGAGAGAATGTGGTTGGCTTGGAATGGTTATCTGTACAGAGCAGACTTGATTTCCTCTGTGTTGCACTGTGGTACGGTGCCCATGGTTGGGCTGTAGCAGCCATTTCTCCCATGAACACAGATGAGGAGTGTACGGAGCTGTCTCAATTTACAGAGACTGGAGTGTTTTGCTAAGGAGGATGAGTTATGAGGTAGACCAAACTCTTCTCTCTCAGCAATTGTAAATCTGAAATTAAGAGGGTCCAATTGAGGAAGTATGGAAAAGGGAAGAAATAACAACCCTACATTAAAGGATATATGTACATTGGCAAAACCAGTAACAGAACACAAAAACAACTAAGCAACAATCCTGTACCCAAAAAGTCCCCTTCAAAAAGGAAGCAGTCAGATAGTTCTCTGTCCTCTGGCGCGATTCTAATCCCGGTTGGCAGGGGCGCTGTTGGAGCTCTGGAGGAGCAGAGCCTGCAGTGCTCGGTGTTGGTCGGCAGGGGGCGCTGTTGGGCTCTGGCGGTCGCCGTGTGGGGGCCCCGGATCACGGGGGGAGCCGAAATGGAGATCTCCCACCACCCAAGGTGGGGAAGGGGAAGAAAGGGGGAAGGAAGGTGGTTTCTTTCCCACTAAACTCACACTGTCTGCGGCTGGCTGTAGACAGGACTCCCCCTTTGTTCGTCAGTGAGCACAAACTCTGCGATGAAATCTGAGCAGATTCGGCTGGTGACAGTGCAGACCGTAGAAAAACTGAGGCCGGAGAACAGACAGGTGACCAGGTCGGGAGCAAAACAGCCTCCGAGCTTTTCCGACACACCTTGCGCCTGTTAAGGGACAAAGTGAAGTGTTCCCTGTTTGTAAGGAGAGGAGGAGAAAAACTCCTCCCCCCTCCCTGCAGTTTTTTAGATGGGCTATTAGCCGGGAATGCAGGTCTGCCAGCTAGTTCTTTTGTATAGTTAATTACCCCTTCCCCCTCCTCATTCAACCTCCTTCTCTCACAGTGGGACAGGGGAAAGGAAAATTTCTGCTTGGATTTTTAGAACAAGTAAACCTATGACAGGAACATTTTTTACAAATCTCCAGGTATGAAGATAATAAAAATCAAAATCTGTTTGATAAGGGCAAGCTCTCTACTGACATTTATATGCAAAATCTACCTGTTTCTTTAGGGATCATTCTGTAAGAGAATATACTATGAGCATCCTTGCCATTTTAAGCTGCAGTCCGAAAGAATAAGTTACGTGGAAAAGGCGTCTGCCTTTAGTGTGTTGCAGAACATCCTGCTCATTGTACAGCAAAGCTGCTGGTCAGCTCAAGTTCATAGATCTGAATTAATCAGGACAGTCTTCCTGAGTGATGATACAGGTTTGAGGTTGGTGGTTTCCGTGTCTGATGCTAAGAATAGTTTTATGTATGTTGGTCAGTACCTTAGCTTAATAAATATTGGTAAAAAGGGACATTAGTCCATAGGCTTCGCCCGAGGTAGTTAATTTTATATGCAATTTCTCTGAACAGAAGTTTTTCTCACAAATTTTTAGGGTTTTCTTCAGCAGTAGTATTGCTGAAGGCAGCTGCCAAGTACAACTAGATTAAGTGTTTTCATTTGAACAGTTTATTAGCTGAAACATGCAGATTTATGTTGACTGAGTCTATTTGTCAGTTTAGTCTGAACTTGGCAAGTATTTATGAAAAAAGAAATGGCAAAAATATTATGACATTTTATATAAAAATATTTTGACTTTTTATTTTTAACAATGTCTTAGTGTTTAACTTATTCTAAAATTGTTTCCTTTCCCAGTCAGTGAAAACAAAAACTTCTGATTGCCAGTGAAATAAAATGTTTTCATAGATCAGCATAGGTTGGAAAGTAGTCTCTGGAGGTCTGTAGTCCAACTCACTACTCAAAACAAGGCCAGCTTTTAAAAGTATTTTTGTCACTTTGGGATTTCCCTCTGTGACTGCAGCCTTTCAAAGCTGATTGAAGGTCTTCTTGCATCAACAGTGGCTGGCTTTCTCAGTACATTTGGATGCATGGGACCTTTCTGGTCCCATGAATTTATTTATGTCAGAAACTTTAAAGGCCTGAGGGCAGACCTTGCCATTGAATACCTCAGCAAAGAAGGCGTAGTGTGAGTACTTCAACCCTATTCAGCTTTGAATTTAGAAAACTCCATACAGAACAGTTTCTCAGTTGCTTTTGTGGGGCAATTTTTGGTCCAAAAAACAAGGATGTTTTCAGATTGGCCTGAAGTAATTTTCCTTCTGCCGATGTTGCCAATTTGTTCACTAACCAAAAATGCCTCCCATTCTTTGTATTCCTTAGGTGCTAAATATGATCTGTGCTGTGGCAGCACCTCTGTGGTCCATTCTTGTTCTGCAAACATGTTTGCATATAATATATATATTCACCTTAATGCCGTAGTCTGATATACATGGTATTTATATTCTAGCAACTAGAATTCTTCAGTGGATAATCAGATGTGACTTACAAAAGAGAAAATTCACAGGATAGGTGCACTTTACATTGCATTTTTTTTTTTTTATGCTGAAGGAATATTTCTTGGTGTTGGTGAGAGAACAGCTGTTTTGTGCATGATTTTTGACTATGTGGCTATTGCTTATTTGACTATAAATATAAAAGACTAAATTTCCTGATCCAGATGGTTGTTCTAGATTGGTGTTCTGATAGAAATAGTCTTTTTATTGTTCTTTACATGAAACCATGTGTCTGCATTTGATACCTCATTAGAAGTCGGCATCGGTATAAAACTAGAAGCTGTTTTGCTTTGTGATGCTAGTGATGTTGATTGAGAAATTAGAAGTCCTTAAATTCTGACTCACCTCATCAGGACTTGGCATTTTTTTTACTCTGTACCTGCTGGAAATTAATGACAGTGATGTTAAGGGATATTAAATGTGACCCAGTTGCCTGCAGGCTTGTACAAATCGCTTGGTTTATAGGTAAAACTTCAGCTACCTATTGCTATTTAACATTATACAAATGTTTAGCTTTGCATTATACAGATGTTTAGGAACTTTTAAGACTGGACTTGAGAGTGAATGAGAGACATCTGTAAATGTATCCCTTCCCATAAAATTAGCAATGAGATATAGCAGTGCTCTGTTGTTTATTGAGACTTTGAATTTATATACCTTTCCATCTGATTTTCCAGGGTGATGTGCTATACAGCTGCCATTCAGCACCTCTGAAAATCAAGCTGTCACTGACTTTGTGCACATGCATTTGTTAAAACTGAACTGCTGTCAGTTCGAGATACCGTTAATTAATCTTTGCAGTGTAAAAGGATCAGAACTAATTTCCTTTGAAATAAATAATTAAATAATTAAATAAATAGGAGGAGAGAGATTCCAAGGTTGGAATCTCTTGGATTCTCTTGGAATCTCTTCCTAGCAAAGAAAGGGTCCAGCCCAGCTGCGAGGGTCAGAGGGATGTAGCTGTTGGTTGTGCAAAGGGCTTGTAGCAGCTGCTCTGTGGGGGCACCACTGACATGTGGCACAGCCCTGGTGCCGGACAGACCTGGGCAGGACTGGGGGGAGTGACTGAGTTTGCATCCCAAGGTGTGAAGCGCTCCAAAGGCTCAGGCTGAGGCTTTCACTTGGTGGTGGTGATGTTTGGTGTTTAAAGAGCCGCTAGGCAGGTCTGGTTTCAAACTTGTTTCCTTCTCTTTGTCATCTTTCCCTTTCACCTTTTCGTATAGGCTGCATGAGTGGCAGGGCACACATCAAAGTCACTGCTTGTCCTCTAGCTACCACAGTAATTTCATAGCCTTTAACCACTGAGGGAATGGGAGAGAATTGGATGTTAAGACTCAAGCTGTGAGAAAAACTCGTAGACCTGGAGCATCCAAATTAGTTTTTTCTAAGTATTCTTCCATATTAAAAGTTTCTTTAACCATTCAGTGATAAACCTCAGGCTGGTGACTGGGGAAAATTGCTTGTCACTCAAGCAATGCAAGTTTCACATATGCCATCCAGCTCCTTCCCAGATTGCTGGTTGGAAATGCTCTGCTTGGTAAAAGCCCACAAAGCAGTGAGAGAGAGTAGTTTACAATGAGTGATCTAAAGCATCCATTAGCAATACAGGTTAAACAAATAAAAGAGCATAAAAAACCCAAAAAAAACCCCAAACTTGACCTGTGGTCTTGCAGAGTGTTAAACAATGCAGTATTTTAGAAGACTCTTGTGAGATCAGGCTAATATCACACTTGCAGATGAAAGTACTTATTTCTATAAAAACCTGACCCCTGAAGAACCAGTACTTTTGAGATTTAGGAACAGGAGGCTTCTGAGATCTAATCCTCATTCTCCAGGCTTGGCTATTGCCTTGAATAACCCATCAAATCCTTACTTCGTCATGTAATTAATGTTCTTGGGGATGTGATGAGCTAAGTGATGGCATTTGTTTTCCCTGAGTGATTCTGCAGTGGGATTACAAGTCTTAGTGAATCATCCTAAAATACCTTATCCTTTTTCATTTTAAAACAAAGCAAAAAACCCAACACCTTCCCCCAACCCAAAACCCTTTTTGAGAGGAATGCTTATTCCTCTTGAAATTAAGGGAACTATAGAGAGCTTAAAACCCTTGCCCTGAATAGTCATGCCAATCGTCTGTATCATGGCCTGTATTAGCACTCTGTTGCAGTCCTGGGTGTCAGCTTTCCTCAGCAGATTGACTTTTGGGACTTGATGATCTGTTCTAGCTACTGTGCTGTTTATCTTGCACTGATTGTAGAATACGTAGATCCACATTTTAAAGAGAATTTAAATGTTCTGCTGCTGTGATAGTTTTCAAATTACATGTTTGCTGATGGTATGGACTGTATAGATTTTAGTAGTGTTACAGCATTTGTTCAGCATAGGATCTGAATGCTTTCTAAACACGCCTGGATTAATTTTCACAGTGCTCTTGTGAATGATAGAAATTGGGGAAATATTGGTTTGCTCAATATTACAGCACACCAGCTTCTCACCAGTTAGAAATAAAGACATCATTAGGAACAATACATAAGGAGAGAGATGTGTATAATCTCCCCATTCCTGTAACAATCACTACCTCCTTTTCAAACAGACGACTGGAGAAGGAAGTAAAGAGCATGTGGGAGGTTTGTGGTTTTGGGGTGTGTTTTTTTGCTTGTCTTCAAACAGTCAACACAGAAATAACCTTTTCTCAGTGCAAAAGGATGTATTTCCAAACTTGGAAATGGAAATGGAAAACAAAGTGTACTTGTCACTAAGCTTTCCATGGGAAATGGAAAGAAATAGATGTTATAGAGAAATGTTTCTGACAAGCTTATGCCATTAATCAAATTCTACTGTTTTCAAAGCTTAGCTAGAGGCCAACATATATACTATTGCTTGATAGTCAAACAACCTTATTGCTTAAATGTCTTTGAAACAGCTTTAACTAATATGTAACCTCAATGACACTAGATTTTATTTCTTTAAAAACTTTACACTGCTGGCTACTTAGTACTATTTTAACTGTGGTGCACAAGGATTGATAACCCTTCTAATCCAGATGGCTGATGAACATGCACAGGCATCAGTTGATCTCAGGAGCTATAAAGTCACTACTTTCCTTCCTTGTGTTCAGTTCATGGTCTGTACGCTGATGTTGGCTGTCAGAGCTCTGCTATTCTCAAAGTGAGCCTTAATTTTCTGTGTGTTGGGCAAGAAAAGGAGACCCGCAAATGCTGGTGGTACCTTTCCAGGAGTAAGTTTACTTCCTGTGGGAAGAGTTCTGCTTGCTTTGTCTTTTCTCTTTCTCCTGGTCTGTTGCTGTTTTAGGATGACTCCTTCCAATTAATTGTCTGGTGTATTCCTATCTAATTTTAGCTATATTAGAATTACACCTGGATGTTGTGTGAAACATAGAGGATTTATATGAAGGTATGCACATGAAATTGAGTGACTTCAGAGGTATGTTTGAGAAGAGGGATGGCATCAGTTTGGATCTTAGACACTGTTTGTTATTGGGAGCTCTGAGGACAGAGAGATACGGGTATATTTAAAGCTATGTGCTTAACTTTATCATTCTCTCCTCTTCTCCTGGGGCATTTTTTTCCTTTACATGCTCCTTAGCTGACATGAAAGCTGTGACTTTTAAGGTCTGAATTTCAAAGGAGTTCTCAATAGTTGCCTCAGATGTCATCTTTATCTGTAAATCCTCAACTATCCTTTAGTCTGCACTTTTGATCTCTCAGCTTTCCAGAAGCCTGTGATCCTTCCTTGATAGCTCCTTAAGCTAAATAAAGAGTCTCTTGCCTGTAGGCCTACATACCACTTGTCTTTCTCATCTGGGTTTCTCAGTTCAGGTAGAAAGAAACCAGTGTATGCTACCAGTAGACTGGAAATTGGTGGTTATCTGTAAAGCACCCGAGGAGGATTTTCATCAGTGAATGTTTCTATGACTCAGGTGGATTTCTTCAGCAGGGTCCCAGGTATTTTGGGAGTATGCATTGTGACTATTGCTGAGAGGTTTTTGGAGATAGAAGGGTTAAAGTACCATTAAACAATTATTTGTAGCTAGACTTATAACCAGCTTTTTGACTGCGAACTATGTCTTAATCTTTAAAATTAGTAGTCTGTGTAGATATGGCTTCCAAATTCCAGTAAGGTTTTACCCGTTCTTGTAACATTTGCTAAACGGAAAGGAAAACGTGTTCAAGAGGGTCCAAGCTTTTACTGTGATGCTTTGGGCAACACAACTTTGTCTCGCTTTCCACCTCGTAAAATGGGGTCATCAGTATCCCCTAACTTTATTTTAAGGTTGCATGAGCATTGTAGTGTCCTGGAAAAAGGAGGAATTCTACAAATACTAAGATGAAAATGAAAGACTTAGAGGATGGCAACAAAAAAGAAGTATTTAACTTGTAGCTCGAGAAAGGACAAAGGGGCATTTGGAGAAACTCTTCTATGTCTCTAGTCCTTGTATAGGTCAATTCAGTAGAACTTCCCCACGAAGTGTTTTTACTGGGTCATACTTGTTTTCTGGTAGTAACCTGGAAATGTACAGTCTTTACTGCAATGTGGCTTACCTTAAATAGGTAAAATACGTACCAATGCTCTATCTATTAAATATTAGGAAGAATTTCAGTCACAAAAGTTTTGTTGGTGTTGCTATGTGGTCACTGTCTCGTGCTTACCATTCCTACTTATGAGAGAATAGTCAATGACTCTTAAAAATGTAGGAGGAGCTGAGGTCTTTATTCTGTTCCCTGTGAAGGATACCTCTTTGAGACTGGTAAGCTTTTAAATGCCTTTAACATTAAACACTCCAGTCTGCACTGCTGATCCCTCAGCTTTCCAGAAGCATTTGATCCTTCCTCAATAGCTCCTTAAGTGAAATAAAAAGACTCTTCCATGTTAGGTCCAAGTACCACTTACCATCATTCTCTCAATAGTTTCTCGCTTCAGGCAGAGGGAACCAATGTGCATTACCAGTTATGCACACACAGTTCACTAGTATCATCTGAAAACATAAGATTTCCACTTGCAGATTTCAGTTGCTCTTTGTACTTGTTAGTAGTATGATTTGGATACATTTATATGTTCTCCCTCCCAGGATACCCGTAGTTCTCAGTAGACTTATAAACACTGGCTAATATGCAGTGGAGGATTTAAAAACTCCATAGATCATAAAAAAGAGTGGGCACCTTCAGAATGAAGGTAGCATTGCAAAAAGAGCTAAACCCCGAGAGTGTTTGCAGTGGTTTGCACCCCCTGTGGAAGACTTGAATCCTGCTGGCTTTGTAATCACTTAGGCGTAATTTCTGTGATACTGACTTATGCTTTTAGAGGCAGATTGAAGCTAGTTCATGTCATAGTCCTAGCAACCATGAAGATAACTGTGTGCACTTGTAATACCTTAGGCACTCAGATGCCACAGGGAAAGGTACCTTAATTGACAGAGCAATTTAGGTCCTCCTAATTGATGCTATTGTTCTTTGCCCTTTGTATCGGTGTAAAGAAGTGTTGGTAACAGGACTGTCTTCTGTTCTTATACTGTGCTGTTAGTGAGGATGGTGCAGTGTGTCCTAAACAGCATTTTAAAAAATACTTTAATGCAATATTTGGCACTGGAGCTTCAAGGGCTTGGTTTTTTTTTGCTCCAACTCAGCTCTCTGTTAAACTACCAAGTGTGCCTTTGGGAAGAGGAGTCTCTTTGGCATTATTTTCTGTGTTCTGAAACAGGGGGACAAAGGTGCTATGCTATTGTTAGAAGGTGGTCTCTGATTTCCTGAAAGACACACATATGCAATTACTGTAAGGCACTGTATTGCCACATACATTGCTGATTTATCCTGCTTTCTGATCTCCTTGCTTTTCAGATTTAGATGAGACATTGTTACTATAATACTTAAAAAAAAAAAGGTATAAAAAACCCCTCTACAACAATAATCAGATCTTTCCAAAATTCAAATAATCCTTTCAAATGAAGTAATAGAGAACACTTGCTAAATGGAATGATATGAGCTTTTTCAGTCTGCTGTGATGTAGTTCCTTACTAACATAGCAAAAGCAAAAAGCTTTTTTTTGGGTGGGGGGTGAGCGAGGAGGTGGCTGTTCTTGGTTTGAAGACTCATACATTTGATTCATGCTTTTTGCCCTCTAGGTAGTCTGAATCTCATCCAGGCAGTTAACAGTCAAATTATTTCATTGCTTTTGTATGTGTGTCTCCGTGATACATCATACGACTCACTCCAGTTGTCTCAAACTCATTTCCAGCATCTTTTTCTCACTATCATCTTGATTAATCCACTTGTTTCGTAGCATTTATGGGAAGATTTGAAACTAAACAGGAAGAAAAACTTCAGTTGTCTTGCTGTTGGTAGCACAGTCTATCTATGCTTCAAGTAAAGTACATCAATGGGATTAGTGAGAAGATATTTGGGTTTGGTATCTGTATTATTATATCTATGCAGGAATAAACAGAAGAATTAATTCTCTAGCTTTGTCACCCCTGCATCTTGCTTTGTTTGGCACTGCATTACTGGAAAGCTAATAAAATATAAAACTCTCTTAAAATAGAAGCTCTTTTCGTCTTTATTACTGTTGTGGTGTACTATAGTGTGTGCATAAATGTCCTGTAATATTTGCTTTAAAATTCTGCCCTACAGTAAAACCTTGTGTGGTTCTGCATATTTCTTGAGCCGTAGACTCATTTTTTGCGTGGCAGATTGCACCATTAAATGAAGCATTGAAATGAACAGGTATTTACTATTATGGGGGCGAAACTAGGTTGACGTTTTAGAGTCATTCGAATAATTGCTGAAGTGTAGTCATCTTCAAAGCAAACTAGTGGGTGAGAGTAACTCTGGAAAGTAACTCTGAGTACTGTAATTCCTTTGTACTCACATAGGACTGTCTAAGCAGCAGCTGCAGTGAATGCGGTTTCCCTCTAGCGGTGCTCCCTGCGGGTAGACGCTGCTCTGTGATTGCCTGCCTTCTGAGCTTGCTTACACTAAGCTCTCTTGAGCTTTGCTCTCTGAAAATCTAGTGCGTACAAATATTTCCTTGGGCAAATTGTAGATGAGTCACAACGCAGCAGCTTCTGAGTTCTTTATACCTATGCTGAAGCTTTTGCTGCCCTGATCTGTTAGGAACAGCAATATAAGGTGTTTGGCAAATGTGAAGTGGTTCATGTGACAGCCTTATTTGAAAACAAAGCAGTCTGATTTCAGCCAGTATGACTGAAATCACTTTGAAGCTGATTTAATGAAACTCTTTTGAATCTTAATTTTAAAAGCCTGAATACTTGATTTTTTTTTTTTAGTATACTTCTGTGTCCTTTTTGACCTCCCTGCTGGTTGTGAATATAAAATAAAATCCCTTTCCTGAAAAGTGGACACTCAATAAAAATGGAAAACCATCTATTATCATTAAAAATTAATAATATCTTGAATAGATAATTATAAACGCTTCATTTTATTTTTAAACACTGAAAACTTTTTCATTTATCCTGAATTTGAAACATTTTGAACATTTTCTAAGTCAGAATAAAATTATTTTTGTAATAATTGAAACCTCCTTTCACCGAAATTGAAATTTCCTATTTAAACTCATTTGAGGGGGATCAAGTTCCTATTAACACAAATGTTTTCCTGTTAAAAATGATTCTGCTGTACATACACAGTAGTTAGTAGTCTCTAAAAGTGTTAAAATTGAGCAGCAGTGAAACTGAGGTAAACAAGGAGTATAACCCACTGCCTGTGATGGAAAAACCTCAACGTAAGCACAGTTTGTGCCATGTGTGACCTGTACCGTATATGCAATCAAATAATCTCTCTTCTTGTTCTTAATCACAAATTATATCCATGTCAACTGAAAGACATAAAACTCAATTTCTGCACTAAGTTTTGTTTCGGAGCCATATGAAAACGCTGCAGTCATGTTGAATGCAGCCTGAATCTATATTGAATCTTATTACAGCTATTGGCCAGGGTATCTGCAAATGAAAGTAACAGTCATTCAATATGGTGTTACATGTATTTATAGCAAAAGCAAGGAACTATGTTGTGGGTTTTGTTTTTTTTAAATAAGGACCTTTTTTTAAAGGCATTTTAAAATAGATTGTATCCGAGATAATTAAACCCAGCTGAACTTATTTTTTGAGTTTATATGGAGACTGGGGAATTTTTGAGAGAACTAGTAGGGTGGTCTTGCTACTTTTCAGTTATTTGGTGAGCTAATTACATGCACTTTGTAAGTCTGGCTCTTGGGGGAATTCTTATTTGCACTTGTGAGGATAGTTGACTCTGTGGGTGATTAAAGGATTTTGTGTATGCACTTTTTATGGCTGTATGAATGCAAATAATTAAAATTTGCTTCTGGGTAGGCTGGTGTAAATCATCTGAACTTTACTGATTTTTCACAATGAAGCTACTGTGTAAAGCTGTAAACATAAATGTTTTTAGCACGGCTTACAGAAAAGTTGATTCTTAAGTCTATGCTGTGTTTTGTTTAATGTGTGGAGTAGTACCTGGAGATGAGCCCGTTCCTTGAGGAAATGGAAAGACTGGTGCAGGTAAGGTCCCCAGTGAAGGTGTTGACTATCTGTAGGGAAGTGCAACTACTTATTCCTTGTTGGCAGCCAAAGTTTTCTTGAAAAGAGGTATTCTAAAGCCTGTATATGAGCAAAACAAGTGTGTATGTATAAGAATATGTGTTGATTCGACTGGGATATCTACATGAATGTCTGCAATGTATGGAGAGTCTGGGGTTGCCAGTTGTTTCCTAGTAATTAACAATGCTCCTGGAGTTGAACAGCAGATCCTGGCCAAAAAAAAAAGACCTTCCTGAAACACTTCGTCCATACTAGTGCTGCCTGAAAAAAAACCAACAAAATTTATGCTACTGACTTATGTTCAATCAAGACTGAAAGCTATTGAAGGTTTTCAGAGTAACTGCCAGCTCTGCTTTTGAGCCATTCTTGTGTTTTGGTATTTGACCTGTTCTTAGCAAGATCTTGCTACATATCAGGAAGCCATAAAGGTGTGTGAAAAATTGCCAGCATCTTTGTCCTTACACCCATTTCTTCCCTTTTTTGGGTCTCGTGATTCATTCTCGTGTTTCACAAAGCTGTGTGCACACATTTTGCACAGCAAACCACAACTTCTCTGGTCATTATGTGAAAGTGCAAGGAAAAACAATTAATGTCCCTCCTCCAACACAAGCAAAAAAATGATGGAAAAAAAAAGGGGGGTAAAGAACCTTCCCTTTCCCAGCCCCTCCCTGCCTTAGGATGCTGATGGCATTTTGGAGGGATGTTGCCCCGTATAAAGGAGGCACAAAAATGCATCTTGCCACTGAAAAAAGCTGAGATAGTAGCTGAGCATTTTAATTAAAAAATAAAAAGCAGATAAAACCTTTTTTTATCATTACTACGGGTCTTTCCTAGAAAGCATTAGGATCACTGTAGAATTATGTATCACTGTAATTGTAATGAGGTAAGCGCCTGTTCCATTCTCCTCAAGATGGCAATGTGCTTTCTGGCCATCTCTTCTGGTGTTCTGTAGACTGAAGTGTTTGACCACTTCTGTTAATATTGGTAAGATATGCAATAACGAAGATAGCCTGGTTTCATGAAGGTCATTTTAATCTTATAAGTGGATCAGATGATGTCAGCTTGCACCATGGGTAAAAGCACACCTTTTGATCCACCTGTGTGGAACTGCAGAGGGGATTAACCCTCTTTCTCCTTTGCCTTTCATAGGAGGGAAATTCTGTGTGCTGTTAGCCACTAAGGGTGGATAAGAACTGTTGTCTTCAGAGTTATTGTCAGAACTGCATCCCTCTTACCAATTGTTTTTTCTAAACAAGCGAGTTCTTGGGGGCCATGTGGAAAGCAACTTGGCATTTTCAGCAGGCATGATCTGCTTTTTGATTCTTTATACTTTGGCACTTTTATGTAGTCTATTTGAGCCAAGCTATTAATTAGCAGCAGTGCACCTTTAATATAATGACTGGGACACACTGGGCAGATTGGATGAAGTTCTTCCATGTTTGAAAGCATATACTAATTGGTTTTTATGAACAATATGCACACGGGTTTGAGTAGATATCAGAGGATTCATGAGAGCATGAGGAGGAATCACTGCAGCTGAATGAAGTAATATTTGCTCAAGAAGCCTGAACTGTAGCTGAACTAATGGCCAGAATTGGGGGATGCCTAAGAGACAGATAGTTTTGCTTCTGATTAAGTAGCATTTGCCATTGCAAAGTACAAAAGGAATATGCACTAATCTGCCTCATTTGAATTGGAATATGAAAGGTAGTGATCAATTCTGTATGACACACAGTTCCTCAGAGGACATTAGGAAGGGGGATGGAATGACCAAGAAGGCCAGAGACACCCATTGGAGTGATGCTACAGTAAAAACTTTCTTATTCTTTTTACTGTTATGTTGTCCTTTACTCTTGTAATGATAAAAATTAAATAAATTGCAGAAATTACAAAATGCCCAACTGCCAAAGTATTATAAATAGAAAGTGTTTCCAAGTGTGCCACTTGTAACATTGCTACAAGAGTTATTTGTTTTTCATTGTAAAAAATGTTGCACAAAGGGAAGACATAAATATTTGACTTTTTTTTTCCTCTTTCCATTTAATCTTTGCTTTGCTTCCTCCTACATCTGTTTTATTCTTGTTGAAGGATGATGTAGGTGCAAGAGGGAAAGGAGGAAAACCCCCAAACCCACAAAACAACAAAACCCCCACCAACGTCGGTCTATACACTTAGCTCTGTGTGTTTAGCTGTAAGACTGCAGAAATGCCTCTCCAGGTAGGAGATGGTACTTAGGGAGAGCGTTATGGTGCTGATGCACGTGGCCCATTTCCTTTCTGTTTTCCCCATCATCGACAACTGTTGGATTAGGAATGTTCAAATCATCTTTTAAAAATTGATCACACATATAGCTGAGATCAGCTCAGTTGGTTAGAGAATGATGCTAACAACACCAAGGTCATGGGTTTGATGCCTGTATGGGCCATTTACCTAAGAGCTGGATTTGATGACTTCCAACTCAGAATATTTTGTGACTCTGTGATAAATGTCTGTATAGTAAGAGCACATGTAGTAATCGTGCTCAATGAAATGAAGTTTGGCATCCTGATGCGAGAGTCCCTCTATAAAAAATGCTTGGAACCACTCAGAATTCAATGGAAGATTAACAAAGAGAAGAGCAATTCATTTGCCCACTCTCAGTTGAAAAATGAAGCACAATTTTTCTGCTTTTCAGGTCAACCTACCTGCTGTGTAAATGTCTTGAAAGCATTTGAAAATAAAACAGTTTGAATAGAGTAAAATAATTTTTTTTAATGCTGTGTTTTAAGCTCAGGTATGTCTGGTTTGAAAAACTTACCTGCATGGTCTTAAGCATGCTTATATATTGAATTTTTGTATGTGGTGTTATTTGGGTAACCCTGCTAAAAGAAGCCAGTGCCCGTTGGTGTGTGCAAATTGGAAGGTTGTGAGTGAACAAAAGTATTAAAACCTTTTTGTTGTTGTTGTTGTTTCAACTGATCAAATAAAAAATTGGCTGATCAAGACATGGACTTAAATGACAAAATAATTTGCATCTGCAGTGCTTAATTTTCAAATTTATTAGCCCAAGCTATTAATCTGTTACTTCTAAATAATAATCTCATTTGTGGACAACCTTATTCATTTGGAAAAAGGAGTGGGAATTCTGAAACTTTCCACTCATTTATTTGTGAATTGGTTAAGCTACATTTTGTGAAAATCTAGTCATATAACTTCTGTTGGTGTCACAGTTTTGTTTTGAAAGTCTTACAGTGGGCATCAAGACAAGGCAAACCAGATAGTTTTCATTGACCCCTGTTTTGTCAGGATAGGGTTGAAAAATGGGAGCTAGACAGCAACTGTGACTTACTCAGCCATGCTGAACACAGAGCTGCTGCATAGAAAGCGTTGCATTGTCAGCTGAATGGTCTTCAGCACACCTGACTTGTTCTCTTGGCTGAGGCCTCCAGAGCTCTAATAAATAGGTGGAAAAGATTGTTTTTTTAAAAAAACATTTGCTGCCTCTCCCCATCCTTCCTCTGCTTTCAGGTGGCATTATAAAAACACACAGGTCCAGGTGAACTCCTTGATTTTCCTACCTGGAAAGTGGCTGTGTGGAATTACAGTAACCGATGCAGTATATTTTTATGTAGACAATAATTTTGCTAGCCACCCAGAGATATAATTTTGTGAATTCTGCTCCAGGATAAATTGTACTCACTGATGTAAATCAAGCATAACTTTCTAGGAGTCTGTTAGAGTTTTGTTTGTCTGGTTCCAAAGAATTTAAGCTTTCTGGCCATGGTCTAGCTGCATTGTGCTGCTGGATTTATATATGTGGTACAATGTGACTTTGGCATATGGATGAGGAACTCCAGAGTTTATGGGTTTCTCCTGTTAAGGACATATTCTCTGTATGCAGTATGTGACACCCCATCCTTTTAATCCAAGAATGATTCTTATTTTTCAGGTCCCTAGAAAAATATTTTTTTCCTCTTGCTTTATGGTAAAATTGACCAGCAGTGGGCTTTATTTGAAAAGATATTAAACTCCTTTTTTTATTAGCATGAACTGCATGATATTTTAAGGAGAATAACAGAATATTAATTTTGTTTTGGTCTCCTTCTGTAGAATTCCTCTAGTACACGTATCCTAACTGAGTGAGACACCACCTTCTTTGCCCATGTTCCTCCTTTGGTGAGAAGCAGTGACAGTAATGTTACTAATTAGGCAGTGTGCATACTGTGGACTATGGGCTATCTGATGTAGTTTTACCAGTGTAGAATGTTGATCTGTAGCAGTGCCTCATTGTCCCTGTCCTGTCTCTTTTACTAAGTTCAATGTGTCTTGGTTTTACTTTCTTGGGTTCCCCTTTTGTCAGTTTGGGCACTGGGTCCAGACCCAGTGTGCAAAAAGTTCTGCTGTCCTCATTCTGCATTTTTCTGATATACCTGGATCAAACCCCACCACTTTAATACTGTACTGAAATGAGGCTAGATGCTTTTAATTTAGCACACACCATTATTCAATTTCACTTACCATTTGACATGAGTGAGGTGTTCCAGTCCTGTAATCTGAACAATTAATTTTTTAAGTAATTGCCTGTCAACTGTGATGGGTGAGCAGCAAAACTGAACAAATATGGGTAGCACTAATGCTGTTTTCCCAGGAGCATTGTTTGCAAGGGCAACTGTGGTATAACCTTTTGAAGAAGAAATGGCTCCTCTTTCCCCTTTGGCTTGTAATTCAGGGGGTGAAGTAAGCACCTCAAAGCTAGGCTTCTTTGACAAAGAACCTTAAAGCAATCAGCCAGGTTGGTGAGTGGTTTTCTCTCTGTGATTATTCTTTTTTTGAAGGGATTGGGTTTGAAGTTATGTGGGGCTTTTTTGTTGTTATTGGGGTATTTGGATTAGTTTTTCTTTTTTTTTTTGAGACTGAAACCAACCTGGTGTTTGATACCAAAGTGTTGAGAGACCAGTCTGTTTAACTTTGAAAAGAATCCCAAGTACCTTGGGGATGTTGTAAATCCAGATTCTTAGAAGAGCAGAATTCTGCTGTAATGACTCCACTCTAGAGATATTTCAGTCATCAGCTTGTTTTCCTATTACTGCAGTGTGTTGTACAATATGATATTTGGAAATTAGTACCACAGCACAAGAGAGATTTCTGCTCGTTTTAAATGCGTGTGACCTCTGGGCTCTGTGGAGGAAGGCACTTGACTGAGTGGAAGTGTTCGTGACCCTGACTCCAGCGAGCTGGGAAGATGTAGGTGTGAGTGTTGATTACAGGTTGTAATACACCCATACAATCTACTGGTCTGTCTCACACCAGGTTGCTTTTGGTGACTTTTCCCATTGAACAAGTACTAAGCTGGTGGGGGTTTGGCTTTAACTGCTGTACCTATCACCATCCCCAGGCAAGGGACCTGAAACTCTTTATGCTGGGCAGAAACTCAATGACAACGAGTGGCACACTGTCCGGGTCGTTCGGCGAGGAAAGAGCCTCAAGCTGATCGTGGATGATGATGTTGCGGAGGGTAAGTGTGATGTGTGACTGTTTTTTGATCATTATCTTTGTATCTCTATTCCCAGTCTTTCCTCTGCCATTATGCCCCTTCTCCCTGTTCTTGTATCTCTTTTTCCCCCCTCTTTCTGTTACTACTTGCGTATTATTTAGTGTTATCATATTGAAAACAAATGCTCAGATCTGAGAGACTAACTTCTTAGCCAGCACCAGAAACTTCTGTGACAGCTATAACAATATGAAATATAAGTTTAGGGGACAGATAAGCTTACATATATACCTGAGACTGCAGAGGTGTTAAGCAGCGCTCTCTCTTGCTTCAGGCTCCATTTGTGTTAGATGTGAGTATACCCCATTCCTGAGCTGCAAAGGTGGTTTCCGGTGCTGTTGGAATCAAAGGCAAGGCTCTCTAGACTTTCCTCTGCACAAACTTGTCCTTTGATAAACCAGTATTCATTACATGTGTTAGAGAGCATGGATTTATGTTTCCACTGTTCATTGTGTGGGTGTGGTTGTTTAGGGGTTTTTTTTTGCAGTTGGAGGGGTTTTTCGTTATTTTTTTTTTTGCCCAACTTCTTGTGCTTATGGTTCAGAGCCTTCCGGAAGAAAAAGCAAACAAAGTAGTTTGTTCTCAACTTTTTTTTAGAGGTTAGGGAGGATTCTGACTCACCAGAGTGTATCATATCACACTGAGTATGTCAGCCCTTTTTTCAGATAACTTTTTGAGCTCCTGCTTCTTTTTGCCGAGAAATGTAGTTGAAGGGAGGAAAGAAAAGGTCAATCACTCAGGAACCTGATGTCTCCCAGGTTGAGATTTGCATTGAAATGATCAAGGTGCTTTAGACTGATCTTTTCTTCATTACAAAATTTTAGACGTTACACTTTTCTGGTCCATTTTTCCATAACTGCAAGAGCCAGAAACTTACCTATCTTTTTTTGAAGGTCTAAAATTCTCATAGTTGTAAATAACTGTATGAAGCTGTTTTTTGAGGAAAACATCAGCAGCCTGAAGGCTGGTAATAGAATCAGAAAGAACAGGAACCCTGGATTCAACACTGATGTGGGTATGTTTATTTCGTTGTGACCCATGATGTTTTGGCAAAAGCTGAAACTTCTACTCGGAAGGCAACTAGAAGTAATGGCTGCTGTATGCAAAAAGGTTTTTTTGCAAAAAGCTTTTCCTATATCCTATCTCTGAAAATAAGTTATTTTTATTCTGTACGACTGTGATTAATTTTAAATATTGTAGTAATTTAGATTATTTGGAAAGCCGTGAGCCAGAAATTTGAAATAAACCAATAGAAATGGGTTTGCAGTAACATGGTTTGAGGTATGTTTGACCTCTGAAGTAAATATACGCTGTGCTGTATGGGCTGTGAATTTGCAAGAGAGAACAAGAAACATATGCAAGAAAAATCTTTCCCTCTGGTTGCTGGAAGACAACTTTGGGAGTGACTTGGTCAAAATTAGCTTATAGGAAAAATAAATTTTATTTAAGAGGGAACTTTCTGAGTTAGTGACATGTGTTGGCAAACATTTAATCCCTATTACTTCTACATTGGAGAACAATTCTTCTAGGATATGCTATTTTAGGAAGCCCCACGAGGTGGCACTCTTTGCATTACTGAATCGGTCCCCAAAAGCCATCTGTTTTTGAAGTCTTTTTTTCATGGAACTGAGTTTATAAATAATAATGATACAATCCTACACCAAAATAGGATACGCATATGCACATGTATATGAATTACATAATTAAAGATGCATTATAGCTAAAAATATCTGTTAAAAGAATGCCATCATGTCAAAGTCAAAAGTCAGAACAGCCAGAGTTAAGATTTTCCGTGCAGTCTGCATCCCACTTCCTTGGGCAGATGATAACAGTCTTGAGTGATGTGGTCACATAGATTTTTCCACAGGATTCTTGCTGTCTTAGGCATAGATCAGAAGTCTAAATTAGGCCCCTGTAAAAATAAACAGCCTGTTTGATTTCCATCTTCTTATTGCTTGTTTGGAACAATGTACACCGGCTAAGTTTTGCTCTAAATATAGAGATGGTTTTTTTTAATTTTATTTTATTTTATATGTGTGTGTTTTGTGCTACTCATCAATATATTTATGCAGAACTAAGAAGCTTCAACTGGATTTATTCCCTTGTCTCTTATGTAAAGCAGGTGGGCATCTTTTTCCCATTTTACACGTCTGGAAACAAGGCACCAGAATAAAGTTGGATGTATTTGGTACAAATTTGGCATGATTTTTCAGTCATTTCCATAAGAAAGATTCATCATGTCTGTAAATTAGATCCTGTAAATTAGTTCAACCCTGCTACCTGGAGAATTAGGTCTAGACAATTAATGACCACCGATGAAAAATTTGTAATGAAGTGTCTGACTTGGCTTCCTGTAGGACATCTAGGGCAGAAACAGAATCCAATTCCTCTGGACAGCATTTTGCTGTTTAATCACAAAACCTTCATCCCACATTCCAATCCACCATAGAACATTAGTGATAAATGAGATGCAAATATAGAAGATATATTCCACCCTACAACATTGTGCAAACACCCAAATACCACTTGAACTAAAGAGCTTCTGATTGCTGTAGTAGTTACAATACTCTCTATAGAGCACAGAGGAGGATTTGGAGGTGAACTCTGCAGGTGGGGCTGATAGCTAATGAGATCAGAAAATATTGGATTTCATTCCATGATTTCCTAGGATATTGCATCTCTTTTCTGAATCTGCTCTTGTATTGCCATGTCCTTTTCAGCCTTTCACTGAAATACCCTTAACTTGCTAGACTACTGCTTCTAGCACTATCTCTTTTTTCCTAAGCTAGTCCCCGTTTTCTCAATTTTCACCTCTTCTAAGATTCTGGTCTCAGCTCTTCTAACCTCCTGCACTCCATTTTTAATGCCCCCTATATTTGGGTTCCCTGTCCCAGGATACTCCAGATTTGCCAGTCCTGGCTTTTCTCTCCTTCAGACCACCACTACTTCTTTATGTTTATCTAACTACAGAAAAACAAAGAAGAAGAGTTTTCTTGCTCTTGGTCCTTGACATCTCTTAGTTTTATTTTTCTAATTTTTTGAAGTAAAGAAGCAGGATTTTTTTAAAGAGACTCTTCTAATTTTATTTTTAAGAAAGTACACTTCTGGTTTGGAAAAAATCATAACTTTTCATTTGATAACATTGAAGCTGAAACAGCCTCTAAAAATCACAGTAGTGGAAGTGAGAAAGTTTGTCTAAACAAACTTCTGAATATACTGTTTCAGTTTCTGGGAACTGGCCTTTTTCAAACTAAAATAATATTATTTCTGGTAAAGAACTGGTCCAGGATTTAAAACATTTGCATTGGTCTTGACACTTGAATTTCTAAAAAGTCTGAAGTATGTGACTGTCTTCAGCTGCTTCTAAGTTTGATCAGCTGTATCTGCTTGGATTGAAGCTTTCAGTGATATTTGTATAATTGCCTTTAAATTTAGATCCACTGCTGAAATTGGGAATAAGTGAAAAAATAAATTGGTTTGTGTAACATTTTTTCTTCATATTTGAAGTAGATACTTGAAAACGTGTTTTCTAATAACTGTGCTTGTTTGCTGTCTTTGCATAAAACTTGATCACATTTGGACAAAGTATAAACTGAAAAATTTTATGATCATGAGGGGTGATTTAGGAATATTTCAGTGTTTCCAGAGGCTCTAAGCAAGAAAATGACCATGAGTTTATTTAATCTTACTATTTATACACCACAAGCCAGAATGTATCATCCAAGTATCTTTTCAAATGTGTCCAGTTTTCCTTCTATCCCCAGGAGGAAAAAAAAAAGATTATGTTGGCATTAGTAAGAAAAGTCTTGAAAGGGCAATTTTTTAAATTTTTTTTTCTTTTTTAAATGCCAAGGAACTCTCTAGGTAAGAAATGCTAGGAGATTTCAGGGGAGAGCACAGAATATGAGAAAGCTTTTAAGTCCCAGTTGATATAACCTATGGGAATTAAGAGGAATTTGTCCTGGATTTGGTTATGGTGACTAGTGTAATTCCCAGGTATAATCCCAATGACTCAGAAATATCTCTTGCAGTGATGAGTTGAGAGTTGTGTATATATACTTACTGACCAGGAGATGCAATCAAGTAGGATACTGTTGCTAAATTTTGTCTGTCTGCAGCGCACTGGAAGCGTTTATGCAGGTCTTTATCCAGTTGTCAAATTTCACAAAACTAGTGTGAATTTAAATACTTTCATCCCCTCTGTTTTTTAAACCTGGTGAATTTGATCAGCATGTTAAAATATTATTAGAGGCAGAGGGACCAACAAGTAGTGTGGCTAAGAGCTTTGGAAAACCTTCTAAAAGGAAGGACTTTGCCTGCGCAGTGATTACGATGGTGGACAAAACAGACTTGACTTGGGGAAAATTAATTTAATTTACTGCCACTTAAAGATAAGAGTTGGATGGTGAGAAACGAAGACAAAAAGTAAAACACTGCCCCCCACCCTCTCTCTTATTGGGTTGACTCCTTCATTCCTGACTCTCCTACCTGCCCCCACCCAGTGGAGCACAGGGTGGGGAATGGTAGCTGTGGTCAGTCTGTAACAGCTCCTCTCTGATTCTCCTTCCTCCTCATACTTGCGTGTGTGACTAAATAATTAAAACTACCTTGATGAAGAACTGTGGAGGACTACAGTAATGTTGGCTGAAAGGGTTTGCATTCTGATGTTGCCCGAGTTGTCTTTATAGCATACTGCTGTATTTCTTATGTCTGTGTTGGTTCTGTGTCTGCACTGGTGCCTAGACACTTATTGAAATATTTAAATACGATGTAAGAGTAGTCCGGCATATTTGGTATACTGAATAGCTTGGATATTTTAATTGAGAGGTTAAAATCTGTAATGATGTGGCAAATAGCCCAAGTGGTAGGCTGGCAATTTAAATATACAGAGGGCTTTTTGCCTGTTGCATTCTTGTGTGTTTCCCTCCTGCTGTGCTCTTAAGAGAAATGACATCAAGCCAAGCACCAGGAGAGAACAGAAAAAAATATTAGCAATTTTGTGATTGTTCTCACTTCTTTCACTGCTCTATTTGTATTAATCTATGTTTATCAAATATTTTCAGGAAACGCACCTGTAAGAGTTGTTTCAGAAGTGTATGAGTTGTTTGGCAGATGAACTGTTGGACCAAATACATCACTGTAGGCTTTAAGGGAGAGACCTGGTCTTCTTCACAAACAAGGAAGTCTGTGAAGCACAGGGGAAAATAGGGAGCTTACTGCCCATGGCCCTTTAGACCTGTCTTTTCTGCCAGATTTTGGCAACTGCTAGACTAAAGTGTCTCCACCAAGATTCTATACATTCTTATGCAAGCTATCAACAGTGATCAGATAGGATTAAGTTAATACTGCTATTGGTCTGGAAACTAGAGTGTGAAGAGCTCCATATAACCTATTACTTATCCCTGATGTTCCTCCTTGTTTCTGTCCTTCAGGCACAATGGTTGGTGATCACACTCGCCTGGAGTTCCACAACATTGAGACGGGGATCATGACAGAGAAGCGGTACATCTCTGTTATCCCCTCCAGTTTCATCGGCCATCTCCAGAGCCTCATGTTCAATGGGATGCTCTACATTGACCTGTGCAAGAATGGTGACATTGACTATTGCGAGCTGAAGGCACGCTTTGGTCTCCGCAACATTATAGCTGACCCTGTGACGTTCAAGACTAAGAGCAGCTACCTGAGCTTGGCCACCTTGCAGGCTTATACATCCATGCACCTCTTCTTTCAGTTCAAGACCACCTCAGCTGATGGTTTCATCCTCTTTAACAGTGGTGATGGCAATGACTTTATTGCAGTTGAACTAGTCAAGGGGTAAGTGTCCTTGTTATATTTTACCAGCTTATTTAGAGATAAACTTACTTATAGATAAGCTTAAAATGCTTGTATAAAGAGAATTCACCTCATACTGAAATTGTTTGCTGAGGTGTAAGACAAAGCACTTAAACATAAACACTAAGCTTAAGACTCTGGATTTTATCACTGTCTTCCTCCTGTGGCTGAGGCAAAAACACTTTTATAGTGTGCAGCATTAATATTTTAAGTTGTTTGGATGTAGCTAGACTAATGTTTTGTCCTGTTAACCTCGCAGCTTAGCACAGAGGAGGAAGAAATGTGCTGAGGGCTCTGTATCTCTCTTCTCTGCCCACTTCCCTTTTTTTTTTTTCCTGTAATACTCATTTTTCTGCCAGCTTCACTGGAGGGGAAAAAAAAGGATATGGGCTGCTGAATCTGTAATTCTGCTGGTGATATTTGAGGAAAAGCAAACTCAGCTTGCTTTTGAGCTGCTATATTCCTTTTAAAAGACCAATAGCTTATTTAAAAAAAAATCCTTTGTTAGATGAACAAATTTTGATCTCTTATGATTTAGTCATGGTAGATACGTTTTCCAAAAATACAGTTTAGTAGTCCTGTTTATTTCAATTCAATCTGTTTCAGTTTTAACTTTGCACATACTGCTTAAGTGGGACATTGAGTAACATAAAAAGCACCGATCACGAGCTCCTGGTGCTCTGTTGAAAGTTGAGTTTTGTTGTCTTTTTTTTTCCTTTAAATAGAATACTTCTATCCTCAGGTGAATTTCTGTGTTTGAACTATATAAATAATTCAGGGTAGCACTCCTGTGACTTCAGTCTTTGTTAGGGTCTTTATTTTTTGCCAAAAGCATTGCTAATTGTTTTCTAGCTGTTTGAATAAGCCTAATGTACTAATTTACTAAAATATTTCAAGTGAGTTTCCTGATAAACTTCTTACGAGAGTTATGAAGAACTCAGAATGAACGTGAGGAATATATTCCCCAAATAAGCATATCTAACATTGCTCCCCGGTACGTTTATTGATATTGCCAATTTAAAAAAATAATTATATTCTCAGGCAGCATTTGTATGGATCTGCAAGAACTTTGTGGAAAAAGAGGAATGCTTTATGGTTAGGATCTGATTGTTTCAAATGTTATAATCTCAAAATACTAATCCTTACACTTTGGTGGAAAGGAAACAACTACATCTTTTCAAAGCAATGGCTAATATTTTGGCTTACTAGAGCTTTCTAACCCAGAGATACTTCCCTTTGTGACTTTTTTAAGTATCAGCTCTGGCTAGAATAAGAGTCAGTAGCACTGGAATTCTTACACAATTTTAACTAGCTCTTGGTATGTTTACAGGTATATACACTATGTGTTTGACCTTGGAAATGGACCTAATGTTATCAAAGGCAACAGTGATCGTCCTCTTAATGACAACCAATGGCACAATGTCGTCATTACCAGAGATAACAGTAACACACACAGCCTAAAGGTGGACACCAAGGTGGTCACTCAGGTTATCAACGGTGCCAAAAATCTGGATCTTAAAGGTAAACTCTACAAGACTGGCAGTTCCCCCCTTTATTCTTGCACTAGTAAACAAGAGAAAACTTAAAATAACCATGCATTACAGAACAGTAAATCTGGACTTTGCTAATTTTGACTGTCAGATTCATTTTTCTCTTTCTTGTTTGGCACTTCCTGTAGGAGCACAGTTTGTCATATTTTGCTTTTTCGGAAGTTAATTGTCATCTTACATTTTTTCCTAGTTAGGTTGCAATTACAACTGGGATTATTGGTGGGGTTTTGCAGGGCTTTTTTGTTTGGTTGTTTGTTTGGGGTTTTTTTGTTTGTTTGTTTTGTTTTGGGCTTCGCTTTGGGTTTTTTTGTGGTAAAGAAGGCAGAAACAACTTCTTGCACAATATCTCACTCTGCTTTTAAATTTTTCTGAACCTCTGTTCACTTTGTTATATTCACATTTGGTGACAAGGAAAGTCACTCTAGAAGGTGTGTAACTTGCTCCTTCTTGTATGTTTACCCCTCTCTCCTCTAGGTGATCTCTACATTGCTGGCCTAGCTCAAGGCATGTATAGCAACCTCCCAAAGCTTGTGGCCTCACGGGATGGATTTCAGGGCTGTCTGGCATCTGTGGACTTGAATGGGCGTTTGCCTGATCTTATCAACGATGCTCTGCACCGCAGTGGACAGATTGAGCGTGGATGTGAAGGTATAACTGATTCCAGAGAAGTTTCACTCTCAAGCACTCAATTCTTACTTCATTGCTGCCCTCTGTGCATCTCTTCCACCTTACTATTAATTTCATTAAGTTGCTTTCATTGCAGTATCCTTCATTACAACTTATGTTTTCCAAATGCAGCTATTTGCTACAAGTTTTCGTCCTAAAAGAGTGGTTTATAAACATTACAGTACTCTTAAAATACTTTGAAAGATGTTTTGAGCATTCAATTCATTTTTGCTTCAGAGCACCCTTTTTTGGGATTCACAGAAGTCAGTATTTCAAAGAACAAGTGGAGACAGGGGAAATGGAAATGGAAGGTAGAAGACTGGACTAAAAGAGGAGTTCATTTTTGAGGAAGTGGACCTCCAGTGAAACCAGTGGGCCCATTGCCTCTTCTGCCTAGAAAACATTTCTCTTCTGTATTTTCTCTTTTCCAGCCAGAATAGAACCAAATGTGATGAGTTACTTTTAGAAGCATGTAAATGGTAGTGATATCCTGAAACTTCTTTAAGAATTTACTATTCCTGCTAAGCTCTCATTAATTAAAAAAATATTGACATCAGCAGCACTGACTCAGTAAAATGCATATGGTTTCAATTCCCAAAGCACTTGGGGTACTTAGCATCAAAACCCCCAAGGTTTTGCTCTCTGGGTTAAATGACAATCACTACTGTGTCTAGTTCCACTCAATACCAGTCTGCTGTGTTGGCTACCAGTCACTAGAAGAAGATAATTTTTTTCTGTAACATTGGTATGCATGTTTGCTAAGAAAAGACTTATGTCCTGAATTGATCGTTCAAAAATTTCATAAAGTTAAATTACTCCTTGGTTGTCTTTCACCTACTGTGTCAAAATTACAGGTTATATCATGATGAAGTCATACCATTTGTCAAGACTGTCACTTCTTAGGATTAAAACTGTCATCTTAGTGATATCTTTGAGTATTCATGAAACACCAAATTGGCAGTCCTATTAGACCTGTTCCCTTGCTTGTGTCTGTGTTCTGGTTGGCTGGGAACTCTTGTGCCCCAGCCCTCCTTCCACACTCACGCAGTGATACTCTCGTTTGTGGGAATTTTGTGTCCTCTCACAGGAGCTCACTCAGTGTCAACTTCCACTTCACAGCACTGGCAAGTGCCACACAGCTGGAGGATGGGTTTTTTCCATCTTTCTCTCTTTTTTCTTAATAGTGTCTGTTAACCACACTGTTCTGTGTGGAAATGAGCACATTGTAGCAGAACTGGTGTCTTTGTCTGTTTGTGGCAGACCCAACTTGTCAAAAGAAGTGCACCTTTTCTGTATTATTTACAAGGAAAAAAAAGGAATTTTAGGTTTTAGAAAATGTCAATTCTATTTATCCTTGGTGCACTGAAAGGTCTTCTTTAATATTAGTGATTTGTTGATAATTCCTCTGTTTAAAATTATATTAATCCATTGGCTATTTAGCTATCATGATTTCTACTAATTCTCTGTCTTCAGAGGACCTCTCATTAGACTAACCTGTTGTTCTGTGTATGGCTCAAGAGCAGAGTCTTCTTTCCCAGAAGACTCTTCACCATTATTAGAGCTATGGTGTTTCCTTCTCATGTACCCAGTGTAATTCTTTGATTTAGTGTCCTGTTACTGAGGTTGCATAAGGTCACTGCTACTCTCAAAATGCACAATGTGGCACTTTGTCTGTGTGCCAGTATGGTACCAGCACAGCTGCTGCCTGAGCATGGAGATTGGTTCACTCTTCGAAATATCTGAAATGTGATTTCTCCTTCTCTTCTAAAGCCCTTCAAACAGGATTCAAGATTTGAAAGAGATCTAAAGAAATGGATGGTAGGGTCAGTGATTGCCTTTGTTCTGCCTTTGCAAGAACTTGATCTTCCAAAGCAGTGCCCATGCTGTCTTCCCAAATGGTCCCTGCTCAGTACCAAAGGAACTGCTGAAGAGGAATGCATTCTTTTTGCCAACATGTTTAGGATTAGTAAAAAACCTGAGAATTTGGTCACCAGAAAGCTGTTTCATTTGTTGGTTTTGTTTGTTTGTTTGTTTTTTAATCATAGCAACCCATAAGACTTCATCTCAGATCTTGGCTGCTGCCTGCTGGTGCCTATTCTTACAGCTGCCAGTGAAAGTCACACCTATCTCGCCTTTCTCTAAGGAAAGAAAAACACAAAGCACGTTCAGTCCTTCTTTGTGTCTCCCTAGTTTGCTTCCATCTCACATGATCTTGGATCCAATCTTAACAATGTTTTCAAGGGCTGAAGTCCCAAGCAGTCCTTGCTGCCTCATAGTGTTTAAATACGTTTTTAATAAACAATTGTAGGCTTTTTGTGTGGATAGTTGTGCTGTGTGTTGATTTGCCAGACATGTCCTTGTTTAATCATGAAGGGGGGTGGGATCACATCAATGATGAGAACATGCATGCTTAAAGAAATGTCATTCCATCCCCACATAGGAATCTTGCCTTTCAAATGTGGTATGAGAGAGATTTCTGCTAATGCTTGTCTCTTGTTGCGGCTTTGCTTTCAGAAGCAGAAGAGATTACAAGGTGGCAGCTGTTTTCTCAGAAACTGTCAGTTTGATCTCAGGACAGAATCAAAGGATGTGTAGAGAAACGAAGCCTTGAGAATAGTGGAATGTGAAATGTAGGTCAGGAGACAGAGCTGTACCACCTAAGACACACCAGCATCCTGTTCGTGTTTGTTATCTCTGTTCATGTATTTCAGTACCCTTCTCCATACCACTAAATTCACAATTTTTAATAGGAAAATTATATTCCTTATTGTCTTGGTGCTACTGCTACCTCATTTTATTCAATTTGAGCAAGCCATTGAATTTCCTTGGCCACATTGTTTTTCTCATATGCTTAAGCATAATTCAGCCTCGCTGAGCAACAAAGCACAAACCTGTCGTGTTATACAATTATCTGTGTTCCAGGGATAAGTAAGGCAGTGCTTCTACTTGAGTGGGAAGGACTTTCAGTAAATTATATTTATATTTTAATGATATATTTATAGGAGATCTTTTTCCTTGGGATCTGAAGAACCCCAAAGCATTCTTAGTCATACACATACAAGTCCTTCTTGAAATGCAGACATTCTTGAGACTGAAATTTGCTGGCATTTAATGGTATATAGTAGTGTTAAAAAAAAAGGCAGTTCAAGACCTAAGGAAAAAATTACTTTATCTCTGATGGCCTATCGGTTCTATTCTTATGATTTCTTTAAATTATCTATACTGGGATTTGTTTAGGCTAGTACAACTAAGTAACCTCTTCATCCTGTTTGTCAGGTGACATATCAGCTTCCTTTTGCATCATGGTTTATTTTCATTGCTCTTTTGCAATTGCAAAAAAAGCATTTCTGATTCCTTAGGAGCAACAGGCAGCTCTTCACAGATCTTGAAGGTCTGGTCAGATCTGTATTTCGCTGCTTGTGTTTTCCTGGAAGGTATTTTGTGAAGCCAGAAACCACCTTGCTTCCTGGTGTGTTCTGGTGCGCTACACACAACTGTGAGGACAACATGATGCCGATATATTTGTTCATTTTTACAGAGTATCTTGAGCTCTTGTGCTAACTGCAGCTATCATCATCATCTTTTGTGTGACAAGAGGGCCCTTCCACCTACCACCACCCGAAAAAAGGGGTTGGCAAGAGGGCCTGAAAGAAAAGCTGCCAAAGGTAGGGAAGTGGTTGAGACTTAAGTGATTCTTCTGTCAGTGTTGGATCAGGGTACTGAAAACTCTGAAGAGACAAAATCACTTCTCAGAAAGGACTTGAAGTGGGGGGGCCTCTTCTAGTGGAAGCTTGCATGGAAGTGTGCCTCCTACTTTGGGCCTTGCTGTCCCCACCCATACAATTCATCTGCAAGGTATTGTTCTATTTGTGATGAAAGTATGAAATTCAACTTTGTGTTTTCAGACCACTTTGAAACAACGGATGGAGGCTCCTAGAGATTACCAAAGCATTAGAAACTGAGGAAAAGAAGTCTTCTATCAGGACCTAGTTTTCTCCAGTCTCCATCTCAACAGCCAATGGGGGGTGGTTGGAAATTTTTATACTCCTGAGTTTGCATGATACAGACTATTTCTACGTCAGACGTACACAGTTTGAGAGAAAAGATGTCTGCATTATGGTGCACGTGCCAGAGTTGATATATGGAAGAAGTTGTTCCAGGTGGCATCCTTTCCCTTCTTGAAAGAAAATAATTTAAACTTCAGATAATCTCTTTACTGGGCTTTTAAAATCAATTCTTTTTTGCTGAACTCTTCATTTCTGGTCTTAGTACTAGATGAATGGATCAGTTTATTCCATCCACAAAAGTCTAGACTGAGTGACTCACAGCATTTTCCTCACTGGTCCTGGAAGAAGTTAAGCAGATGGCCAACCTTTTGAGGAATTTAAAGAGGATGCCCCCAGTATTAATGAGTACTTCCTGCATTTCAGGTGTTTTTTCACCTCTTTATTAATTTGCCATATGTTCTCCCATGTTTTCCTTCCCTTTATTTGGACATCCTTATGTTGCTTACCATGGGCATTAGAGCTATCTGTAATGTAACTGCACATGCCAAATTTGTTCACTCCATCGTGCCCCCAACCAACCAAACCTAACAGAAGTGCTTAAAAAACATTTTATTTCTTTTACAAGGTGGTTTTTTATGTGCATTAGAGATGCTGCTTCTTCCTCACCTGTTCCACTGATAACAGCTTCTCACAGAGGAGAGTGATTATTATTAAACAGGCTGACACTGTTCCAGATGTTTTGGGACTTTTTTTGTCCTGACTTAATCTTCTTTCCAGATCCTGGAGTAAAATCATAATCTTTTGCAACTTGCCATGAACTAGTTTAGTTAACCTTTGGAATTCACTGGTGCATGAAAAGCATGAATGACACATACAGGCTGGATAATCAGAAACACATTTTGCATACTAAGCAGTATGTGGAAAACAGAAAATATAATCTCATGCTTAAAATCTCACAGCAGGATAATGTCAGAAAGGATTTCACCCTTCATCTGCTTAGTAGAGAAACTTCAAATCTGGTCATACTCTACTTTCTCTCTGGAATCAAAGGTTGTCCACTGAGGAGTGGAGCATTAATTTGCTCCATGATGGTTTGACATCTCTCCTACTCCTTCTGCTTTTGTATTCCATTCTCATAGTTCTACTGGAATTAAGGAACAAATATGGGCTTTGCTTCTGTTCAGCGACAAAGAAGGTGTGGACTGGGGCAGTAGGAAAAGTACTTGTTTGTTATAGAGAAATTGTTGGAATAAGTGCTGAAGATGATGCATGAAGAAATTCATTCTTCTTGTCTTTCTACTCCTCCTCCCTTTCTTTTGAATTTTGTTCAAGGAAAAAGGGATTTTGTAGCTCTATGTAGTAAAGCAGTTCCAAAAGGAAGAAAAATCTGACTATCTCAAAAAGGAAGGTAGTTGCCATCTTGAGTCATTCATGGACTGTGAAACGACAGCAGAAATTCAAAATGTTAAACTTCTTAGGAACCACAGGAAATGGTATCTGTACATGTCAGTTCTAATTTATTGAGTCGTAAATGTGAAACGGAGAACTACCAATCTCTCTTCAGTATCAGCTGTGACATTAGAATTTTTTAAGAACAGAAGGTTAAGAGGGTAAGTGTGTACTTCTTAAATACCCATCTTTTGAGCAATGAGGTAATTGATTTGGTGTTTTCTCATTCCTATTGTTCTGTGTAATAGAAATATGTAACCTTCAGTGGCAAGGGATTCAGGAACTGCTGCCTATGCTCCCGTCTTTGTGCTCTGCTTTTTCCATGCTGAAAGAGAAAACTTAGAATCAAGGTATATAACACATCAAAAGTCTATGCGGCTTCCTCGTAAACTGGACTCCATTGAAAAAAAAAAAAAAAAGAAACTCTGTGCCTACACGGAAGAGCATCAGTAGTATTGTTTTGCTATTTAATGTTCTTTGATTTTCAGTAAGTGTATTTGGGTCTTTAGACAGTCAGACGTAGTAGTTTTATGATTCTCTTTTGCCGTATGGACTATGATTTGACCACAGATAACAAAATCATTCCCACCTAGGTGAAAGAATGAGCTAGTACTCATCATTTTTGTTGATAGCTCTAATGACACTGAAGAAGACTATACGAATCTAAAACCTGAGCTGTCTGTTTTCCTGTTGATCCAAGTTTTCTTAAAGATGTACTGAAATCCATGAGTAGGTGACAGCTTGTGAGGGGACAAGGTTTTACTGTCACTTTATATCCAGTGTCAAGTTCAGTTCTCGGGATAAACAGAGATTGTTGTCTTACAGAGTAATCAGTCCCCTATGGTTTTCTGGCAATAAATCCACTTTGGACAAAAAGCTGGAGCAATCTGTGCTTTTATGGAAGACAGAGAATTTAAATTCAGATCCAGAGTCTGGATATAGAAACAAAAAAAAATTATGCTTGACCGATGTACTGAAAGTCAAATAAATTTTTTTTTTTTTACTTAAATGGATTCTAAGTATTTCTCAAATGAGACAAAATCTCTCTTAAGTTATTGTTAAATGCTGATAGATTTAAGATAGTGATATTTTTTCTTCTCTGTGTACTGTCTGTAAATTCTGTGGGTTTCTTTTGTGTGTGAATGAAATGCATTTCCTCTTTTTATTTGGTTTTGTTATCTGTTGGTTGGTCGGTTGCATTAAGATAGTCATTGTCCCTCTGTGCCTCCTTTATACTAACCTGTTGTTTGGGGGTTTTTTTGCCTTTTTTTTTTTTTTTTTTTGCTAACAAAGTTGGGTTGACCAAAGCTGACCTGCAAGGTAGAGAAGGTTTTTCTTTCCCATGACTGGTTTGAACTGAAAGATGCTTTTATGTAACATTTGGTGCCTTTTACTGGATGCAGTCACATCTCTAAGACAGGAACAGAATGACAAACTGTAGCCTCTGTGGAGGACAATATCTGGGTTGAAGAAGGACACAGCAAACAGTGGAGGTGCTTAGGTTGACCCTGTGGGGTTTGACTGTATCAGAGTCTGAATAGCTGTAAGAGCACCAGTTGATTTCCTGAAAAGCCTCATGATTATTCAGGCAAATAGCTAGTATGTATAGAGACATAGAAGGCCCTCGGAGCTTTGCAAAACAAACAAACAAAAAAAAAAATGAGTGAGATCTTAAGGAGTGAGATCAGGAGGTAAAAGCTGGTATGTTTTTTTTTTTAACTTTGAAAAAAACCCAAAAACTGAAAACCAACCAGAAATAACTTTCTGGAATTTCAATTAAAAAAAAATATCTCTAAACTACAAGCTCCCTTAATATTTAGAATGACATTTTACAAACCATAATCTGGGCAGGAAGGGCTCCTCTCCATAGGAGGGCCAACACAGAACAGAGAGCTGAGCATAGGAGCAGCAGTTAACACCAAGGGGAATGAGGAGGCCCCTTCTCCCCAGTCTAGCAGTCCGAACTGCAAAAATTACAGCTATTATGTGCCACAGAGCTCGTTCCCCAGCGGCTGTTGCTGCACCAGTGATGTCAGAGGCACAGAGACGCACAGAAAGTGTGTCCTTGTTGAGGAACTATGTCACCAGGTCAAGGAGTTATGCGAGGAAGTCAGTAGGTTGTTGAGCATTCGTGAGAATAGGAAAGATATAGATAGGATATTCTCAGAGACCGTGCAGACTGTTTCCCTGGGATTTAAGTGAGGAAATGTGCCTATTAGAAGTTAATAGGTCTTTGATACTGGTATAACCAGAAGATGTTTTCCATGGCATTGAAAGTGTATCCTTTAAAATATGATAGTGAAAGCATACTTCCCAACTCATCTGGAGAGACTGCAATAAAGAGTACAAATTAATTTATTCCTGAGTGTTATGGAAGTCAATAAAAATGTTCCTAATTTTTAATGGAAAATGAGACAATGGTCTAAGGTATAAGGGGAAGTCAGGGGCATTGGACAGTGTCTCTGTTTAACAGTCCTGAAGCCACAGATGGCTTCTGTTATGGTATCAGCTTAGTGAACTTGAAATTTTATGTCTAAGCCAAAGGTTTGGTCTAAGGTTTTATTGTGAGAGAAAACATGTAAAATGTTCCTATGTCACTCTATAGATAGAGACTTCCCAACATTTTTCATATCACTGAAATTAAGTTTTGGAGACTGTAACCATGTGCTTTGTAAACTCAGTTTCTATTAGCTGTGTTTACCCTGACAACCTGGTGATATTGCTGACCCAATCTAATGTAATAGATGCAATTTTCAGATTAAAATATTCCTGTTCTCTATTCCAGGTATAGGCAGGTAGCAATTACCTTTCCTTCAGGGCACCACATGTATGTTTAGGTAGGGTTTGGCGTTCTATGGCTCAATAGAAAAGGATAAAAATAATTTTGGAGGAATAAGGATATTTTAACGGATAAACAGTTTATCACTGTAGCAGTTGTTAATAGACAGAAGCGTATTAAGAGAGACCCTCTCACCCAACAGGTAATGATACTGACAGTTTGAGATAATTTTAGCAATCGGATGCATACAAAATATTGAATCTGAAAGATTTGACAGCCTCCAGGTAGGCAGAAGTTAGTGTGGTGTATTTTGCTCTATGCATGTGGAGAATCTTACTGCAACTGTGTTTTGTTGGCATCTCTGACCTATTCCCAGCTGTAAAAAGTTGAAGTACTGTCTTACAGAGGTTAGGGATTTAGAGACTATTAGGTGCTGCCCCTTGGTGAATTCTGAAGTTAATGTAAATGAAAGTGGTAAAAGATGAGATTTGAAAGACTATGAAATATATGCGGCCCGTGACTGATGTGATTAAAAAAGTGGCCTGGAACTACACCAGGGTGTAAAGAAGTTTAGGATTAAAGTGTTCTGTGCCATCCATTCAAACTGTGGCAGTGAATCTCGGATTTGGATTAGACATCAGCAAGTATCAAATCTCTCTGGCTGCAGTCACTGTTCTTTCTAGTCACCTATGTCCCCATCAGAATGCCGAATGCATGCACAGGAGTTCCTGCTCAATTTCTGATGTCCATTGAAGTGGATACAGCAGATTCTGGAACAAACAGATTTGTTTGTTGTTTTGATTTTTCCAGACTTCTGAGAACCTAAAGGCTTGTCAGAGCTGTGAACATTATTCCAGCCCAAGCTCAAATTGTTACAGAAGTCTGAACCCTATAGGAATATTTTCCCTTCATATGGAGACACCTGAAGCCTAAGGGGAAGCATTTGTCTTGAGTGCATAATCTGGATTATTGGCTTTTCAGGAAACCAACCTTTGCTGAATAGGTTTGGCCATTTCAGAACAGGCCATGAGGCTTGGTACTTTTGTACTGCTGTGATTTGCATAGGAAAGGGTGTTTTTTCAATTGACTGTGTTTTTCTTGTTCACATATAGCCCTTTCAGTTTTTCCTTTCTGCTTTTATTTTCTGTGTCTGAATGCTGTTTACTTCCTCTACTTCATTGGCATCTCCCTGTCCCTTGT
>NW_016690372.1:1324441-1402271 GCF_001604755.1 Lepidothrix coronata
TTATAGTCTTCTAAGGTGATTTTCTTCAAATACTTAGTAGTAAAATAAACAAACAATACATCTGGATAGGTAACTTTGAAGAAAAGTGTAGTACTGGACTCCTTCCCAGGGAGGGAGGTGCAACAAATCCCAGATCCTCCAAGTCCTCAGATACTGAGCTGTTCCAATAAAAATTAGAGATGCAGACATAAGATCAAAAGAACATAGTTGAAGAATTCTGCTTTGCCATCTCAGTTGGTAGGCCTAGTCTGGACAGGATGAGACACAGCAAGTCACCCTTCTATCAGGGATGCTTTTCTGCACTGAGGACTTTTCCACTTTGATTCTATACCTACGGCCCACTCATTCTCCTCTCCACTGTACATGTGGCATAAAGAAGGCAATGTGCCAAGCCCAACTACAAACAGACAACAAAATCAGAGGTATTTCAGATTATCATGTGAAGACTGGTTCTGAAACTTTGCTTTTAAATACTTTGACTTCTTTAAGTGTTGTCAAAGGAATGAGATTAAAAATAGACCTTAGCCCTGATGGCAGCAGTAATTTAGAAACAATTCTGCTGCTTTATATATAAGTTGTTTGTCATCTTCTTTCCTTGTTTGTTAGCACTAAAGGGCATGTGTGTGGTAACACAATCTTCATGTTTTATAAGTCTTCCTGTGCTTCTATTGCTTTGCTCCCTAATCCAAAATCCTAATCTCCTGTGACATCCCTATTAGTTGCTCTGATCAAAATTCTGTTGCCACAGATGGAGGATTATGACATCAGGCAAGGACTGTAAGCAGTAGGAGTAAATGAACTCTTTGAGACAAAGGTCCTTTTATGATGCAAATGGCCCATAATACTAAGGAGTGAGGCAAGATGTAATAGCCAACATCTATGCTGTGCCATCACAGCTGACTCTAAAGATGGCAGACCAGGCTTCAAGCTTCCTTGTGGTAATGTCAAGCTTTTAAAATTCCTCATTATTGTTTTTTTTAATTTTTCTTCTTTTTTTACCCTCTGGCTACTGTGAAAGTGCTGTTCCCATATTCACAGTTGGTTACTGTAAAATACAATTCAGAAACCGTAATACTGACCATGAATTCAAGTACTTCAGCTCTCTGGACTTGCTCACTATTAACAACTCAAGCCACAAGTATGAGGCCTCATGCAGCCTTATTCCTTGAGTAGAGTCCTTTCTCTTGGGGCACCTAGACAAAGGATATGCCCATTGTCAAGTCCAGTTACTGATTAAAGAAGAGTGTAGGAAGAGTGGAGAATCATTGTCATTGAAAATGCTGTTCTGCTCTGCTTCTATATAATGATGTTTACAGTCGATACTGTATCAAGTTTGCATAGATTCACAGTTACTTTCTGGATTTATTTTTAAATATATGTGTATAACTTGCTTGTTTATACCTTTAGAACATTCATATTTGTGGTTAGAGATTAGATGGTGGGATAGTGATGTACAGGAAGAGGTATCAGTTCGTCATTCCTTATCCTCAGATAAGGAATCGTCAGAATTCCTTATCCATGGACATTTTAGGCAAAATGACAACTAATATTCTATTTCAGATTGTTAAATGTCCTCCCTTCTTTTGCTGGGCCAGAGTAAGTCTGAAGCAAGTGTCAGATCACCACCTGATGCATGTGTATCTATATATTTATACCCATTTTTTACAAGAGTAAAGGCAGGAGGGAAGTGTGTACATACATGTGCCTTCCAGCCCACACTGGAAAGTCTGTCAGCTCTGTTGTAATCCTGGAAGTGATCTGTTAACTTCACACTGTGCTACTGAGACCACTGGGATTTACATGGCTGCAAATGAGAGTCAAGTGGGTGGAAAGAAGAGGCGGAGGGGAGGAGAAAAGTGTTGAAAAATGCTGCTCAACTTTCCTTCAGTATGGCAACATGGGGTTTTCTTGCTGTGGCTGCTGCTGCTGCCTCTTTTCAGTAGGTGAACTTTCTTTCAGAGATTTTGTTGTTTTCTTCTGTTACCCACACTTATGCTTCTACCTAGAGGTTTTGAGTTTTGTAGGTTTGTTTTTTTTTTAATAGTGTAATAAATTTTGGAAGAAGCTCATGCCTTTGTTAACATTAAGTGAAACTCTGCCAACTGATTCACACATTCCTTCTCATTGCAGGAGAGATATCCTGCAAAGAAACACAGATAGCTAAAAAGCTACTGAAATTCACCTCTTCTGTTCTCGCAGAGGGGAAAGGTGATCTGGTGGGAAGAGCAGGAACCTGGCACCAAAGTTATGATGGTCCCTTCCTGGCTTGGTCTTTCAATTGTAGGAGGATCATGTTCTGACATGAGGCTTCCAGTTAGATGTGAGTTCTACAAAGGCTTGTAAATATGGAAGTGCCCAGGTACACAATCTGAATACCAGAGAAATACTGAATACTTCAGTGAAATCATTATGGATGTTGTCAGATGGAGGTTGAAGAGTTTCATGTTAGCTAAAGATATTTGAAAATGCTGTCTCCATTTTGGTCTGTCCTATCTCATCTATATAATACCGATGGTAGTGTTGATGTGATGAAGAAATAAGAGTGAAGAGTAGGATAAACCTCATGGAGTTGCTGTCATCTGTGATGACAGATGCTGGGAGGGGTTGAACAGTGGTTTTTCTTTGTCCTTGTGGTATTGTCCTAGACTGGAAGTGGCTAATAAACTGGTCTCAAGCAGCCTAGCCAGTTGATCCTCTTCTCTCTGGTTTATTTCTTTTGTTTCTTCTTCTTTTCCAACATTTGCAGGATACAGAATAGTAAATATGTCAAATGTATTTGTACATTTTATTTGAAGTACTGCACAACAGGAGTGGCATACCTTTGTCTAGAATGCTGAAGATAAAACACCTTCCCAGGAAGTAACTTCTAAACTCATGTTCTTGTAATCTATGACTTGCAGCTTCACACCTGTGCTCAGATGATTCAGAATCCAGCTACCTCCTTGTGGATGTCATACTAGCTGTCATTCAGATTCCCTCTGTTCTGAAGATCACTTTTTTGCCTATTGCTTGGATTTTGCCTTTGCAAGGTTTATCTGAGTAGGATAGCAACTGTTAGCTGCAAATCACAGAACAGTGAAAGGCTATTCTGTTAGTAGTGACTGCTTCCTTCTCTGCTTCTCTCAAAGGCATCAAACCACTCCAGAATAGAGAAGTGTTGTGGACTAATGTCATGCCCTTCTGGGGACTTTGTTGACGTGTTTCCAGAGGAACCTATGTAATACCACTCTTCACAGCTATAAAGCAAAGTTGTAGCCAGCTGAGGCTTCAAAACTTCAGTTTTGGGGTTCTTTGGGTAGGATGAAGCATTGCTCGTGGGCTCATTTCCTAGCCTTCGTTTCCACCAGGGGATTAAACTTCTGGGAAAGCAGGACAACCTGGTCATGTTTGTTATCCTTGCATCACACCATATTTTATAGTAAACTTCTGTGAGCAAGCTTGGAACATATGACTTGGGCCTGTGTAAGAGGGAATATGTTCCTGTTCCCTCTTCTTTCTTGCACTTTGTTACAGATTGCTGTTTTGTTGTGAAGTGTGCAGTTGTCTTTGTGCTCTTTCTTCCTGATTTTCTTGCATGTCCAGGAATGGAAGAATGTTTGGTTAGTGCTTTTTCTCTTCTGCATGAGGATCCTGATGGTAATGGTAGTGATTAATTGAAGCTTTCGTGGGCCTGACCAAAGTGATTCTCTCACCTTTATTTTACCCTTTTCTTGTCATCCCTTCTCCAGGACCAAGCACTACCTGCCAGGAAGATTCCTGTGCGAATCAGGGCATCTGTAATCAGCAGTGGGAAGGCTTCACATGTGATTGCTCCATGACTTCATATTCTGGGAGCCAGTGTAACGACCGTAAGTAGACTTTTCCATTGTATTGCTGAATTCTGACATTTGGGTGCACAGAGAACACATGATGAGTCATTCTTTCAATTGCAATACAACTTTACCAGCGTCAAAACCAAACTTTTTTTTCCTGGAAAGTTTGTATAAAGCATACAGCAGGTTATTTTCTTTTCTTATTAAAATGAAAATGTGCAATTCGGTATGTGTTGATTTTGTTTGTGGTTTTTTTCTTCTCTTTGAAAGCCGACTCAACCAGGCCAGTGGTGGTAATTGATGTTAACGGAATTCCTGGTTTAGAAGAACCAGGAATACTGTATGTAATATTTACATAGGTAAAAAATGGCTAGGTTTTCTGTACTGAATTATGCTTTGATATTTTTATTCAAACCTTGGTGAAAAAGATATGGAATGCCTGTAAAATGAGTAGTGTTCTGCTGAAATACCTGCTGTATGCTAAGAAGAAGTATTGGATACTGTTTGCTAGAATGTTCAGTTAAAACCAGTGATCAGTTAAACATATGGCAGCACTGTTGGGCTTCTTGGCGTATTGATTTGCTTTATCTCAAAACGTTGGATGTTCTTCTTGGCCAATTGTTATTAAGATCTCTGATAAAATAATTGAATAAAACCCTTAAATCTTCCTTTAGGGGGCAGATAATCAGCTTTTTGACATTCCCTCTGCTCATCATGATTTGGCCTTTACTCCTGCCTGGAGGGAGCAGATCAGTTAAGCTCTACTGTCTGCCTACTGTTATTTAGGGTGACAGTCCCCTTCTCCCTCACTGCTCCAAGGCAGGGAACAAAGGAGCACATTATGAATGCTGTAGTAAGCACAATAGTAGGCTTCAATAATTTGGTTCATTGTGTGTGTAAATTTTAAAACCAGAGAAGATTCTTACAGTCCACTCTGACCACCTGCAGCTCAGAAGCTGCTGCTTTTCATTATTGGTGGTAAAATTTATTGGTGGTACCAGCAAAGTTCACTCAGTATTGGTGTCTCAGCACTGTCGTATTTGCAACCCTTTCTCTAAAAGTCTGAGATGTGACTGAATTGATGGCACATATGACAAGCTGTTTAGCACATGGTGACAGTCTGTTTCTTCTGAAGGCTAAAAAGCCTGCTTTTCTGAGTAGTTTCTGTAGTGTTGCCTGCATTGGTCTCCCATTTCTCCCATCACAGTTCTCCCAAACAAATATTGGAAAGGCCTATCAACATTCGTACTTTGATAGTGGCTGTATGAAAAAATTACTGCTGACGCAGGTTTATAGACTGTAATGCCATGCCTGGTGTTTTGGGATGCTTTGGAATTCAGAATTACTTCTTTGGGTCCAGAAAAAAATGTTTCATATCGGAGTCACATGATCTAGCGCCAATTTTCTGCAGTTTTGTTTTGTTTTGTTTTTGTCAATTGGACACTCGCTTTCCCAGTCTCAAACTACTTGTTCAGTCATTCAGTTTAGACTTGCTAAGCATAGCACACAAACGTTGTGTGAAAGAAGCACATCCAGGAAATCTCTGATATTATTGATATAGATTTGTTTCTAATGTGTTTGGCTTCACAGCTCTAGAATGTCACAGTGCCCTTGTTAAGCTGTTGCTAATGACTTAGAGAAGGCTCTGAAGTATCAGGAAGGTTCCTGTGTCTGTAATTGGGCATTTCTTGCTGCTTTTTAAAGTTGTCAGCTGGAAACCATGCAGAGCAGAGAGGGGAGAGTTTGATATGAGTGGGCATGATGTGGGCAGCGTAGTAGCCAGTCTCTCAATGGCAGGCCTGGCTGTTGATTTAGAAATGCTCACAGGAGGATGTGGGTTTCAAAATGATCTGGAAAGGTAAGTCATGTGGACTCCTCCTGGAAGACAACAGGACTTCAACCAGGATCTTCAAAAAGTGCGTATAACATTTTTTGTGTTTTGTTTTGGTTTTGTTTTATTTATTTTTTTCTTTGTCATGTATCAGGACACTGAAAACAGAGTTCTACTCCTGATTTCCTGATACAGTTAGGAAGTGTTGTGAGTTGTGGAGAGGGATAAGGCTTAATTCCTATTGTACACAAGTCTAATGAAAGTACAGAGATCGGTATGTTAATTGAAGTAAATACTCTTTAGACTGGATTTTAGTGCAAATAATGGCAGGGGGAGATACCTTCTGTGTAACCTGAAGCCTTTTATTTAGAAATGCATTAAGATCTTTGGTAGAATTTTTTTTTGTCCCCAGCAGTCTAATTCTATTAATTTAGTAGATGGCTTTTTCTACCTTCTGAGCAACTCGTGGTCTCCCACTGATGTAAATATGGAGTATTGAAGTAAATAGAACAGGTCTAGTTTTGCACAATGGAAACAGTAGTAAAAGAATGTCTTACTATAAGTATTTTGCCTTTTCATTTCTATTAATCAACTTGAGTGTCCATACTGGAAAATTTGAATTTTCATGTGTTTGATGCAGAATATTTCAGTGCCTCTGAGACAGATAAATGAGACCTATGGTGTTTTCTTCAATTATTCTTGATGATCTCCTTAGATTATCCCAAATTAATTATTAGTAGATGTGATTTGTGTTTGGGTTTTTTAAATTATTTGCTGGGGTAAACTTTGCAAAGATATTTAGTCCTATCAATACTCAGGAAATCTTAGAGCACCAGTATGTCTTTGCTTTTTAATTTTTGTCTCAGGACTGGACTGTTAATCTTCATAATTCAGGTGTAACTGGCTAGGAACTGCTGTTCCTGAAAGATGAAGGGGAAGCACAGGTGTCATAGATGCATGCTGTACACCTATAGACATACTTATACATTCACCAGTATTGTTTAATAAGATGAGGACTTAAATTTCTCATTGAAATTATGATAAAGCCTTTGATTTTATACGTTGTATAGCTATGTTTTAGTTGTTCTTTACACTGTAGAAATCAAGATTCCTTGGAATAAGAAATTAATGGAAGCTATGGGGGCATAAATTCAGTTTTAATATGCTTCATTCCTTATTGTAAAATTGTACCAATATTAAAAAAAAACCCAAACAAACATAGAAAAACCCCCCAGGCACCCAAGTCCTCAAATTTATTTGAGAAGGTCTGTTGTACAGAAGTGAATTTAAGGATTTGCCCTGTACGCTGGCTGGTACCAACACCTGTAAAGGAAGGCAGAAATAGAACTGATGGTATCATTTGGGATATGCTGGTTCCATTCCCCTTGCCATTAAGGTCTGTTCTTTGGTTTTTGAAGTTGTTCCTCATTCTTCAGTCTTTGGAAATGTTTTAATCAGTTCAGCATCACATTCAATAATTGTGGGCTTCCAACCTGCTTTCAGAATTTATGTATTACTCTAGGATGTAGGAAGTCAGTATACTGCAATTAATTTAGGAATAACTGTTGAAATGTGTAACATGTAAGGTAGCAGTATTAGAAGTTAACCCACAACATTAATGAAGTGTCTTGCATCTGGGGTGAACTCCATCCTGTTACTGTTCCTAAACTGGATACAAGATGCAAACACGATAGTTAGGCACTCCAACCTACCTGAGATATGACCTGTATTTAAGCTGTTGTCCTATGAACAGCTTTACAGATTCTTTAACTTATTCATGTTCTTCTCTCTCTAGTCAAACAATTACATTTTCTTTTCTGCACAGAGAGAATGCATAGAAAGAGGCATTGGCAATCTAGCTAATGGTAGTGGTATATGTATGTCAAACTAGATCATAGAAAACACTGCTTCTTACTCTGCCTCATGCAGATGAGTAACCCTGAGGGTCAAGCTTTCCAGGAGAAATTGCCAGGCTAAAACAAGTAAGTTTTAATGGAGGCTGTCTGTAAAATATCAATGACCTGCAGCAATGACTAGTTCCAGCAGAGTATAAAACACCTTTTCAAACAGCTTTTTTTGTTGTTGTTGTTTTGTTGGAACAGTTGTTAAGTCCATCTGCTGACTATCGATTGGCTTTTTGGAGGGGTTATTTATTCATTTATTTATAAACTCTGGGTTTTTACTGTTAATCTGTGAATCACATTTGGAGGAGGGAAGGACTGGAGGGAAAGGGAGTCATGATGATTTTACTTGTTTATTCATTAATTTAGCACTGTCACAAGAAGAGCTTTTGATAACTTCAGTTCTGTAATCACAGTGATGCTTTCTAGCCAAGACATTTTTCCCCCCTGACTTAAAAGGAAGGATATCAAAATTAGCAAAAAAAGTCTAAACCAAATACTTTAGAGTAAAGCACAAAGTATTTTTGATCAACTGAGGAAGACTGAAGCTGGCCTCTTTGCCACATGTGTGTTCTAGGTGAGATGCCAAGGATATCTGAACAGACTCATACCTCTTGCATTAATACCCTTCCTTTTTGCACTCTACTAAGTAAGTGAATGAGTACCTAAGTGTATTGATGCTTCTGGAGCATTGTCTGTAAACTAGGTTGCAAAAAGGCAGTGGCAGAACTAGTTTCCCTCATGCCTGCTTAAATAGCGTGGCAGAATTGTCATTAGAAGAGACTGCTAGAAGGGGAAATGGCTAAATGAGTAACCCTTACTTTATGCTTTATTCTGCTGTGTTCATGAGCCATTTGCACTCCAAATTTACTTTGCGCCACTGAGCAGTTAAGCTCATGCTCTCTGTGGCAGGATTCAGACCTCCAGTCAGGGGATCGACCCTATTCCCTCTCCCTTAGTATTTTGTTTTTCATCATCTGGGCCATCCAGACTTCATGACCTCCTTTAATGTCAATGCCAGCATACTCAGCTTGATTTACTTAGAGAACCCTCTTCATTGTTCATGTTTAATTATCACCCATTTGTTTCTAATGTGCCCAGCTTACTCACTTACTGAGTCAGAGAGCAAGAGGTTGCTAGTATGTAGAAAATAAATCTGCATAGACTTCATTAGGCATGCATGGCTAAACCAGTCAGCTGTTTAAATATCAGCATGCTTAGGGATTTGCCTTTGATACTACAGAGACATCCGCCCTACATGAAGCAAGAGTCACCTCCGATTTATCTTGAGTGAATCATACTTCATTACAGCAGGTCAGGCACTCTGCCTACTTCTTGCTTCCCTCCTCATGCTTTGCTCTTGCTTACTTAGTGCTCTTTTACATGTTATAACTAGTGTTTTCTGGCTGATGGCTCATTTCCAGTTCCTAACCTAAGCCTTTGGTGTTTGCTGACTGTGAAAGACCTTATCCTCTGAGAACTGGGATAAAAAGGAAGGGAAATGCAACTGTGTGCTTTAGTACATGATGTAAATTGTACCATTGTGATTTGGGTTATAAACCCTGCTTTCACCCTTCTTACCACTGTTTACTTTCATTTACGCTGCAGCTTCAGGAACTGTAACATCTTTAGGGCAAGGATCTGGTGCTACTTCTTATTAAAGCACCATGCACTTTTCTGATGCTTAGTAATAGCCCACTACATAATTGCCTTAGCACTTCAGTGGTTTAAGAATGCTCATTGCTTTTCAGTGTACTGAAAGGCATTTTCCTGCCCCTAAGTAAAAGCTGTAAAACATCAGATCAGACTGCAGATCAAGAGCTTGTTTGCCCCTTTTTCCCTTTGGGAGTCATCTGGAATAGGCAGTGCTGTCAACATTAGAGGGAGAAATTTGTGCGTCCCTGTTTGGGTGAGAAAGAGGGAATTTGAGTGACAGGTGCTTCCTGGAATTGCTTCATCTGCCCCTTCCAGCTTCTCAAGGTGCCCGACATAAAAATGTTTAATGTCAAGCTAGCCAATGTCATTTAAGTGTTTAATTGTGAAAGCTAGCCAACTTTATCCTTTTGTGATCCCCAAAATGCAGATAGGTCTCTAGTGAGTAATTTAATTTGGATTCCTTCAACAGCTTGGCAGAAGGAGCATTTAGAATGAGAGCTGCAATCAGTCACTGATATCTGTGCACACCTGCCTGCTGTCAGCACATAAGCTGTGGTCCAGCCATGCTACAGACTTCAATAGCATGGAAGGAGAGGGACTTTTTACAGGTGGGAGTGATTACAGCTTCTGTTATCAACCTCTGAGCAGTTCAGTTAATTCTCTTCCTGACACTGCTCAGCAGCTATGCCATTTTCATAAGCATGTCACAGAAGGCTTTTGCGATAATTGTGTTGCTTGTGATCTCTGTTCTCTCTGACAGTATTTTTTTCTTAATGTGATACTTTTTGGTAGTCATGGCAATAATTATAACTTTTCATCTTAAAACTAGCTGAGTGAGTAGTACTGTGTCCTAGGTATTTTGTCCCATGAAAAAGCTGACCTCTGAAACGGTTCCTTCTGTAATGGCACACCCAGGGTGTAAGCATTGATAAGACATTGATGTAAGTTGATGGCAGTAGCAGAAATATTGCACAGCAGAATAGGAGCCTCTGTTTGTTCTGTTACCCCAAGCTCCATTTGTCAATGATGATCTCTAAGCACATCTTTCAACTAGATGTAAGATAATAAATTAAGTGCTCGAAATTGTCAAGTGTAACAAGGATTTGATTAATTTTAGATTTAGATTTTTCCTTGTAATATCCTGCACGTTTATATTTAAGAAGCAGTAAATGTAAAAACTCAGGAAAACACTGAAACAAACTTCAACCATCGATTTTACTCTTTAAAGATTCTTTTCTTCTTAGAGCAGCTTCTCCACAGATGATGGAGTACTAAATTTGGAAGATAATGACAAATGTGTCTAGAGTTGGATTCTATGGTCAAAAGTCATCTTGAGCTTGAGGACCTTTATTTTAAGTGGATTTTTTTTTTTCACGTAATGCTGTGAAACTTTTATCCTCAATTGTATTGTCCAAATACTTCAATAATCTCACAATAACTATGGTTTCATCAGCATGAGGTATTTTGAGTGCCATGTGGTATGCAGCTAATACCTGTACTTTTGCAGAGAAGAGAAAAAAAATCCTTGCAAAATCCAGCTTGTCTTTCAGCTGTTGCTGTTGATCTGCAACAGGATACCCCAGCCACCAGTCCAGGTGAAAGCACAGCTGACTTTGATCATTGCCTCCAATCCTCTATGAGTCTGTTGTAACTGGCAGAATGGATTATGAAAAAGTGATTCCCATGCTGAGTCTACTATCCTGCATGGAAGCTCTGACTTGCAATAATTTTTAATCCATTTTTTGCCCCAGCTGGGTTTTGTGTGCTCTCCCATCTTCGCAGTACCCAACTGAGTTAGATATCTGTGCTTTTAAGTGATTGCTCTGTCTGATGTGTCATAAGTGAAGTGTAATGGTGTTGATGAGATGGGGTAGGGTTCACTTAGTGCTTTCCTAGACAGCGTGGAGCTGTCTGCTGCAGCACACACCATATTGCCTTCTTATTCCTGTTGGGTCCTCAAGGTGATTATTGTTTATTTCCCAGGCCGTCTACATAGAAAACAGTTTGCAAAGAGGAGCCTACATTAATGGGTGAGAATAAATAGGCAAAGATTGATCTTTTGTATTTTATGGGCTAGTCTTTGTGGTAGCATTTATAAATACAAAGTAAGTATTTTAATTTCAGTGAGGTAACTTGAGATTTATGCCCATATTGGCAGATCAAAATCTGGCATGGGATTCTCAGAGTCCACATATCAAGTATGTCTAATTGTTTTGTATTTAAGACGCATATATATGTTTTTATATCTTAGACTGAAAGCTGCCTTTAAGATTACAGTCATTAGGTGGACAAATCTATGTAATAAAATATTTACAGGGTGTGGGTAGCTAAGAGAATGCCAATGTACAGAGAGATTCAGGCAGTGCTACAATTTTTAAACTTTTTCTTCTTGCTGGCTTTTGAACCTTTAAGTCTGGGGCTACTTAAGGGACAAGGCTGGGGTCAGTAGGGAGAGAGACAGATCTTTTATGCTTACTCTGTTTTTTGCAATGGAAATTGTTAACAGATAAACAAAGGCAGGAGAAGTCAGAGGTCTTGAAAGAGATTCTTTGTTCACTATCCAGACTACCTAATGTACTAATTATTTCCTGTCATTGACAGAAGGCTACCTATTGATCTCCACTGGAGTTTAGCTGTATATAGGAATATACCTTTATTACGTTGCAATCTTGTTACTCAGGAGCTGGTATAATAATCTCAGCTGTAGAACACTGGGGATTAGATGAAAAACCTTGACTAAAGTTATCTTAATAATGATCCCTGAGGAGCAGATTGCAACTGGCTGCTTGGGTACCTGTGAAACAAGCTTTGTGCAAGGGAGCATATTTTGGATTTCATTATCTTTGTGGGGGTGTTTCGTTGTGTATTGACATCCAAGGCCTGCGAAAACACCAGGAGTGGAGTCTGGGACTTCAGTTCCCTTTTGCTGTCCTTAGAGATTTTGGGTCACAAAAGAATTTCTCTGATGATGGAAGGAAATAGACTTTTCATTAAAAATCCCAAGTATAATTACATAACATGAATTCCATTGGGGTGTAAATGTTAACTGAAACCCCAGTTAGCTAACAGCTGTCCACAGAAGAAAAAGCTTTCAAATCTGTGAATGTCATTTCAATCTCTTGGGTGCATAAAGTGCTGGTGAAAATTTTTAATGGGTGGTAGTTTAATCAGTGAAAACTGCACATTTAGGGCAAGCAAAACTTTTCCTATTTCAGTGAAAATCTTAGAATAACTCAACAGAAAAAAATGAAGGAATAAGGAAGCAGGATGTGGCTGATTTCATTATTTTCAAAACAAATTTCAGGATTTATTGACTGCATCAAAAGGTTGAATTTATTTTTAATATTAGCAGAGAACATTTAAAAACCTAAGAAAGAAGAAAATTAATCTTAGTTTAGAAGTGTTGACCTAAGTTAGCTCATCTTCCTCTGCCTAGGTTTATTATTGAATCAGCTGCTGTGCTGTGATTTCCTGAGGCTCTTCCCAGACTTCTGTGTTGGAGTTAAGCAGCATGGGCCTGTGGTGGCCTCCCTGGCCTGGAAGATGCCTTTCCGATGCTTCAGTCGCCAGCAGGGTACTTGAGAGGGTAATCTTGGGCAGGATGGGGAAAGAGAGTAGAAAATTCCGCCATCCCTAGGAAAACAGAGTTTGATCTTTGTAGTGTGCTTTTGTTCAGATGTCTCTAAGCCTCATCCCAAGAGTAGTTGTGCTCACGTCTATTGAGTAACTGTCTCAAATAACATAACTGACCTCTAGTCCAGAGTGTCTTGACTAGACTCTGCTTTAGTAATACAACTGCCAAATATAAGCATATTTTTCTTCCAAAGAGACTCTGGCATGTTTATTTTGAAGGAATTGTGGTTGGAGCTCTGTTCTTCCTCTTGTCTCTGATCTGAAACCTAATTGCATTGCTTGACCACAGCAAAGCTGGTGTCAGGTTTGCTGGCTTCCCATAACTATCTGTCATATTTGTTTTCTTTTCTTTTTTTTTCCTTTTTCAGATTCACTAAATGACCTTCTGTCTGTTACAATTCTGCCCTCTGATCTCAGGCAAATGATGAAGATAGATAGCAATATCACAAGCCATCCATCATGCAGTTTGTAGGTCCCTTGGAGACATCTGTGTCTTAAAGAGTTCATCTGTCACAGATAGTTTTATAATTGAAGACCACAAAATGCAGAAGAGATGGCTAATATCAGTATTTCTTTTTACTGCTGGGGACTTCAGCAGTCAGGTGTCTTTCACTTGGAAATGCAGACTGTCATGAGAAGTGCCTGTGCACTGGGGTTTAGATTATGGATCCAAGCACGTTATAGAAGGCAGCGCTACTGCTGACATCAGCAAAGACTCATTCTTCTGCTTTGCTGTTGTAACACCGGACTGGTTGTGTTACCAGTGCAGAATGAACTGAGCAGACCTGGCTTTCGAGCCCTTGCTCTGTGTGAATGGGCAGAAGTTCTCAGAAGCAGTGACTGTGAATCTGACTGCTGGCAAATGGTCGCAGGCGCTCCGGCTATGCGACGTGGGATAGGAGAAAGTCTGGTTGAGGGAGTGTAGGTGTCTGTGAAAGAGAGAAATACCAGTATATATCTTGAGGTCAATGGGCATAATATTTGACTTCAGAAAACATGAAAGGTTACCTAATGGGGCATGATTTTGAGCTCTTGTAACCATACTGTCAGCTGTGCAGAATATATATCTGGTAGATGAGTTGCTATGCATAGATACCAGAAATACCCATCTGAACTGTTGCTGAGTTGTGCACATTTGCATGGTATGTTAAACTAGGTAGGGCACCATATTAATCCTACATGCTATATGATGCTGAAGCATATAGTGCTGTAGCATGGAGAACATCCTGTGTATTCATCTCGTTATAGTTATTTGAATGCTGGAAACTGAGGTTAGACAGAATTGTCTATACTTCCTGTTGTTAAGCACAAATCGTAAAGAATTAGGTATTTGTAGTGTCATAAAAAAACCAAACAACCATAAACAAACAAACAAACTCCCCCAAACCACCGGTCTGTTTTCTCCTTTTTTTCTGCATGCTTTTGCACTTGTTACCAGTAGTGAATTTACTCTGCACTTGTCCCAGCTGGAAGAGGTTAGAGGCTTTAATACCTTACCTCACCTTACTGAAATAGAGATACTTCTGATGGACACTTGAAACATGAATTTGTGCTTTGTCTTAAGCGAAGTATCCTCAGAGAGATCCCTGCTTGGCTGTAGAATTGCTACTGGTAGCTCATGTGCGTGGAATATCGATAGTTCAAGTAATTTAAACTTAATTTAGGCACACCAGAGAACGTACTTAGCCCAAATATCACACTTGAGAGACCTGTGCTAAACTCATTATGATATCTATTCAAAATGCATAGACAATATATTGTAGTGCTTTATGTTTTAAAAATCTTTCATCCTGGAGAGCAGGATAAACTAAGAAAAATCTTTGAAGTATTTGCTGAAGTGGAGCTAGGTATAGCACAATACTTTAGATGGAGCTGAAAGTAAGAGCAGCTATATCCTCCTCCACAGAGACCCCTGTATTTGCCTACCTCCTTTAGAAGCCAGGACATTTTAATGCTTTCTATTGCAGATATGAATTTCTACCTGTCAATGAAATAGAAACTAATCAAGTCTTCATGCTTTCAGTGGTGCCTGGACATCCTTATTTATGACCAGTAAGATGTGAACCAGCTGGCTAACTTAAGTTTCTCCTTCTCAGATGCTCTGCAAACATACCTCCACATTTGGCAACAAATACTTAAAAGGGTTGAATAGCTCCTTTTCTCCTTTTTTCACTAAAGGGCTTTTTTCTTTTCCAGTACTAAATAGGTGGAACAATAGGTTGTTAGTCCTGGCAGGTTTAGTATTTAGAGACTTGTTTTTTTTGCCCACTTTAAGCACAGGAGATTCACACTTGTGAGAATAGGGTGCTCACAGCTGTGCCAGGCCTGCTGGCAAATAACATTCAGTACAGATGGTTGTCTGCCCACACTCTATTTATGAAGAGGCCCCCAGTGTTTATGTTAACGGTGATGAGTTTGAGAGATAAAAATAGGGAGTTGTTTGTTGTTCATTTGTTCTTTATAGATCTGCAGTGAACTTTTTTTATAAAGCACAAATTCGATAGAGAGATTTGTTAACCTTCTAGAAGAACAGGCTGTCAAAAAGCCAAGCTGCAGATGTCTGAAGTGCTGAAATCCTTATTCCTTGTTTCTTATACTTCTTCCATTCACTCCACAAGATGGTGCTGTGTTCCCACAGACCCTGGACATATTTTGCTTGACTTTTCCCAGGCCCTTGGTGAGTATTTCGACTATGAAAACCTGAAATGAAGTTAGAAATAATTTCTATCTTCCAGTTACCTTTTCTCCTCTCCAAATTAATCTCAAAAAGAGGTTTTCCAAAATCACCTAAGGTTTTGTATAGTCCTCTGCAGTTTACATCTTCCTTGATATTTACTGAGTCCTGAGGCTTTGCCATGATTTAAGGGGGTTTAGGTCACCATCCGGAGGCTTCTTCAAGATGCCAGAGTTTCAGAGCAGCCATACTAAATAGCAGACAGAAGAGCTGAGACTGTGTTGTCTTGTCTGTGGTTGTTCCATGTTGATAGCCTGCTGAGTTAGGAAGAGGTCTGCATGTTGCAGGGGTCTGACTAGTTCTACATTTGTTTATTCATTTGAGTCTTGTGCTGAAGTCCACCAAGCTTCTGCTACAAGGTGGAAAGACACTTCTGGGAAAAAAAAAAAGGAAAGTCACTTTTCACAAACTGATTAGGTCACTAAAGTGAGTTTCCTATCAGTGTGGAAAGTAATAGAAGTGACTCATTAGTTATTTTTGAAGTCATGGATAAAGAACTTCCATCTGTTCTTCAGAACAGATTCTTTCTTTACGGAAACAGTTGTCTTCGTCCATGGCATGACCTTGGAGTCTGCCATTTTAGCTTCTTGATTATCACTCCTATCTTTGTGTGTTGTAGATGTGTGCTCAGTGTCTTCACAGCTCTGCCTCTCATTTCCTCGTGCTTCCATAAAGAACAGTCTAACCTCACTTGTCCTCTCGCTTTTGTTCTTAGCATTTTTCAAAAGCTCAAACTTGCACTGTCCTGGTTTTCTGCTGCCTGAGAGTGGATTCTTGATTTATAATTTCTGGTCTCAAATCCCCATAAGTGGTGTGTAGGTGATTAGTAGAGAAGATGTACAAAATCCTTTCATGCCTAAATGAGGCTGAGACCCTTGCCACTTTTTAACTCCTTATAAGTGGTCCAGATTAATATGGAACAACTGCAACTCCAGGGCAAACCAGTAACAGTTTTCCATTTCAAATACCCAAATACGTTTCAGCAGGACTCCTAATGGACTGCTTACAATTTTCATGGGCGTTACATTTCAATCGACTTTGGAACTTTAGCATCTAACTACATTGCTGACATCATTGTATAAGGATTGTTTCTTACTCATGTAGCTCAGGACACATTCTGGATGAGCAGCAGTTTTTGCCAACAGCCATTAGTCCTCGTGAGCTGTGGCGTGTGAATGCCATGTCATGCATCTTCTCCAGGGCAAAGAGAAGCTTCCTATCTGGATACCTCAAGCAAGGTTTTTGAAGTTGCTAGTAATTGTTCCGATGCTTGAAGCTCCTCTCTAATTTCTTACTCAAATTTTAATACCAATATACAACTTCAGAAACGCTTCTGAGTATGATCAGATATACACCAGAGGGATTTTTAACCTCAGAGGTGGTGGTTCTCATCACTTCTCATTCAGTGTCCTCCCCCTGCTGCCATGAAAATTTACCAAACAATAAAAGCCAGGCTGCACTGATAGGTTTTTGTCTGTAAGTCTTCCTTATCTAGGGATGTATTATCTTGGTATGGTAGTTATGGCTTCGAGGCATAGGGGGTTGAAAAGTATGACCAAAACTTTATGAATAACACTGTGAGGGTGTTTTCTGCGTACAATGTGACATTTCCTTTGCTCTCCACACAAGTATGCATGTTAGCAAGTAAGTGAGCTCTTCTTGCTGTTCCAATTAAGTGACTCATGTTTACTACATATAGATTATACTGAGCATTGGAGACCAGACTGGGTCACAATGCACCAGGAACTTGAAGGCATTTTGAATGTGAAAGCAGGGACATGGGTGAAGTAGATTAGTACAAAGCAGGGTCTGTTCTGTATGGAAAATAGCTGATTCTACTATTGTTAGGTTGATAAGTACAGCTTTTGCCCCTTTTTGTCATCACTGGTTTAATGCAGACTTCTGACTTGCTTCTGTGTTGTTGTCTTCTCTCTGACTTGGGGTTTACTATTTGAGTGGGGGAAAGGGTTCTCCATCTTTTCCATGTGTTTGTTTCTGTAGGCAGCCCAAGGCCTGCACAGAGCAGCAGCTGTGAGTCGACAGAGCTTACGCTAAAACAGCAGGAAGACAGATCAGAGCAGAAGGGCTTGAATTCTCTGGGGACAGAGTTTTTAAACTGTTAAGCATGGAGCAAAGTTTCCCTTGGTCCTTGTTTGCTTATGGTTTTTGTTTATTTGTTTGTTTATTTATTTCATTTAATGACTCCGTTTCTTTTGACATTTGTTGCTGCTGTCTTTTCATTTTGGGAACTGCTAACTACAGCAGGTAGTGAGACTACTTCTGTCAAGGGGAGCTGCTTCTTCAAAAGGCAGTTAGGAAGTTGGTGGGGAGGATGAGCTAGTTTGGGATTAATTACTTATCTTCCTCTGTTTCAAATCTGGCTAAGGCTCTGAGAAAATAACAGCCATTCCACTTTGACAAGTTCATAGATTATTTTGGGGGCTGTTTTCAAGAACTGCAAGGAAATCTCGAAAAGTTCTTGAGGAAAAGCTTCAACATCAGAACAATTCTCCTGTTTTTGGCTCTCAATAGGGCTTTTCGTCACAGAAGAAGGGTCAAAATCTGAAAGAAGTTTTTTGTGTTGTTTAGGTAAGTAAATGCTATCCAATAAATTGTGAAAACTGGAGTTTCTTTTTATTGGAAATCCACCAGGAAATTTTGACTGAGCCACTGTTCACGATCTCTAGTATTTGCCCATTGCAGGTTTTGACTTGATGTTCTGGTAGTGCTAGTCCTCTCAGAAAACAAAGATTGAGCTCAGATGCTCTCAGACACCTGAAGAACTTATAAACCTGATAGTGGAAGTATCTCTTCCTAACTGCAATAGGAAAATCCTTGATACCATAAATCCTAATATTTCAGTCACTCACCAGGGCAATATAAACTAGCAAGCACAGTGACCAGCTGCAGTAATATCCAAGGAGACTTCTGAACAACTCTGATGAATCCACCTGAGAATTACCTTATGTTTCACACACCAAAGAAAAAGAAAAAACTTCTCAAGGCAAATGACTGTCTGCCTGAAGAAGCAGGGCATAGCAAGGCCCACAGTCCTCCTATACCTTGAACCTTCTGGCCTGGGCAAGAAATCTGTCTGCTTCCTTTTGATCCAGGAAGTCTCCCATGGCAGAGTTCTGCTGGACTCTCTGATGAAATCTAAGTTTTGTCTCTTAGTGTGATGATAGTGCTGGTTTTCACTGAACTGTTTCCTTTCTTCATGGAAGATATAGAGCCCTGTCCCTGCAATTTGTAGGGAGCAAATTCTGACCAAGATTTTTCCTTGTTAGTATCCATGGGATGTTGTGAAGGCCTTCCCCTGAACTGCTGCAATCCATGTGTTAGTATCTTTGCTATATCCGTTCATCTGTTCACGAGCTCAGCTGAACTACACTGGTTTGTATCATAAGTAGGTATAATCTTAGGTCCTTTTGAGTCTCCTGCATGTAGCCTGATAAGTATTTTTTGTAAACACAGCTTGAGAACCTGAAAGTATGTATGTGAAGTTAGATGGGCATAAAGTGCAAGTTTATCACTGGTTCTTAAAACAAGCATTCTCGGTGTTGGCCAGTTCATCTAAAGACACATTAATAATCTTAAGACAGGCTTTAAGAAGAAGAAGAAGAAAAAATAAAGTTTATTCTGGTAAAATAAAGGGTTAAGTGCTTAGAAAAGAATTTCAAAACAATTTTTGGACAGGAGCTTTTGAAAGACTAGTTTCTAAGCTTTTTCCAAAACCCTTTCAAAAAAACCAATTTCGTATTCCCGAATTAGATTTCTTATTCTCTTGTGCCTAATGCTGATCTTACACACACTCTGCAGATTTGCAAAGAGATCACTCAGATCAAATTTTAAATCTCTGCCTGCTGCTTTAGCTGTCTGTATGGATTTCTTTCATATTTTTTCACAATACATCACTTAGCTATTAAAGTTGCTGGCAGTTCAAGCAGGCATTTTCTTCATAAGGTAGCTGTGGAGGGTTACCTTCTGAAGTGTTTGCTTCACTGTTCAGATTCCAAGTTGAGGATTCTTTTGCTACTTTTGTCTGCCTTTCTGCTTCAGAAGAATTTAACCTAAAACTTTCATATTTACTGATCAGCACTAGAGAGAAGCCTGGTAAAGAAAGCACTAAATTGTTTAAGTAAGATTAAGTTCAGACTGCATGGAAACATCCTCCTACTTTGCAAACTAAATGGAACACTCACTAGTGTCAGCTTGCTTCAGAACTGTGAAAAGGCTAAATTTGATCATGACTAAACACAGCTGAAAAAAACTTGTTTTCTATCTGCTACCATACATGTTAGCAATTTCAGGGGAAGTTATTTCAGCTTTTTTTTTTGGTATCAGGGTATCTATTCATGATTGCATAAATAGACTTTGTAAGATATTTCATGATGAATAGGAAAACATTTTATCATCTGGGCAAGGATGCTGAAGGACCTTAACAGCTGAGAAGATCCAACAAGGAAGGTGACTTGGAGACATGAATATATATATGTTAGGACAAACAGAAGTAAAGGGGCAATGCCTATGTCTCACAGCTGAAGTATTTCTCACTCTTCTGGGAGCATCTCTGGATGAGAAGGAAGGATTTTCACTGTTTAAATGAAGGAAATTTAATGGTCATGGACAATAGTAATGAATAAGGCAATTCTAGAAAAAACCCCTCAAAGATCTCAGCAGTTAAAAAAAAAACCCAAACCAAACACCCACATGCACTCCCCCCAAAAAAAACAAACCCAAAACAACCCCACAAAAAACCCATACCAAAAGTTTTTATCTGTTTTTCTAGTATCAGCGTGTAGTCAATCAGAAGGCAAAAGTTCTAGGAATGTCTCTGCTTCTCCCACCGTCAATCCCTTTCGTGAGTTCATAAAGGAAATTTTTTTTCTTTGAGTAAGGACTTAGAAATGAAATAGCCTCCTGTCATGAAGGTTAGTTCTAGGTATCTCTAGAAGCAGGTGTAGCCACTCGGGGTTAGGCCTTGTTGATGCAGCAAAGAATCCCTTTGGCTCTATGTTGCACGTGCATTCCAGCTTCACTAGAGATAAATGTTTTTTATTGATGAATATTGGACAGTGATTGGATAGTGTCTGAATGTAGAGAAAAGACACCACTACACCACTACCTAAGCTGCTCCTGAAGTTTTGGAAGTATGCAATAACATGAAGTAGCTGGAGGTTTGTTTCAGTCTGCATAGGTTGAAACTATTCCTCTCTGGTTTCCTTCAGCTGGTTTCCTTCCTACATTGAGACAAGATTTTTGCTTCCTTGAAAGGGTAACATCACACACAATGCAATGCACTTAGTTCTCAGGGCTGATACAGACCTCTCTTCTGAAGCACAAATCCAAAGTGTTAGCTGGGGCTGCTTCCCTTCCCTACTTCTTATGTGAGGATTTCTGTCCCTGAGCAACCTTGGAGAGCCACTCTTGGTCTTAATTTCAAAGTCTTCCTCCTCCTGTCAGGAGAGCACCCTACTGCTAATCAAGTGCCAGGCATTTGCTGTATTATTTGGTTAATGTGATGGATGCCTCTTTCTCTGCCTCCTTACTGTTTGGAGCTAAAATGTGGGATTGTAAGCTTGGAGGTGATTAACCTTTCCTAATGGGACTCTGCTGCAAGTAGGATCTCACCCACCGCATCATCATTAGCCTTGACCAAAGCCTGCATTACCTCAGATTAGGTAATTGGTCATTTATAACACAGGAGAAGGAGGGGAGGAAGAGCTTATGAAAAAGTGTCAACTAGATTAAGGGCATTAAAATTTAATTCCTGTTATCCAAGAATTCTGGGAGGCAGCATTTAATCAGGCATGCAACTGAGAACCTTCCCATCACCAGAGGATTTGGTCACAGTGAACATGGTCTTAGTCTGGGGAAGGCGGTGTGTAATAGTAATGAATATGGCCTCTGCATGTACTATGCATGAAACAGTAAGTCAGGTTAGAGTTATTTGTATAAATTTAGGAGGTTAGAGTTATTTGTATAAATTTAGGAGGTCTTGTCATTTGCCCAGCAGGACAGAGCTTGCAACTGGAAACCACATATTCTGTCTTACATCAGTTAGCTGAAGATTTTCTGAAGAAGCAGTGAAGTTTATGTTCTACAAAAGTACCTTATGTATTTCCTCACTTTCTCAGGAATGCTCTTGTCCAGATGACTTCTCCTTGGCCTATTGTTGACTGAGTATCCCCGAGAACACCTGCTGAGGGTCTAGGGCTTTCCAGACACTTTTGCTAGAAGTGTGTGGAGTATCTTCAACTGCCCTGATAATATGGACTATAGGAATGGCTGTCAAGAGGGAGTTGCTAGATGAGATAAAATCTTTGTTGCAAATTCCCACTGTTTTGGGGGGTTTTTTGTGTGGTTTTTTTTGTTTGGTTTTTTTTTGGAGGGGTTGTTTTATTTGGGCTTTTTGATGCTAAAATAATGATTAAATGTTGTATGTGGCATGTACCCAGACAGTAAACATGATGCAACCATAAGGAATGAAGCAAACAGGTCAAGCCATGTAATTCTGCAGTACTTCTCAGAGTCCATGAAAATTACTTTCCTGCTGTGCTATAATACTTTGGTCACATACACATATCAGAAAGATCAAACATTTACAACCATCTATGGGCCTGCAAAAGACTTGACTGTGTCCTACTCATAAAAAACAAAGACAATATGCAATAATAATACTTCTAGCGATGCTGTTAATCTTGAGCTCTGTCCTTGTGTTTTGTGAAAAAAATAATGGAGGGAGAAAAATAAAGATATCTTTTAATAAAGATATTGTATTGTTAGAAGACAAAAGTGCATCTTTTAATGACTGGTGTTCATGAGAAGGATTGTCTGGAATGCAGGAATGTGTTGAGAAGTTTTTCTGAACCCAGAAGCCCCTGGGATTTTTCAAGAGTTTTGTGAGTTCTAAAGGAGATGACGTGTTCTGTCTGCACGTGCCCCCTGCCTTTGGCTTTCATAGTAAGATAAAAATTCAGCTGAGACCTTTTTCCCAGGTTTGGCTACTTCAGAGTCCCTCCCTTAGTAGCTGTCTTGTTTCACCCTTCAGCAGAGTCCATCCAGAATGGTTCTCCATGTACTTGTAGTTGGGAAGTCAAGGTATTTCATAACTGTGCTTTGATATGTTGGAGCTGCAATGAACAGATTTTCCTATGACATGCAGAGAAGCAGAAGGTTGCACGGGACCTCAGGAGTCTTTGCCTCTAGTGCTGTGCTTTGGTAGGGTACAATATTTCATAATACCTTTCAGAAATACATGAACCTTTATCCCTCAATTAGAGCAGTTTTTTTGCCCCTGGTCCCTGTAAAGGCTTTTTAAAAGCTTCATTGCTCTGCTGATTAGAAACCTTTGTCTAATTTACAGTCTAAATTTATTCTTTGGCAGTTTATAACCATCTGTTCTTGTACCAGTATCGTCCTTTAGTTAAATAGTCGTTTCCATTCCTCAGCTATTTCTACCTCTGGGTATTTGTGCACAGTAAATGTATCTCCTCTCAACATTTATTTAGGTGGTCTGAACAAGTCAAGCTCTTTTAATATTCTTTTTATCAGATAGGCTTGTCTGTCCCCTGGTAGACTTTCTGTGCATCTGTTTTAGTTATTTTTTCTTGACCAGTATTGTACATGCATTGGCATTTATCCATGTTCAGAAAGCACAATCATGACTTTTTGAAAAAGTTTTTGTATTTTTTTTTTCTGATTATTTTGTGGAAGCATAACTCTTATCCAAACTATGCTACTGGTTTTTCTGGCAAGTTTTGCCTTCTTTGATGCTTGGGAAATAGGGGTAAATAATTATGGTAAGGGCTGTACAGCGCTGGCAGAAGACCAAATTAAGGCATGTTTGTAAGCCTTGGAATACATCCTTTTCTCCCAGCATTTCCATGAGCAGCTGCAGAGCGCTGCTGCTGTCCTTTTTAGAGGTGCTTTGTGGTGCCTGGTTGGTCTGGCAGAGTTGCTTCTTGGTAAGAAAACCTTGGTGAAATTTGGCAGATTTGGTTGCACTGTAGACTTGCTCTTATGGGGATTACATAGATACCTGACACATAGGCATATTTGAACTAGTCAAACTCCCATTATTATCAGGGAAGAACAACAGAATCTCCAAGGCCTGAGTCATCTCATTCTAAAATAAATATCTTTTAAGCTTGTTACTGTCTATTGCTTATGAACTAAACTTATAAACACCTTTGTAAATAGGATGATGTATTAATTTAGTCGATTAAACCCACCTTTGCACTGTTTTTTGTAGCCCATATTAGCACAATGGAGCTAATAGCAGTTACATGTCTCTCAGATGTGTGGTAAGGAAGAGCATAAAGGGCTGCCGGGCCATTCAGGGTTTTGAAACTGTATGAAGAAGATAGAGAATAAATGATAGTCTGGTTGAATGATTGCCTGTGGGAAGATCTTGTTTTTGTCAGCTACTAAAAGATTATTCAGTCTCTCTCTTTTGGAAGCTGAGGGCATGTCTTGAGGAAAAAGGGCAAAGAAAAGCAAAAGGAAGAGTAAAAACCTGCAACAGCTCAAGGGGTTGGAGGGACTCTAGGGTAGATGTGGTCCCAAAGTATGTGCTCTTTTGGCATCCTGGTGAAATCCAGGGTTGTTTTTTTATTTTTTCTGTAGGAAACCCAGATACTTCTCTTTTCTTGAGAACCTTTTTTTCTGCACTTCTCTACAATGGATCAAGTGATTATCACTTCTCTTGGAAAGTTTGGTAGCAAGCCAAGACAGAACAGATTCAGCATGTTAGGGACTCCTGCCTCTTCTCTGAAAGGGCATGCAAAGAAGAAATCTGACGTATGGAAGGTACCTCAGAAGTTTGCTCTAATGCTGAATTTATTCCATGGATACAGGTCTGCAGCATTAGCCAGTTGTTCTGAACTGCAAGACAAGATGATTTTTATTTTTTTTAAGGGACTGGGGAGAGACAAAGGATAACAATCCAGAAGATAAGCCGATTTTGGCCCTATACCATTTCAGAGAAACAGAGTAAAGTCACTTGTCAGCTATTTCATTTAAAAGAAGGGAAGTCTCTTAAAGGATCCTCATGTGTTGAGCAGATAATGTGGATGCTATTGAAAAGGAAGACTGATTAGGAATTGTCTGCTAGCTAATCTACTGCTTACTGGTATAAATGAGTAGCATTTCGGGGTGACATATAAAAATAAACAACATATGGCATGAGTGTAAATGGTTCCCAAGGCTGTAAAGTCCTGAACAAGGAAAGCAAGAAGTGTTGGGAAGCATTGGACTGTTGAAGGAAAATTGGACTGTTGAAGGGGCCTAATTGAGTGGGCATACTTCTTGATTTCTTTGATTATTTCTCTCTAGTCTGCCCAAATGGGGCTCACATCAAGTGATAAGTATATAATTTTTGGAGTGTAGAAATTTTCCTGTCTAGTAGGGAAAATGCTGAATAACCAAGCTCATAGAACAGGAAAAAGAGTGTGAATGCTATAGAATACGAAGGCCTTTATGGTGTTGTCCAATGCCAAAAAAGGCAGTGTGACCTCAGTCTAAAGAACAGGATGCCATTTCTTATGTATAATGCTTTTCAGATATTGAGAAGCTGTTTGCAGAATTAGACTGTATAGATGTATAACCCTTTATAAAATAATTATAACGTTTTTGCACTTCATGATTGGTTTTTACAGACTGTGATAAATAAGTACAAGTATACAAGAAAAAGACCTAACAATAAGTCTTAGCAAAAGTCAATAATCATGGGGGTTTTTTTAATATATAAGCTTTCCCACAGCATTGCTGAAATCCCGAAGCAGCAAAATGGTCTCTTATTGCCTGCAATGTACCACCTTTATGGAGTTCCTTTTTCTTTACTGCTTGGCTGTTAATAACTCTATGACTTTCCCCTTACTGTTACATGAGATCCGGGATTCAAAACTGACGAGTCTTGTTTTTCAACCCAATTTGAATTAAGAGCTAAACACAGATGAATGGCACTGGTGAGCAAAACAAGTCACAGTGATTTATTTTTTTAATGCCTTTTTCATAGTATCTCTTGGTACAAAGAATGACTCGTTTCAACTACAGTTATAGCATTGGCTTTTCCCCCTTAGCAGTCTCTTTTGTGTTATTTTGTTGTTCTTGGAGTATTTAAATCTTAATGTTGGAAACATGTGACATTTTTGGGCTTTCTGTGCAAGGGGAGCTACTAATCAGCAGCTGGGTTCTGCTCAGGCACATCAGGCTGTTGTTCTGTGTGGTGTCTTTCTCCCTGTGAAGATTTCCATGCTAAAGGGATGAGATTCCCAAGTCCCATTGCCTAACTAAGGGGTCATTGTGTGCACTCTAGGGCACGACTCTTCCTCCTTCTGGAGCTCCCATTATCATTTGCATCTGCAAAACATGAACACTAAAACTTAGCAAAAATGGAACCAACGTAGGAATTTTCAGAGACATAAAGTAGAAGGAGTAAAGTGTTGGAAAGACTCTATGAATCTTTCAGTAACACATGATCACTGATACTTCTGTTCCGGTAGCACTTTTTATTCCAAAGTTCTTTTTGGACCAGCAACATACCAGGATAATTCTCCACACCTTTGGGATAGACTATGACAGATTATCAGTAGTATATAGCACTGCCACTCAGACCATTTAAAGAAACAGATGAAGGAAAATTCCACACAATAATAAAAGCAGAAGAATTCAGGGAGGCAAAATGTATTTGGTCATGCTGGAATTGGATGTGCCCTCCCTTTTGTTGCCAGAAGTTCTGCAAGGGTTTAGGAGACATGCTGTTGTATTATTAAGATGTTTTAAAGGCTTTCCACCCTGAAGTTCAATGAACTGATGTGAACAGTGTACAACAGAAATGTACACAAATGTAAGAACACTCAAAAAACTGATACAGCATTGGAGTGCTGGCTTGCCTGTGAATGATTCAGTACTGTGAGCAGCACCACCTGGACAACTTGGGTTCATTTACAGCATCCTGGAAGGAATGCAATTTGCTTGGAGCACCTCTTTTCAGAGATTGTCTGATTTTTTGGCAATATCTTCATGAAATTAGTTTGGGATAGGAATCTTAGTGAAGCAGAGACCTTATTAAAGCTCAAGAAGTAACATAATTATAGCAAATAAATATATTAGTTTACAGAAATCGAGATATATAGCTGTTTCTCATAAGCTAAAAAGGTTTTTCTCTTTGTATGCATGAGGCAAAAGCCACCTTGCATTCCATTAAATTGTTTTCCTAACCTTTTTGACAAGCTTCAATTACTATGTAGATAAAAGTCCTCCCTTTAAAATTTTGAAGTTCCGTATATTTCTGGTTTTAAATCCAGAAATTTCTCCTTCTACAAGCGTCTGCTACTCTTATTTTCCAAATATTTTTTATGAAGTTCTCATGAAAAATGAGGTTTTTAACCCTAATAGACATATGATGCAGTCTTATATTAGTAATAGCCATTGTCCAGATACTTAACTACCAGCTCAGAGACCATGTCCTGAATTGGGTACATTTGATTTGAACCTGTTTATTAAACCTACTGCTAAAAATCTCTGTAGTTCCTTCTAATAGTTTTTCTTTTTGGTTTTTTTTTAGCAAAATAGAAATATTGGTAATTTCCAGAGATCTTCCCTTGAAGACTCTATCTTCTTTCCATAATCTGTTATGACACCTTATTATACTCGTGCCAGAGGACTATACAGGCAAGCAGTAAAAGCAGTCTCTGCTGTAGAGATGTTAAAATCTCCTGAAGAACTTTAACTCTTTTCAACTGTTGAACTTGTGTAGGATCATGCTTTGAGATGGCTTATTCATATGGGACAACTACGATCACTCTGGTGGCCTGTTTTGGTTGTCCTGCTTCACCTGACAACCTCAGAAGGGCCCTCTCAGGTTACTGGCCACAGCTTCATGTGGACTGGAGAGGTTGATTTACTTGTAACATACCAGGGAAGCAGATTTGTCCAGTGGCAGTCAACCCAGGATGAACAGATGGGCACTGACAGGGCAACAGAACTGTGCTGTGATGCTGGGGTTGAAAGATACAGAGATGAACAGGGAGGCAAAATGTGAAGTGCGATTTTAGGGGGAAGAGGGAAAGAATTCTGGAGATGTAAAAATAAGTGACAACACCAAGGGTGCAGAACACTTGGTTATGCTTTATAAAAAAGTTAAAACAAGGGGTGGATAAGGACATATAAATTGGCAGCAGATTGTGGTTTATGGTAATGACAGTCCCAGAGGAATGTCTTTCTCTTGGTGACATTGAACTAAATTGCATTACTCAAGATGTGTACTAAGGATGGATAATGAGATGTGTGCATGGGAAAGAAGAAACTGCTGCTTTTATGATGGTATGAAATGACTAAGATAAGTGTATACGTGTACCTGCACATGCACATCTGAGAACGGCTGCAGGAGAGGGAGGCGGATGGCAGAGCACCGTGGGCTGAACGATGTCTGTTTGAAAACCCTATAGTTGAACTTTTTAGAGGAAAGAGACTTAAGTCATAAATATTGACCTAAACTTTTTTCCAAACTGAAATTAGGCTTTAAATGCCTAAGGCTTTGCCTTTAACTGAATAAAGAGAGCTATGTTGTATTGATGTGTTGTGCTTTGAACTACAATTGCATGTGGAAAATGTCTGGAAAGCTGTTTTTGTGAGGCTGATGACTGGAAAATCCTGTGTAAAGTTTATAGCCTGGGTGTCTGGGCTGGAGCAGGTTGGCTGTGTCTCAGAACTGAGCCACTACCCCTATCATCACTGCTCCAAAGTTTTGTGTGCATGAAATAAAGACAATGCTGGTGGCTGGAAAGCACCCATATCTCTGCTCTCTTCATCGTGCCAGGGTAAGAAAACTTGTAGAGATATTTCAGAATAGATCTATAGTTCATCTAATCATTGATCCTGGCTGTGCGATGCACCAGGTTTACCTGATGTCTTGCTTACTCTGGTAGAAGCTTCAGGGACAATGCACCTCTTTGCACTGAACTTGACACTACACATCATTGCACCGTATTGCCATAAATGAATGCTTGTAATATGCTGTTGAACAAAATCCTGTATTTTTGTGGTAAAGCATTTGAACATTTCTTTTTTGCTATCAAGGAGCTTTTGGATAATTTGTGATTTAGCAAATGCAAATAAAGTGGATAACAGGATGCTTGGAATATGAAATCTATGTTCACCTACAATCAAACTAGTTATCAGCTGAACAGCATATATGCTGTGCCAGGGAGTGGGCTAGGGCTACAACTTCACTTTGTCTACAAAGAGAAATGCAGAGCACACAGTAGTTGTAGGCATGTAGCCATTTACAGCAAGAGACTGACCTGCCATGACAAAGCTTCCTCTTAGATCTGGCCCCTGGAATGGAGAATGGTGCTGTAGTTCTGGTGTCCACACCACTGCTCACTGAAAAGGAAGAGAGAAGCAGTGGAGTTTTGCAGTTGTGATATCTGCTAATCAAATAAACCAGTGCAGTGGTGATGCTTTCAGCTATAGTAGGGAGGATAAGAGTTAATATGTATCTAAAATGTCCAATGTTGGCATGTCAAATGCTTTATGCAAAAATGTCTCTACTAGTCTTAACCAGCTGGCCAGCTATGCACCGTGCCAGTCAAGGATTTTTGCATTAGCCGTCTAAATGGCTGCTCAACTCTTCAATTACTATCCTTTTGGCTATGTGAAATGGATACCTGTGACATTCCTTAGTGGTGTTCAAAAAGACCTTGCAAGAAACCCCAGGCAACCTTTTTGAAAAAGGAGAGAGATGCACTGCACATCTTTCACTGCTCCTCTGAGTTTTTGTAATAACTCAATCTTTTTCCTTGTTATCCTGAACTGCAGGTGACTGTTTACTCTAGAAACAGGTGTGGATTTGGTTTTGGGTGGTGGCTTTTTTGGGTTTTGGTTTAATTTAATTTTTTTCTTTTTTTATTCCTGGTGTTTTAAAATGGTAGTGGCTTAAAGTTTGGTCAGCGGAATAACTGTGCTCTTAATTTTTTATGAGAGAAATCCTTAGTTTGGATTTCTAGACACTTGAGAAGCATCTGAATACATGGAAGAGACTTGCTGATACTTAGGCACATCACTACCTTTCAGGGATGTGGTCTTTGGTCATTCCTTCCCATTGCAGTGCCTTCTTTTCCCAAAAGCAACGAGGAGCTTTACCTTGAAGAACGTGTCATCTTAGAGCTGACTTGCTCCTGAGAGCAGCAAGGGAGTCTTTGCCAATGCTGACTGGAGTAAATTCACTCAGGCTGATGGCTGATGAAGGGATGGAGGATTTATAAGTTATTTGAGTTCCCATACATCACCATCTGTGTCGCTTGCTTATGATGGCCCTGCCAGAAGATAAAGAAGTGCAGGAGGCTCAGTACAGGCCATAGTGACAGGCCAGGGACAAATGTCTCTGTTGGGTAAATTGATTTGAATGGTTCCAGTGAAATATCAGGCTGGGTGAAAATATGATTGCATTTAATTCCTGCTAGCTTTGTATCCTGGTGGGATTCCAAATGTAGGAAAAGTTAATTAAAGTAATGTGTGAATGTATTTTGTCTAGAATAGCAGACATGGATTTTTTTAGACATCTCTGAATGCTAATCTTTTGCCCATATCTTATCTATCTAAATACAGTCATACTATTTCTAATGTGTTGAAATTGCCATGAGGCTGATAAATATCAGTTGTAATTTATAGGGTGTTTATTCAGGTAATGGTGTACAGAATACTTTTTACAGCCCCTAGAGTCTAAACAGGCAGACACCTAGAGGCATAAAAATGCATTATGAAAACACAGAAAACAGACAAATTGTTTTATTTTCTGCAGGTAAAATTTAATGGACATAAAACTTAATATGGTGTTAAGAATGTACTGGTGGGTTCTTTGCTTTCTTTTTTTTTTTTTTGGTGTTTGTTTTGGGGGTTTTTTTTGCGCAATGAATGCCGAGCTAGAGAAAGAGTAACTGGCATGAGGATTTTGTTTAATTACATTTTTCTGGAGCAGAATACTCTTTTTTCTTTTTAATGTTGCCATTGTGTCTCCAGTGAGTCTGAGCCAGCATTTCCCACCCAGCTGTGAGGCAACTGGCAGAGAGGGGCTGAGAATGTGAGAATGGGGGCTGCACAGAAGGACAACCTGCTGGATCTGCAAGCTGTGCCTGCAGAGTGGCTGGTACCCAGCTGCTCCCAAAGGCTCTCACCCCTTTTAGATGCTCTGTGGTGCCCATCAGATCTTTTGATCACTTCAGGGCTTTAAAGAAAGTAAGCTGTTCTGTGCCAGCTCATGTCACTACCTCCTGTGTTACAAGAACATCTCTGTACAGCCCTTTATAACAGAGAAGTGTGGGCTAGAGCCATCCCTGGGCTTGGTGTGTATGTCAAGTCAGTGCTCTGCAAGGCACCAGGATTAAAACTGTTCATTGTTGTTCTGCAAGTGCAATTTGAGGAACTTTCTTTTATGTCCATATAAATTTCTAATGCTGCTGGAAAATTGCTAGCTGTTATAACTCTTGTCATTGTGGCCAGGGAAGCTGAGGTGTGGAGCAGGAGTGACACTTTGCTGAGTCCACTTGCCATGTAACTGAGAGACAGGCCAGAAACCCAAGATCAATCCATCTCTCTTTTCAGCAAGGTTCTTCTTGGTCGTAGTTCTTTGTTGCTGCATCTAGTGTTTTAGTAATGACATGGTTTCAGAAAGCAAAGCTGGCAATAATTTTCAATTTTTGAGACAAATCTATTATATCAACCTTTTCCTTCACATAGCTTTCCCATCTACTTCTCCCTGTAAATGAGGGCCAAAATTGGGATCATTGTTCTTTTCTGGTTCACCTGATTCCTCAGCAGCCTTAAATTGCAGGCATCTCCTGCAGTGTGAGTGTTGAGATAATTTGTATGACCCTGCCAGGAAAGCCTGGAGCATTTGAGAACAATCCAGCAAGACCTTGCTCAGACTGAAAATCGTGTGGTCTCCCTTCTAATCTGTCATTTCCCATCAGTACAGTCATACAGGAGATTATCCCTAGTGGAACTGAGAATGCAGAGGGCTTTGACCACTGAGCCATGGATAATTGGGGGGGAATATTAGTGGAAGACTTAGTCTTCTGTAGCCAGCAGTGGTGACAGGTGGCATGATGCTGTGGCACAGCGTTGTGGCATGGAGACACAATGTCAGTCAGTCATGTTTTATTGCTTCAAATTTTCTCAGAGCAGAAACATAACAAAATAAAACCACAGTACTTGCTATACATGAACAGTAATACATATACAAGATATGCATCAAAAATTGCCAAAATTGCTGGTCCAGCAGTTTTCTGTATTAACACATAGTAGAGTATTCTGAACTCAGACTTAGCTCTGAGACTTCATTCTACAGTCCAGCTCTATCACTGTCCCAGGTACAGGAGTCTCAGATTAGATGTACTCTCTTTCCTTTTAAAGATACTGCCTATTCATTTCAGACCTCTGAGCTATAATTTGAAGACTTCTGCTTGATGAAATTTTCCCATTTTTTTCCCACCATAAAGAATCCACAGGCAGGGCAGTAATTGACCAGATCATCCTGCAACTAGTTGCTTTCATCTTTTGTTCAAAAGCCATTAGTGTGAAGATTCATTGTCTGACCATAAACTGCTTTAATTAAATACAAATTTCAGAGTTTTAATACGTTTTTGGATTGGATGTACAGTATAATGTAATATCAGGGGTTTTTTTTGTGTGAATATGGTAATTAAAGTATTGTTTTCAACCCTAGAAGTGGCTGCACTTTATCAATTGCAACTAGCATTACAACTCTGTTGCAGGGAGACTTGATTGCTGATGTTTCCAACTACATTTTAATATCCTTTGAAAAATGCAGAAATAATGCAAAGTATCTATTTATAATAATAAGGATATTATGGTGGTAAGTGTTCACTTTAAGCAAAAACTGTTCATGTTGGATGAGAAAGTGGTACTTCTGCTGCAGAGCTTGGAATAAATAATGTAGAGACTTTTTATTAACTCTGTAATTAATGGCTCATGTCAGAGTCCAGATTTCCTCATTATTTCTTTGGAAAATCTTCATTAGGTTTTTAGGAATATGTGGCCAGAAACAATGGACATGGGTGTCTGATAACTAATAAATTTATAAAGTGGATCTGATCTGTGCTGTTTCTTCTCCTGCAAAGGTGTGATGAGATTCAACTCATCAGCCAATCTCTTCATGAGATTATCTCTTCATCACAGAACTGATGAGTCTTTGAATGGCTTGGGTTGGAAAGGACTTTCAAGATTGTCTAGTTCCAACCCCCATATCTTCCACATGTAGAGCAGTTTCTTCAGTAAAGTGGAAAAAAATACCTGTGTTTTGCCATAGAGAGTGGTGTTCCCAAGGGGTCAGTGTTGGAGCTGATATTGCTTAATGGATTCATGAATAATGAGGTAGTAGGATAGAATAATCCCTCTTGTTAAATTTGCTGGTAATACTAGGTAGTGGAATCCATTGATATGCCAAATATCAGGGCTGCAGTTCAAAGAGACTCTCATGACCTGAAGAAATGAGTTGCTAAAACATTAGCCACCCTAAATACTGTGTGGTTAGGGATGAATTTGGAATCTCTTTACCAAGTGAGAATGAGGAAGCAATAGAGAGGCTAAAATATCCATTGCATTCTCTGCAGGTCCAGAGTAACTTTGCAAGAGTACAGGTTTAATTGTGTTATCCACTGGTTATCCTTGTTCCCCTTGCCTGCCTAGCATCAAATAAAAAATGTGAGGCTACTAGTTATATGGCATAAGCAACACCAAATCCTAGCTACAACACTCCTCTTTTTGCTTCTATACAGATGTCTTTATGAGGCTTCAAAGAATAAAATTTGAAACATCAAACCAAGCAAATCACATGAGGGTTTTGTTTCCCCACCACCAGCAGCAAAGAAAGTGGAATAAGTTTGATGATCTCTAAGGGTTATATGGAAGTGCTCTGGTTTGCCAAAAGCTAGTTTTTAATTTTTCAAGAAATAGAAGGCAGCTGCTCGCTTCAACCTACGTTTAAGATTAAGGGGTAATGACAGTGAGGTAGAATAAAAGTGAGGTTATGTTTGGAGGAGGTCATGCAATATGTCTTCTGAATGAGGCTGCCTCAAATCTGAAGGCAAGGTCCACCCACATAAACTTTATAGAACTTTAAAGCTCTCCACATGCAGAGAAAACATCTCATGGACAGTTTTACAGAGAACAGTCTTCTCCACACCTTTATTTTTTTTCTGTTTTTAACGAAGAAGCATTTTCATTAGATACACCAATGTCAGTTGTTTCTGTTTCTGTTGCTTTATTTAGCTAATAATTTCCTCATGTCCTGGCACACAGAGACTAGTGTACGACTACTGAATATGCAAATTAAGATGGAAACTTGGAGGTCTGATTTTTCTCAAATTTTACCTCTCTCTCTGCTTGCTTTGTTTGCCTATCTTGGTTGGATGTGTTTCAGAGTTGAAATGCCATCTTCTTAATATTTCCAAAAGTCTGAAGGCACCTGGAAGTCGGTGGGTCTGCTTTTGAGATGACATATACTAGGGAGTAATCAGAGTTGAAGAATCACCCTGCTTCAGAGACTGACACCTTTACTTTGTTGTTTTCACTTCTTTGTTATGGAGCTGGCCAAAAATACATTGTTAAAGTTATCGGTTTTGAGTGAAATAGACGTGCTAAATGGTTGCCATTGGTTATGGTTATAGTGTGCTTGTCCCTTTACAAATGATAAATAAATTCTTTCAGGAATTGTCACAAATTCTAACTATATTTTCTTCATCTGTCACAGAATATGAATGAACCATGGACTTCAAATGCAGCCACTCTGGCTTGCCCTATATCACTGAGCAGTCATTTTGTTTGTAAAAGCAAGGATTGAAGTCTTGTCAACTGCTACTCACAATAAAATTATTCTCTTACTCTCAGTTCAGTAGACTGAACTGTACACTTGGAGGCATTTCCACAGAAAGCCTTTTTTTGTCAGGCTGCTAGGCCACACTTCCTACTCCCAACTGCCATCATCTGCAAGTTGTGTCCTACCCTACGAAGCTGCTTTAGAGCCAGCTGGCAGAATCTAGCCACTCTTCAGTTTGTGCTTGCTAGCAGCTCTCTGGCACACTGGTATTTCTGAGATCATCCCGCTTTTTGATGAGGCAACCCTGCGTGTCTTTAGTGTTGCTTGTAGGTATGCTTTAGGTCTTAGGAAAATCTGTGACCTCTTTGGTCATCACACTGAATTTTTCTGTGGCAGCATAATGGCTTGATATGTTGCTCCTGTTTTACAACAGATGTGGTGTTACAGTGTGGTAGAGGGAGGTCCCTGATAGTCAGAAGTGCTAGCCTTCACTGCTGATCATTGGCACTGTCTGTGCTATTAACAACTCGCATTTGTCTAGCACCTTTATTGGAGAAGGGCCTGAAGCAATTAATGAGTTGTAGTCAAGCCGTGTATCCACCTCTGGGTTGAAATGAGACAAGTATATGATAGTGTAAAACAAAACTGCATAGGTTTCAGAAAATGTTGGGTGATCATTGAAAGCTACTGGGTGAATGGCAGACTTACTGTCACATGAGGGAGTGGACAGCCACTGGATGCTCATTAGATGTCTGCCTTTGAAGAGGACATCTGAGTGAAAGAGAAAGGCCAAGAACAGACTCATAAAATTTTGGATTATGCTGATGTGTATTTTCAATTATTTCCTTCCTGAGAGTTTCACTGTTTGTTCAGCAGATCCTTAGTCCTGGGAAGAGCCCAAAGCCACCTTTGGCCAAAATCTCATGTAATCAGAGCATTTAAGAAGGATGCAGCAGCTAGGCACATGCTCAGTTCTGAGGCTGACAAGTTAGAAATTTGTCTGCTGGAACTTTTCGTACACAGATCTTTAGGACTGTGTGTGTTTGGAAGCTTGTTCAGTTTGCTAAGTACAGTTTACAAAGTTTGTTTAATGGGAGCTGTGTTTCAGTGATAAAATGCACCAATAGAATTAGTGCTAGGTGAATATGTGAACTGAAGCTGATATACACTGAAATCCTCAGAGGAACTAACTTTATATCTCTAAATTACAATAATATTAATCAAGCTTATCAGGAACTGTCTGTTCTAAGCAGAGTTTCTATGTATGAGTAATCGTCTACATCTTACTCACAGCTTACTATTCATGCCACTCTGATTAGAAAGTCTCTATTCAGAGGAGGAGGGATAACAGAAGGATATTAGGATACTGTACCTTAGGAAATATTCTGTATTTCATCACTGTGGATGGTTGGATTATTTCATTGTTAGGAGACTGGAGTCATGGGTTCTGTGTGGACTGGGACTCCTCTTTCTGTAGAGGGCTGCTGAAGCACCTGTGGCTCTAGGACCCCACCACCTTTTTCAGAGTCTGGAGTGGAAAGACAGAAAACAGACTTCTGTCTTTTCAAGTGCATAAGTTAGTGGAAGCTTCTCTGTTGCTACTTCTAATTTCCTATTTTTTCTGTAGGCAGAGCTTTCTCCTTTCTCTGATTGCTCTGCATGTCAAACAAGGTCTCTTTTTCTGCTTCCTAATGTGGCTCTGTAACACTTCTATAGCCTTAGGGGGAGGATGGTTTTCTCTCTGAAGTCCCTGTCTTTCCACAGCCCTTGACCTTATCATCTAAGCTTCTTTTGTTCCTCCTCTCACAGAGCAGAGGAGAGGAGGATGGGACAAGTGCAGTTCTACCACTAGTGCTGTAGAACAAGGGATTTAGGAAAAGGAAATTTCTGACAAACATTCACTCATGAGGAGGAGGAACATACGCTTCCATTCATGCAAGGCAGTGCAGAATGAATACCCTGAGGCGACTGCAGTTCTCATCTGTTTCAGGTGAATGGAGATATGCTGTTTGGAATCAGATTTGCTCAGGTGTTAGTGACCTCCTGCCTGTACAGACTCCACCAGGATTGTAATTACTGTACTGCTGAAAAGTCGTTAAATTTCTTTCACCTAAGCAATAAAAACTGGTGTGAGATAGAGGACAAGGTGCTTTGGAAAAAAAACCACAAACAAAGAAGAAACCAAATAACAAAACAGTTTTGTCCTGAAGGTGTTTAATTACATCTGTTGGGGAAGAAGATAGGAGGGGGGTGTGTTTCAGGAGTCAGTAAGTGAGAGTGAGCATCTGGCTTCGTGAATAGCGAGTCACTTCTGGCTGGTCTAGAGAGAAAATGTGTTGCCATGACCGAGTTGCTCAATATCTGTGCTCTTAACTTTCTGTTCAGCTGAATCCCTACTTTTGTGCACCTGCTTCATTGCTAGCAGTGATGGTGTTCTTAAAATTGTTTTAAAGGCCCTGGCATAAGATGTGGAATATATGGGCTTTCTCAACCCTTCTCTTCTCCAAGTGAAGATGAAAATGGAATACTTCACTGAGGATCATTGCTCAGGGTTCTCAGCATCAAAATGGAAAGTACCCTGGACCCATAAGTTCATATTCCAGCAAGACTAATTTTTTTTCTCTTAATTCTCTTGCCATAGATGCAGAAGTCCTGTTTGTCCTTAGGGGAATATATCCCTGATCAATAGATCTGAGGCAGTAGAAAATTTAAGAGTGTGAGAGGACACTTAAGATACTTTAACTTGCTGTTTCAAGAGGGTTATTTCTATTTTCATATTTAGAAGAGACTTTAAAGGAGAGAATAAAATGGTGCCACAGCATTGGGTGGTGGTAGTGTGGAAGTTGTATTACAGCATTTACAAAGGGTCTTTGAAGGGCACACCTCTTGAGAACCTTTGAGGGGAAAGTCCTCAGTCATTCCAGGACAGATGACTACGTACATGCTTTTCTCTGTGTGAATATCCATACAGAGAGAGGAGAATTACAAAGTGGCTGATTCAAATAGAACTGGTGTGAGGCTCCAAAAGGGCTTTCAGAGTTAGCTCTAGTACCAAAACTGTTTTGCAAATGTTCCTACTGTGTGTGTGGCCCCAGGTTAGGATTGTCTGTAGGCTTTTCATTTTATTTCTGTACATGGTACACCCAGTGCCAATGCAAGTGCTAAGATGAATGGCTATTTATTTCATTTTACCAGAGCTAATCCATCATGGTGCATGTAGCAATTGGATTTCTGCACTCCAAAAAGCTTTTACTTCCAGAGATTAAATAAATAAATAAATAGATATAAGGTCCTCTCTTTCTCAATCTTTCTTTTTCTCCTCCTTGTTCTTTTCTTTCCCCTTGCCTGCTGTGTAATAAATATGTTTGTTTACTATGGTAAATATCCATAGTTTGAAAATAGCTTTATTTAGCCCTTAGCCCACTGCAGACATGAAGTGACTGATAACAGCATTGTTCTGGCATGCCAGAAAATAAAATCAAGATTTCTTTTTGATCCCTTGACTAATTGCAAACAAATGTTTTCATTCCTATAGATCAGCAAAGACATTGCTTCAGGATGGAAAGGTACAACTTTTGCTAGGTTTTATTAATTCCTTTCGGTTGGAATTGACTATTTTTTTTCTTTGTTGATGTTTCAGCAAAATCGATGAAATTATGTTTAATACTTCATCATCTGTAGTCATTAATAATTTAATGAGTTTACCCCCCCTCCCTTATTCCCTCTAATTCCTTTATAACATTCTACTAGTATTTCCAGAAATGTTTGTTTAATTTTTGTTTATACGGAACATAAAAGCTTTATCTAAGAAATTTATTTAATCATCTTTGGCTAATTTGTTTCCTTTAATTCCAGAGATGGCACACTGTTAATTCCAGAGATGGCACACTGACTCACCTGTCTACTGTGTATGCTACCGTACAAGATCAAACCATTATGTACTCTTTCCTATGTGATTGGTTAGTTAGGTGGGTTTGTATTTTTAGAATAAATTCCAAAGCCTAACACTTTGGTTCTACTTTATATTCTATGGCCAAACTCCTGAGGATTACTTTTTCAAAATTAAGGGACAATTTAGGGAGAAAACGAAAAGAATGCCTCATTTTTCTTTAATGCATCATGGTACCTGTTTTTATAAATCATTATGAAGCTTGGAGGTGGGTCAAGACATTGGGGCCCAAGCCCTTTCTGTTTAGAAGAGCTGGCAGAAGGGGCACCACTACATTTAAAGAGTCCAAGTATGTTTTTAGTGACTACTGAAGTCTCAGATATTACTGTACACATTTTCTGTCAGTCCTCTTGCTCTCATCCAAACAGTCTGTAGAATGAGACAGCGTACATTCAAACTGCTAAGTCACAGTAAGAAATATAAGCATCACAAGGCGAGGTAGCTTCCCACAGGCCAAGAATGGTGGGGGAGGAGTAGAAGAAAAGTCATCTCAGCTCACTTGAGATGCAAGAAGGGAAGAAAATGGAAAAAAATACCACAACACACAAGAAATTATGTGCTTTCCTGCTTTCCAGAGAACCTGCCCATAACTTAAGATTGTTTGGGTTGCTTGCAATTTTGCTGCCTTCCTTCCTTTCCAGTTAATTATTCATGCACTTGATACCAGCAGGCAAGTTTTGGTTTTTTTTTTTCCTTTAGGTGTAATTAGAGCAATCAGAGGGTTTGTAATGTTGTCATAAAAATGCACTTTTCTTCTTTCTTTCCCCTCTCTCCCTTCTTTTTTTTTCTGTTCCTCTTCCTCTCTCTTTTCTTTGGTGATGTCTGCCTGCTGACCACTCTCTGTGGACCAGTCCTTCTAATTTTTTTCCTGTTAGTTTAAGCTGTCTGTCTCTTTGTGTGTGTGTGTGTGCAGTTGCCAGTTTAAGAACTCAGTTGAAGACAAACTTCTGGACTGCAGGTTTTATGAATTCTTGCGTATAGCTAGTGATGGTGCTAATTCTGAAATGAGTAAAATTAAATATCACCCTTGAGGGTGATCATTGGTATACAATGTATTTGAACAGAAGTATAGCAGAGGAAGAGGTGATAACACAAGTGAATTTTTTTGTGCCTTGTCTTTGCATGCTGTGGTACACGATGAGAAAATATTTTCTTCATGTTCAGTCAGCCAAAGATTTTGTTAGGGTTTGGGGGTTTTTGTTGTTGAGTGTTTTTCTTTCCTCTGGTGTGAATTCCAGATCAAGACAGGAATTGAATTCTCCTTTGATAAACTACCATTGTTTGCATTGGTTTATTAAACAAACAGACTTACTAGATCACATTTTTTGTTAAATTGGTGTTATATATTTTTATATATATATTATATATATATAAGTTATATATATATAATTGGTTCCTATATATTTTTTCCTGCAAATATGTATACACATACATAAATATACATGTGTACAAATGCATTTCAGGGGAAGCTGAAGCTCTCCTAGTGCAATTGTTTTCTTGCAGGTGTCAGAGCCATTCATAGATTTTGCACAATTTATTCAGGACATCACAGTACCTCTTCTGGGGACTGTTTGAACTGACCTGTGCCCTGGAATGTAGCAAGTGAATTGTCAAGGAACAAGATTCTCCATATTCAGCAGTGACAAGAAGTAGTACATAAACACCTAAGATACTTTTGGCTAAACACCCTCTGCATCTTCATAAGGCAACCACTGATGGGCTTTGCTTTGTGGTTACTGCAACACTATTATTATTATTATTTGTGTGGTACTGTTGCCAAACTCGCAAAGAGATACTATTCATCAATACTCATAGGACTCTTAGCTGGTCGAAGCAGGAGTTGCTTGATGGATGGGGAGCGTGCATGTTGCTCTGTAGCTTTGTTCTCTGGGTAGAAGGATAGCCTTCCTGCCCAATGTCTGACTCCTTGTTAGATGTTAGTGTGGTATAAAGTCTTTGAGAGAATTTCAGTCACGAGCGAGCATTCATTTGGTGATGGCTTTGCACATGGAAAAGCCCTGTTGACAAGGAGGAGGAAGAGTTTACCTCTTGACAGGAGGATTTGGGTGTCTCAACCTTCCACGTTGCTTTCTCCTTTCTCCAGCTGGTAGAACTGATCAGCACCAGTGACAGTAGCACTCTTTGCCTGTAGCTCGTTCAACTCCAGCAGTAGAGAAAAGTCTGCGTTACAGGTAGTGTGAGCACCAGCTCCCTGTACCAGGTTCATAGTTGGAGGTACCTAGTGTGGGAGTTCTGACTTGTGCAGGCAGAGCTATTGAAAGGACCAACAGTGAGAAACCAGCTTCTATGGATTTTTCAATAGCAGTGTGAGCCAATTTCCATGTATGAAATCCTCCGATAAAAGATGGCATTTAAAAAAAAAAGTGATTTTTTTTCTGATATTTGTTGTTTTTCTAGATATCCATGTATTGCATGCTGTACTGAACACCAAAGATGCTGCTGCTCTTTTCTATCTGTGCAGATGCTACTATATCATCCTGGAGGGGAGAGGCATTATTACTCTGATTTTTCACATATGAGAAATGACAGGGCTTGTCATGTCCAGAGAGCAGCAGCGGGCAAGGGTCTGCTGGTGAACATTATCTCATTTCTTCCTCCTGACAGCATACCAGTGCTGCCAGGAGCTAGAAAAGGTAAATGGATATGACAGTAATACCTCTTTCTAGTGGCATAGCTATATCATGCAGTCCGAGATCCCCTCTGTGCAGTGCTGGTCAGGGTCAGCTCTTTGGTGACAGAGCTTTGTAGAATACTGAGTATGCTTTGTGGAGAGGGATCAGCTTTTTGTTAGTGGCTGTGATCCCACTTACATTTTTGAGATGGAGAGTGAAGTGAAGGTCAGTCTCCTCAGAGTTGAAAGGAAGAGTGCCTGCTCTCAAAAGCAGCATGCGGCTAGGCTCCACTGAATCCTGTGCATCTGTAGGTGATCATAGAATCATTAATGTTGGAAAAGACCTCCAAGATCATTGAGTCCAGCCTTTGAATGGACACCACCATGTCAACTAAACCATAGCACTGAGTGCCATGTCCAATTGTTTCTTGAGCACTTCCAGGGATGATGACTCCACCACCTCCCTGGGAAGCCCATTCCAATGCCTGATCACTCTTTTTATGAAGAAATTCCTCCTGATGCCCAGGCTAAACCTCCTCTGGGGAAGCCTGAGGCCATTTCCTCTTGCCCTGTAGCTACTTGCCTGGGAAAAGAGGCCAGCCCCCACCTGTGAAGCTCTGGTTTTCTTTTCCTTAGAGAGGTGCTGTATATTCTTGGTGGCTTGTTAGCTCAGCAGCATTAGCATCAGTAACATGGCTAAGCAGCAAGATCTCCTTATGTTTGTTTACATTCCCTTTACAGTTGCTTTGCAGTCTTTCACTTCCAGTTGTAGCTGTGATTTAGCCTGCATTGTCACAGCCCTTTCTGGGATGCTGAGCAATTCCTCTAAGAATAGTGAGGAGACTGTTTTTTAGTTTCTTGATCCTTTCCTTGGTCCCTGAACAAGATAAATTGTAGCTTTGTCATTTACTCATTTTCTGGAACTCTGTATGTCTTTCCATCAGTTTGATTCAGGAACTGCTTTGCCATCCAGAGCCTCCTCTAAAGAAAGAAACTTTGTTTTTGATTTTGCTAATATTTCCAACAAACTGTTGGAAAGCCACTTAGCCTGCGTGTGTCTGTAATGTACTTTGTGCTTGTCTACAGTTCTGACAGCTCTTATGGAGGTGTACCAGATGTTTACTGGTGAGCCCCGGAAGACAAGGGAAAGGGATCCCATATTCTCTTCTTCTGGTGAATATTTATACCAATTGTGCTTGACAAATTTGATGGCTTTCTATGAGAGGGTTATGGTGTTCGTAGATGAGGGAAGAGCCACTGATGTCATCTATATGGACTTGTGGAAAGCACATGACACCCTTGTCTCTAAAGTGGAGACACATGGATTTGATGGGTGGACCACTTGATGGATAAGGAATTGGCTGAGTGGTAGCACTCAAAGAGTTGTGGCCAACGGCTCTATGTCCGAGTGGTGACCAGTGACAAGTGGCGTTCCTCAGGGGTTGGTAGTGGGACCAGGCCTGTTCAACATCTTTATTGGTGTCATGGACAGAGCACCCTCAACCAGTTTGTGGACAACAGTGAGCTGTGTGATATGGTCAACACACTGGAGGGAAGAGATGCCATCCAGAGGGACCTTGACAGGCTTGCGAGGTGGACCTGTGTGAACCTCATGAAGTTTAACAAGGCCAAATGCAAGGTTCTGCACCTGGTTTGGTGTCCCAAAAACAAATACAGGCTGGGTGGAGAATGGATTGAGAGCAGCCCTGAGGAGAAGGACATTGGTATGCTGGTGGATGAGAAACTCCACGTGACCCAGCAATGCATGCTTGCAGCCCAGAAAGCTGTATCTTGGGTGGCATCAAAAGAAACGTAGTCAGCAGGTCTCCTCTAAAAAGGTGCTCCTGTAAAAGCCAGTGGTGTTTAGCTGTGACATTAGCTGTCTCAGCATGTTTCTCAGGATTTGTCTTCTACTGAACCAGGAACTGAAAGAATGGGCCCACATGATGGTGTTGACTATCAAGGCCTTACTGAGCCAGAGCAAGCACGTCATATCCATCATTCAGCCTAGAGCAACTTTAATGTGAAATTTCTGATTTCACTCTCTTTAGCAAGACTGCCTTTGGTATGTGGCTGACTTTTGATAAACAAATATTGTTTTACTTAGGTAACCTGATAGGAGGGGTCCAATTTCTTCTGTTTTAGAGAATTCCTTGTCATGATGTGGGAAATGGCTCACTGTCAGTGCTGGGGAAGATGACTGCTCCACATACTCTTTGAAGAACACTTTCCTATTCTTTAGAGCTATCTTTGGTGCAGTGGCATGCTGAAAACACTTAACTTTTAATGTTGGCTGCTTTCCTTGATTTTGAACTGAATCAGAGCTAGTTGCCTGAGAATCATAGGGCCTCTATAGCTCATGACGTGGTTTTTTTGTGGTTTATTTTGGGAACAGGATAAAGTGAATTGTTATTGTAGGTAATCAAGTCCTGGGTAACCCAGATGGTCCAATAGAGAAAGTAGGAGGAAAGCCCTTCATTGAATGGTGTTGACTGTTGTCACATTTTTTAAAGTTGAATATTGTTGTATATTTTGCTGCAGGGAGGCAGACTGATTTTCATATTTGGTAAACCACTGTCTGACCAAATTACAGCCCAAATTATGAATATTTAATTAGATCTGTACTGCATTAAATACATTGCTGCTTAGCTGGGTTAAGGCTGCATAGCCCATAAATTGGCAATTTGGTCGTCAGCTTCCATAGTGCCCTGGACAGTAACAAAACACATGAACTCCTGTGGATTCCTTTATAAAACATTACTCATGGTATTGGATTGTAAAGGGTTTAGGTCTTTTATCCTTTTTCTTTTTCTTCAGTAAAAAAAAGGGAAGATTGAATGAAATTAAAAATGTAGGAGTACTTTTAATATTGCAGTGACAACTAACTGCATCCCTCAAAGTCAGCAGCCCTCATCCCTGCCACTGACATGTGGTAAAGAAGCATCTTCAGTAATGGCATATTGCCAAGAATTTAAACAAGTGATATCCTCTCCTGCAAACTTTTAAAAAGTTATATGTATAGAAGCTGAACTGCTTTAATGTCATACTGCATTTTCCTTCCTTTGAGTTTTCTTACTGTTATTAGTCAAATAGCCACCGGGAACACAGAGTAATGTTTTTGCTGTGTCCTTAGCATTTGCCTGCAGGGAAGTTGCAAGTGCAGGCAGATAGTCAAGTGCCCATTTGGGTTCATTCAAGTGGGAAACTGATACTGCAGTTTTGACTGCAGTCAAATCTCCAAGGGTTACTGGCATCTTCCTGTTTTGAGGTGGAGTGAGAATGGCATAGGCTCAGCTTTTGCTGCTATGAAACTTGTCCAAAATTGTGGAAAGAAGATCAGACTATGAGGATAAGGGGATGAGTAGCATCCGGTAGGTCCTGCTCAGTAATTTCATGTCAAAACCTCAGGGCAGTATTTTCTCTCTCCAGGTGCTGTGCTATTTCTGGGTCTGTCTTGGTAATGTCCACTGAACAAACATTGACTGTATTTCATGCTACATTATTGTTTACTGTAGCTGATCTTAATTTATATTATTATATAATATAGCAACGAAGCAGCGCAGTCACTGTAGATCAAAGGGATTAGTGCAGCTGTCATGTGGATAAGCTCACATTGTGCCTCACAACACCACCCCAGGCTTGCTTGAATCGTGCAGACTCAACTCTGTCTCCCTCTCATCGCTGTGGATACAGCCGAGGATATGTAAATGTATGTGTGTATGTATGGATCCTGTAGGTATGCACGTGCTTAGGCAAAGCTGCCTTGCAGCAGGGTTTATTATCTGGGTTTGACAGCAGCCTTTGAATGCAGGCATCAGTTTCCCATTCATATGCTCCCTGAGGCTGTCAGCAGTCATTGGGATGACTGGCGGGGTGTCAGCTAAGCTCTCTTCTCCTGGAGGAATATTACAGTAGCAAAGATGACAAGGATTGTGACATCTTTGAGGGAGGACACTGCATGAGGTCTGCATGGTATGCATCATCCCCTACTTGACGAGTTTTTCGCAGCAGGGACTTTTTTATTGTTTCTATTCTTGTTAGTATCTGTCAAGGTACCAAACATAGTTTTCTTTTCTCTTTTCAGTGTTGGTTTGTGTTGTTTGTTTTGGTTTTTTTTTTTACTTTCTTTCCCTTCATAACTCAGAGTCCCCAGTTGCCATCCATTGGGTTCTCATCTTTGCTGATGTCTGGACAGAGCAAGAGCTGGAGCAGTGCAGTAGGTGGTAGTCTGCTTCGCATCATCTCTGACCTAGGACACAGCAGCAAGATAAGGGTGCCAGGGATTGATGGTGTAATTCTTTATCGAGCATAAAACAAAGAGTCCTGTCTCCAGAGGTGGTTGAAGTTCTTTGCAATTTCTTGGCGAGAGCAATCTTTTACCGTTCCAAATTATAGGTTACATAATAACATTTTACTTTCCTGAGTTTCTGTGTTAAAATTTCAATATAGAATACTGTTCTTCATCTCTTTTGCACAATTCAGTGAATTATTAAATATTCCAATTTCATCTCAGGAATAGCATTTCAGTGAGAGGAGAGGTTTCAACCAAATATGCATTTTAAAAAATTGTGTGGTGTTGAAGAATCACAGTAAAATTTTTTACTGCTTTGTTTTAAAAAGCACTTCTCTGTATACTCACTTGTATGCTAGGAGGAGATGGTATGTGGATGGAGATCATTGCCTGATAGGCACTTGCTTATATGAGTAGTTCAATGATGTTTGCATATTTTTCACACTTCTGCTTGGTACTTTAGTGCCACAGTGGAAAAATATTTACCTGAAAATCATTCCTATCTACATTCTTTGCTGTGTTCAGGTGCTAGTATTCTTACTTGGTAAGGATTCTTGCTTACTCTTACCTGATATATAATTGTCTAAGGCATTTGATGTAGTTTGTGTAATTGTCTCTTTTCAGAGAAATGCTTGACACTCAATTCCCCTCAAGAAAGAGAGAGTGTATCTCTCTGAGATGCTTCTAAAGGCGTCCTGAATGGTCAAGGTTTATTATAGGCTGTATCCACATGTTCCAGTAGGTCACAATGACAGAAGAATAGTACCTGCTCTGGAGATACAGGGTTTGAAGAGAAAACAGAGGCAGGACACAGGGCAGCATTGGCAGCAGTCTGTCCCTGCTGTGAAAGCCAGGATTGGAGAGCTGTGGACTGGGTTTGTTTGTGCTGATGAATGTTGTGCGCTGCAGTTTGTGAACTGTATCGAATCCCCCCCCTCCTCCGCTGCCTTGCTATCGCTGCTGGCATAACTTGTGTTTATGAACGTGACAATCAAACACATCAGAGGCACAACTTGCCCACTGATCTGTGAGACCACCTGCCTTGCTTCAGTGGGAACCCAGCTGACAATGGCAGAGAATGCACAGATTTCTGGGAGGGCTAGATCAGAGGATTTATGTCTGAAAAGTTCTTTGAGACATGCCAGCCTAGGAGGTTTGGTTGTGCATTCATCAAGTTTATTTAACCCTTAAGGGAGAGGTTTGTTTAACCCTTAGGGGAGAGGTTTGTTTGCTATTCTCAAGAGTGCTCTGAAAGGTGTAGGAAACAATTTTCCAGTTTCAGTTGATCTACTTATTACAAACAGTGAAGTATCACTGTGATAGAAAGTGGATAAAGAGTAAGAGACGTGAAGAAGACTTCAAATGCAGAGCATAGTAGTTTTAGAACAGGGTCAGAGCTCATGGTCTTTGCCATTGTTACCGTGCCAACACATACAATAATGTTTAAACTAGGGATTATATTGGCATAGTTATTTTGATAAATATCACACGCAAATGAGCATAGATAAATAAAAGTGATGAGCTGTGTTAGACCATTTGTAGTAGGAATGAAAAAGGGGTTTTGTGGGGTTTTTTGGTGTTTTGGTTTTTGTTGTGTTTTTTTTTTTTTGCCTAAGAACAACCTTCTTCTGGCCTCCCAAGTTGTTGCAAGACATAACGCTTTTATTTCTGTTGGATCATAGCAAACAATGATTGTTACATGTTTTGGTTCTCCTTGGACGAGGAGGCGTTTTACCTTCCCCCTCAGGACCTCCTTGTCTCTTGTGCTGTATGAGGTTATAGTACAGGAGATTTAGCTCTCTACTGCAGTTGTTTTTGCTGGAATTCATGTTTGTTTCTGTAATATATGGCCGATTATTATCTGTGTGAGGATAGGGCTGGTGGCTGCATTACACTCACTTGTAGGATTGCTGTGGCTTTTCTGAAGAAAATTTTTTGGAGCAGCGCTTGCAAACTGTGCTTTCTTTGTCTTCATCTTTGGACTAAAAACCCCCTAATCACAAGACAAGATGATATTTTCAGGTCTCCTGCAATGTAGTTAACTTTCCCCTTACCCTCTGTCTCTGGTTGTTGCCCTTTTCACAGCAGTATAGGATCATTCTCATTGCCCGAGTATTCTTGGAGGGCAAGACATCTTCTTAGTGCTAGATTCCTATAATAAGAGGCAGCCCTGCACTTCTCCTTTTCAGCTCAGAATCTCATTTATTGGTCTTGCTGGCATATGCCTCAGTCCTTTAATTAAGTCCTCCCTTTGTCTCTCTATCTGCCAGAGCACGGTTTCCATTTTTCTTGCTGCAGTGCTTAAACATAATTTGGTGTCAAACACATGCTCTCTGATTGAGGTCCAACCAGATTTACTTGCAAATGTGTCTGGGTCAATAGCATTTGTTTCAATTAGATTTACAAAGAGCCATTTTGGTGCTCTGGCACGTTAATCAAAGGGGGAGGTTGTGGGGAAAGTAGGAGTAGGGAGGGCTTTGGACCTGCCAGGCACTTAACTAATTTATGATTTAAAAAAGGAAAAATGAAAAAAAGAAAAAAAAAAGAGAGAAAGGAATTGGAGAATCTGATATCACTGGCTTATGGCCAAACAGGACAGTAGCAGTTTCCGCTAAGGAGTAATCATTAGCCAGGGTTTGGTCTGATAGGTGCAGTGAGATGCAGTGCTTTGAGATGTAAAAATTAGTAGAATCAGGTATCTTTGGATGCAGATAGAGTTGTGACCACAGTTGGCTAAATGGGTAAAAACTATTTATAACAGGGGGGAGCGAAAGCCACAGTCAGCTGGAATTAGCTATTATCCAGTATCATTTATTTATCCATACTTTTCCCTGAAAATTCAGGGCAGTGTTTTCACATGGGAGAAATTTGAATTTATGCACTAAAGTAAGAATCTTGATTCACCTGTCTTGTTACCTCTGCAGTCACTATGAGGAATTTGATTTCCCATTGATGCTAAATGCATTTTGTGCTCAGTGACTTTTAACGCACCCTATAGAGTTATCTTTCTAGATAAATAAAACTAAAGAATTAAATTTGTCCCAAAAGTGTTTGAATGTCTTTTTCTGGCATTTCAAAGAATCTTTGAAGAGCTGGGCTCAATACTGGGGTACTGCCCCAAGCCCATGCTTTCTTTGCAAAGTTGCCTTTCCCAGTCCTCTGTGGTCTTTTGATGGTCTGAGTGCAGGACTGCTGGGCATCAAGCTGTGTTTTGAATTTCCCCCCTGCTCGAGCTGCTAAAGGAAAATTTTAGTAAAGTCCACTATTACTGATTTTTTGTTAATTCTTTGTTTGTTTCACATGCCTGCTGTCTGAGAATAAGCAAAACCTTGCAGTGTCTGTGTGGGGGTCAAACGAAGGATCACAGTGAAGCTGGGCTGGCAAGAGTTCCAGCAGTCGGGCAAGCTGAGTTCCAGCTGGAGACATTCTGTCACTGGAGTTGACCCATGGGACAGGAGAAGTTTTTTTTTTAAAAAAAGCTGCTTCTGCTGTGATCCCTATGGTTGTCCTTAACTTTCTTTTAAAATCTGATTTGTTTCAATCACCTATGTTATTGTTTTCTCTGTAAGTGCTGTGCTTTGAACTTTTGTGCCTTTAAGCTCTGTGAGCTGCACCTTGTACCACTGGGATAACTCAAAAGCATTTCAAACAATGTGTAAGAAGATCCCCTTCATCAAAAGATAGAAATATTTGTAAGTGTAATAGCATTGAACAATTTTCTAATCATAATAAATCCTTGTATATTCCTGCTGTATGCTTCAAACGATACTTGTCCAAATCCAGATAAGTATCAGAGGAAAGATTGAAATGTTCAAAATGTGTGATATCAAAAGTAATTCTGTACACTCCCTGTTTTTAACATGCTGCTTTAATGTTCTTAAGTTAACTTTGCACTTTACTAGTGTCTCAATTATGATCAACTTGACATCTTCCTCAGTGATTTTGAGAAGTGACTGGGTATACAAATATCTTCTTTCTATAGATGAAAAGTCAGACATAAACATATGCTATTACTCTCTAGGTTTTTTGAATTTTTGGAGTCAAAAAAAATCACATGTGAAAACAAGCACATGTACCACCACCACAGATGCCACCAACCTGGTCCCAAGCTACCTATTTGGGTGATACTTGTATCCTTCTCAAAAAGATTAGATTTAGTACCATTGGAAAGCATAAAGGATAGAGTTGGCCTCCCACTACTGCACCAGTAGTGTTCTCAAAGCAGGATGTGTCATGTCAGGATGGTGACATAAGAGACAGTTGGGTGTGGATGGGTACATTAGGTTTTTGAGTGCCTGTTCAGAGAATTTGATTTGGCATCACAGAATAAAAAGACACCTCTACGCTGTCATTTTTATTGGTGGTACTTTTCAGAACATACTTTTAAAATATTGCGAGGTGTCAGATGTCAGTGAACTGGTGAGCTCCCTACTGCCTCAGATGGAGTTTCTCTGACCAAGGCAGTTGATTTATAGCAGTGAATTGCATGACCTTGCATCCTAATAGGATCACATTGCCCTTAAATCTGGTCTAACCACTGAGGAGAGAGCTGGTCAGCTCTTCAAAATCTGTTGTACGGAGAGAATTTGTCTACAGCGTAACAGATTAGAAGGAAAGGAAGCAGTCTGCTCTTGTGAACGGACCAGAAAGTGGCAGTGAGATGACTCGGGTCCTGTGCTGCTTCAGTTGCTGTCTTGACCTGACACAGAGTGAGGGGGATAACTGGCCTGTTCAACCTGAGGGTGCAAAACTGAACAAAAGCAGTGGAAAAACAGCTGCTTCTAAGTAGAGCACTCCAGGGTGAGTGTGGGACTGATTTAGTATATTGCTGAGGGGCTCTTAACTCCAGCTGACTTCACAAGTCTTTGGTAGCTTGTGTAAATTCACAGATCATGGACAAATGCACTCTATGCTCTGGAGATGCTTTGTTTGAAGAGGGATGCTTAACCTTAGCAACTTCTCCAGAGGCAGTGGAGAAAGAGGTCTTTTCTTAGAGGCCTTTTTTAAAGGTTCCTTTTTGAAGGTATCTTGTGGCAATGTTGTACTGTAATGTGAGGCATCGTGTTTATTTCCATGCTCTGCCAACCTCTGATGCCGGTGCCACCTGTTTTGCTTCCCATTGCACAGCTGTGCCTTTGTATACAGTTTCTGAAATGGGTTTTTATGACATCTGTGTTTTAGCTCCCTTGGGACCCATCACTTAGAGTCCTATCTCACTGGGCACTCTCTCCCTCCCTCTTCAGAATCAGTGCTATAAATGCAGTTTGCTTAAATTGCCACTTACTGAAAGAACAGAAAAGATTCCTGAGTAAAAATTTGCCTTGGTGGAAATGAAATCCTCACTATCATGATCTCATCCAGTAGCACAGAGTGTAGATTTCTTAAAGCAGTGTTGTGTGTTTGTGCATTTTCTAGAAGTGTACAAAACCCCTATACATCTGCCTGGTGCCACTACCTGGAAACTGCAGCACATACTGAGATGCCTGTACAAATCATCCAGTGCAGGCTACAATAAGTGGATGAGTACTGTGGTATCCTAGCTGGTAATTAGTGGAAAAGTCTGGCTGCTTGAAGATGACTGGCAGGTGTATTTAAAAAATGCAGTTTGCAAAAACTTGTAGGATATACTGTGATTTTTAAAAGCAGAAGACAGAATTGAATTATAATAGCTGCAATACTGGCTGCTTTATATTTGTTACGAGGGCACGTTCTTTCCTCCGCTTGTTTGAGAGGGTAAGGAGCAGCAAGCAGGAGAGGGGAAACCTGACATGAAACCAGAGGTGGTTTCTGCAAGCAAGCTGGCTGAAGTTTGCAGTGACCATGCTGGCCTTGAGATTAGAGAAATTCTGAGGGTTGCCTCCAGGATAAGGTGGAGCCTAAAGTCCCCTCCCACTGCAACCCTGTCAGATGTTCACTGAGTTCAGTGGAGAAGGAATGCAGCAACAGTCAGGCTTGCATTTTAACTGCTGGAAGAGTATATTGTTGCAGTGTGGTGTTTTGGCCACTGACTCCCAAAATGGTAGGGTGGTCACGCTAATTGTCATTATTTAGATTTCTTTTTGTTATATTATCTTTGAAAAACCGATCTCACTGCTAGATTCCCTGTTTACTCATTAGGTACAGGCTGAAAGTGTGAAATAAAACATATTTCTCAGTCAAAGCCTAAATGAGACTTCTGACAAAGACCCCTCATAATTAACTGATTACTTGAACTTGAAAGTGTTTAAAATAAGGTCATGGCCAGTTTTTGTTCAGCGGAACTGGTAATTTCTGACAAGTTTACAACAATGTTAAAGATATAGCTGGCTCTTATTTATCTGACCATCTCTACAAGGCTGTTCTTCCCATCTTGGCACAGTCCTTAGTTACACTTGGAAGTATCCTAAGTTTGCAAGGAGGGAGAGGGAGATGTTCTCCATTCTGGTGTGACAAGTACCAGCAGGAGTTTCAGCTAGGCAGATCATGGGAAAATTAGAAATTGGGGCTTATCATGAATACTGCTGACTCATTTTAGGGGCAGAGATTTTCTCTAGAGCAGATGCTGTTGAACTCTAGAGAAAGAAAAGAATACGTCACTGTCATGAATGCAACTATGGGACCTTTGGAGAAATCAGTTTTTCTGTTTCTGTGTTTTATGAAGCTTAGCTTTCTAAGTAGCCTCTGAAATATAGACAGTATGGCAAAATTCGTTAATGTCTTCTGAAGTGTGAGAGGTAAAAAAAAAAAAATAAAAAAATCACATTTTAATGAATATGTTCTTAAATTTCGCTTAGGAAAACCCTATTTCAAAGCACCTGGATGCTCTGGTGCAAGATCTGGGGTGAAGTCATTGGGCTGTAGTGAACTGCCCACCAAAGAACCTGTGTGAAATGGTAACGTTACTACTGAATGGAAGACAGTATTTCTCACAATTGCCTCACATTTCGACTCAGGCTGAAAGGCTCAATATAGATTGTAGGAGTAGGCAAGCTTCCTCTGATTTAAACAGAACAGTATAGTTCAGTAATCTGACACCATGGGATTTTTTTATGAAGATTGAGCTTTACTGTAGAGCACTGTCATTCGTTTTCAAATGTAAGTCTTGTATTCAAATTTACAGTATAAAATCCATGGAAACAATGTGAAGTGCTGTATATTCTATCCCCTGAAGCAATTTAGAGAAGTAAAGGAAGCTTTTCTTTTCATAAACTTCTCTTGCAGATGAAAGAAATGGATTGTCTCTGCTTTTTCTTACCATCACAACAAAACAGCATAAGCCATCCTGCTAGTTCATCCCAGTACCTGTCTCCTGCTTGCACAGGGAGAAAGAGCAGTTGCTGGGCAGAATTGAATGATTAAGACACTAAGACGTTACCCTGAGATTCAAGTGATTCAGTTAATTTTTCGTTTTGACTGTGGACATTCTTTGTGGGGTGATGGTCTTTATCTCTGATGTGCTTCAATTTCATGTTTGTAAAATGGAGTCGATATTTCTGGGCTTCAGAGAAATGTTCTGAGATTACTCAGCGTATTATACATCTGGGACAGTCTGAGCACCTGTGGCATCTGTGCTGAAAGAGTCTGCTGAGAATATAGATCAAACTCTGTTGCTTGCATTCTTCAGCCCCTGAATAAAGAAGTATCACCTTGTGCCACTTTTTATCCATTTCTGTTCTTATCCCTCTCTGAATTCAGCTAGACTGATTTGTGGTTTTTCCTCTTGCACCTGAGATTTTTGTTTGGCAGGTATCTCTGTTCTGACAATTTCTTTCTGTCACTTGGCCAAGGAAAAAATGAAACAAATTAATTAATATTTATGTCCTTCCTATAGTGAACTCAAGCCACAGATGAGCTGTGGCTTAAGAGCTGTTATTTTTCAACCTACCATGGCAGGGCTTATTTCCATTCTTTCCCTGGTTAAACCAATATCACTTTCTGGGACAGAGCTGACAATTTAGAGGCTCAGCAAAAGCAGAGTCATATACATGAGCACTGGACTGATCTGAGAGTTTTACATCTCCCACGAGTGCAGGCTGAGCAGTCTGCTGCATTATGCTATTCCTGATCTGAATGAGCCAGCCAGTCACCTTAATGTGGCCACTTCCACAGCACCCAGCTACATCTCCACTTAAAAAAGTATCATTTGTCTTCTCCCCAAAAGCAGTGTGGTTTTCTCGTTTTGGTTTTTTGTTGGGTTGTTGTTTTTTTTTTACTCCTAGTAGTACTAGGTCATCTGATCACCACCTTATTCCTTCCTTTTCGTCTTACCTTCAGTTTTTTCTCCCTTTATAACTGAGGTCAAATGCATATGTGTAGGTGACACCAATCATTTCATACAGTTTGTCCCTTTCCTCTGTTCTGATTCAACACCCTTGCGACATTCTTCTGTTTGACCAATGACAAATGGGGCCTGGAGTGAGATGGAAATGAATTTCAGAGCAAGTTTATGGGACTGCTGGGGACCATCTGTTAATGTAAATGTTTAAGGTAAAATGCGTTAAGGCCTGTTCACTGATGACACATTTCATTTGCATCCTGCCTCTGGGATTATTTCTGGCTCATGCCTAAGGGCAGCAGAGTTCCAGGGCAGACAAGTGTGCTTTTTCCTTTTTGTCTTTTTGCTAGTCCAAGTTCGATGTTATGGGTGAGCTGCCAGACTCTGAAATGTGAAATATGCTGCTTAGATTCAAAATGTGGATTTGGTTTTAAAAAATAACATGGCCTCTTCTTCTCCCCAAGAATGCATAGATTCTATAACACTTTTCTTATGTATAGAAACAGGGACTTTAAGTATCATTATTTTTTAGAAGCAGGAGAGGCTTCTATTCAAAATTTAAATGTAATTGAAATAGTAAGGAAGAAAGAAAAGTTCATCAAGAGAAAATGCAATGGGTTGATACCACTCATCTCTTGCTTTGTGCATATCTTATCTTGAAACCAATTGGGAAATCTAAGCTACATTTTTCTGAAATGTTCTGATAGTCTTACGAGTAACTTAGGGGAAGACGGTTTAAAAAGGTCTGAAGGTGTATCACTGCATGCCCATCAGGGGACAGTTCATAATTTTAATCCTGACAGTCTTCATTTAAGTATGTGAAGAAATTTTGGGTATTCCTAAACCTTAAGGGGGACATAAGTCTATAGTGTTATAAGGAATGTAGTTTAATGTATGACTCTTCTGCATTAGAAACTGGGAATGCTCATCAATAGGTTGGTGGTAGGTTTTTGTGTGTGTGTGTGTGGTTTTTTTGTTTGTTTGTTTTTATTTTATTTTATTTTATTTTTTTATTTTCTGCTTGACTCTAAGTTACCCTTAGAACAAAATATTGTTGTTGTGAATGGGAGTCATGTTACTGGGTATTTCTGTGTTGGTGTTTCTTCAGGAACATGAACTCTGAAAACAAGAGGGACTGAGAATTGGTGTTTGAGACATCCATCTCAACTCTAGTGACTTTACTAATTTTGAATTTATGATATAAAATACAGAAAAGATCGTAGTAATACAATGTCTATTGATTACATAAATCTCCAATCTAGATCTGATAAGTCTAGACTGTTAGGAAATTTTTTCTTGTTATCGTCACAGAGATAAGTTGTTCATACGGTGTCACGGGTTAACTACAGATGGCAGCTGAGCACCGCTCAGCCTGTGAGTGGGATGCAGGAGAAAACTGGAAGAGTAAAAGTGAGAACTTATGGGTTGAGACAAAGGCAGTTTAATGGGACATATCCTTTTGGTCGGCTGGAGTCAGCTGTCCTGGCTGCATCCCCTCTTAACTTCTTCTGCCTCTCCAGCCTTCTCCCTGGCAGGGCATGAGAAGTTGAAAAGTCTTTGACTTAGTATAAATATTACTTAGCAAGAACTAAAGCCATCAGTGAGTTACCAACATGATTCTCATACTAAATCCAAAACCTGCACTATACCAGATGCTAGGAAGACAATTAATTCTATCCCAGCTGAAACCAGGACATACAGTAAAAAATGTAAATATTCTGTCTGGAGCCACATAAACCAGACAAAGCTTAAAGCCATTAAAGAGGATGGTGTCCAGTTCATCTAAACATAGTGTAGACTGGATGTTACACTGTTCTTGGTTTATCTTGGATATGCCACTCTGATTATGGCTAGATAGCTTGGATGTGGCTGACTCTAATACCAGCAGAGGGTAATCCTTGTCTATCTTTTATTTATAGGAGTAGAGAGCAAGGATTCTCACCTAATTCTTTTTCCTTCTGTGGCAGTAGGAGTGTCACAAGGGTGACATTGGCAACGAAGGTTGATGAAGAACTTTGTGCTAAGGTCTTCTTAGCTTAGCATACTTATTCTCCTCTAATTCCTTATGTGGGCACCGTGCACTGAACATGCCTTTGTGTGGGTTAGAAGTGAATTAAGCTTAACTGCCAAAAAGAACACAAGGTATAGAATAAGGGAATTACAGACAGAATGCTGTCACATTCTTAGTTGTTCCAAAGTAATTTCCCTGTGTTGGCAAGAACTAAGGGAAAGCTTCTTGTCTTCTTATGGTAAGAGGAGAGAAAATCCAGTTTCTATTGAGCATGCCCTTCTTTTCTCCTTTTCTTCTAACTCCAGTTTGCCCTCTGTGCCAAGCTGAAGAATTGCACGTTCACCTCTCGTTCTCTAGCTGAAGAAGATTGATGTGCAATTAAGATCTCTAAGGAGATGTATTAAACCCTGCAAAGACTCCAAATTCAGTCATGAATCTTCTTGTTATTTTGTTTTTCCTCTCCTTTTTATCTTGCGTATTACTATCTCATCTTCAGGACCGCAGTGACCCTGGCTCGTACTCCAGTAAAAGGTGGGAGCTGAAGGTATTATGAAAATGAGTCACTGAAATCTGCTTCCAGTTACAAAGATCTCTGAAACTGGTTTGGTGTCATGCCTTTTTAACTCAGTCTTCCCTCCTATCTTATGCTGTGTTGGATCAGGATTTGATGAGTCACAGTTGCTCCAATGTGTCTGGAATCAAATGTTATCATAAAACTGAAATTTTTTATTTTTAATATTGAAAGAACTTCTAAAGTTTTGGCAATCCTATTTTATGGAAGCTTCTTCAATAAAACTGGTAAGAGAGGTGGAGGTTTTTGTAATTTTTTGCTTATGACAAAATAGGGTAAATGTTTGAAAATTGCGAGAGATCAGTCATTGTGAGATGCTCACATTTATTTTCTGGATCCAGGTATTCAGAATATGTGGTTATCTTGCATCTCAGTGATTTACTTTCCTAATATTTAATAGAGCTCCTCTCCCCAGATGAAGGTATTTCCTTTCTTCGCATGCATGGGGTTGTTTTTTTTCTGGTTTTACCTGTCTTTAAGTAGTTGTGTGTTTTGGTTTTGTGTTGATTTTTTTTTCCTGATCTTTTCACAGAAGGTATTTCTTCACCTGCATGGGAGTTATTACTAATCTGACATGTTAAGTCTGTTGCCCTGTTTCTTGCCATATTCAAGATACTGCTGTTCTTTTGATGGAAATTATTTCTTGCTATTGATCAGACTAATGTTCCATGCAGATGTACTAATCTAGGCAGTGAGTGTTGTCTGATCCCTCATTGTACACTTAGCATTTGTGAATACTTTTTTTTTTTCATTCCAGAAAATTATTATGCCTGAAAGTGCACAATTTTTCAGAATTGCTATGCTTAAACTGTGATGTAGGTATTTAGTCTCTGATACCATTACTTCCTTGCTCTGTACATATGAAATTCTAAGACCGCTGCTTGTGTTTGCGTTTGCAGATATTTCGTCCCTGACTTGTATTATAGATTTGATTCTAATTTAGTTGAATGAAATGGAAATCCGTCTGCTCACATCTGTGGATTTGGAAGCCAGGCCTTATATGATGGCATACTAACTGAGAAATAAGTCATATTTTCCTGTCTTGTTCTCCATTGGTTTGTCGTCTGAGGTGCAGAAATCCTCCACCATGTGCAGTGTTTCTGAGAGCAGATCAAAACAAAAAATATCAGTAGGTTGAATGTCCTTTGTTTATAGAAAGACTCATGATAGCAAAGACTGTTGAATTTTACCTCTATTTTTATAAAAATCTGCGAGAAAATTCCTTCAGCAGAATGCAGAAGTCAAGCCTTGATTACTTGCAGTCCACAGGAGCTGTGTAGTATGTTTAGACAGATCAGAGCATTAGTTTCAGTGTTCTGAACAAATTGGACTACAAGTGATTATTAAGTTCTCCCTGCAATTTCAATTGCATGGAATATTCTTCAATTCCTTGCCAGAGTGATTGTAAAAAAAAAATTGTTGTGCTCTGTTAACTTCCAGTGCTGCTTTTTGTCTTGTCTGCTGGTAAAGTGACCTGCCTGTACAGTTCCCCCGGTAGTGTCCCTACAGTAGGAGTCCCTATAGCTGTATGTTGTTCATTCTTTCTGATTGGCATTTTGTATGCAACCATTTCAAAAGTGAAATAAACTAAGCAGTTAACCTGGGAGACCAAGAGGAAGTTTAAAGAGCGGAAAAAGGAAAGATAAGCACATTGTCTGTCTTTTGTCCTCCAGTCCTGTTCTCTATGATTAATTTAAGCACTCTGTGCTCCTTGAAGAAGATGTTACTTGAACAGGACCTTGGCTACTCAGGCTAGAGGGAATGTGATGGGCTGGTGCCTAGCAGTGATAGCACAAGGTCACAGAGGTGCTAAAATTCTGGTAAAAGCATGGAGGTTAGTGCCTCTCCTGAGTAGCTGCTGTGAAGAGGAACAGAGGTCTAACAGAAGTTATGTACTGGACTGTGGCTTTATTAGTCCCTAGTGAAGTTGACCGTCTAGATAAGTTGTCCTATCAACCCTTTGATACTTCTGGATGTAAATTGTTGTACTGCCAGTTCCTCCAGTACCATCACCACTGCTGAAGCTATGGTGTTTAGGAAATTATTTTACTCCTCTGATAGTACTATTACAGTGTGTTTAGAGATTGCAAAAGCCTTTGTCACAAGGCATATCAGTAGGGATGTGAGGCTCTGTAGCAGGTGTGAAATTACATTGTAGGCACATTTCTGCATATAATTGATTTTCTAAATGTCTGTTGAGGGAATGTGAAAGATTGAGTATTTAAGTATACCAGGAGTTGTCTTTGAGTGCTATCACATGAGCACTTGAATGGACATAACAGATTCCAAAGAACAGACACTTAAAGGGAATAGTAGAAATATTTGAAACTAGATTGAGACTGCTGTGTAGATTCATTCTGTTACAGAGAGGTTAATGGACCTGGTTTATGCTTTTCACTAACTCACACTCCTTTGGAAAGATGTGCTGGCATAAGCTTTTAGAAATAAACTGACATTGGTAGAATTGTGCCAACATATAACATAAGGGAATTGAGCTCATAGGATAGCTAAGCCTAAGTCTAGAGACTGGGGACACACTCAGCAGCTATGAACATCAGAGCCCAGTTTCCATCCTGTAGGGTGCAGATCAGATATAACTTCTGTTAGCTACAGCCTATAAATGCAAGATTATCCAAAACTTTTAAAGCACATTTACATTTTTTCTAGGAGTGGTTGAGGTAGAACTTAGATGGTTTTATTCAGTGCTGAAATCCCAGCATGGCCAAATACTTGGGGGTTTTGTTTGTTTTCCTAAAAATAAGTGTTTGAAGACAGTGGCAGACAATGAACAATGGTGTGTTGCAATGGTGAATGTGGCCATTTTGCTATTTATGAGAGCAGAGCTGCTGTTGTTTAAAATTGGATGAGCCAAATATAAGAACTGAAGGCAGGCAATAGAGTTAACTTGGTCTCAGGTCTTGGTGTTCTCCCTTTCTGAGTATTTTCCTGTTTCAGTAGGGAGGAAGAGGGTGTTATGCTCTTTGTCATGCCTTAGGTAAAGCAAGCAGTGATGTACTCAGGAACACAGAGAATCCTGACTGAGCAAGTACCTAACTTTACTGATATAAACAATATTGATGCCCTCATGTGAATATTGCCCCTGAAATTAAACATCGTGTATCCAAGAGTTGGAAGCGTAAATAATTATATTTTAACATTCATAATATATATATAAAGCCATTACACTTTTTTTGTCTTGTTAAGATGTCTTTTGTAGCCTGAATGTTTTATTTGCTGCGATTTCTTTTGCTTCAGAAAAGTAGTATGAATTAGGCTATAACTGCCCCCATGGAACAAAGTTAATAGCCATTTAAATTAAACTACAGCCCCCAGTGGATTACCACCTCACTCTCTTTGCTCTAAAATAGAGCCATTTTATCCCCTAGGTTACATAGTCTTTCCTTGTCGGTCATGGGAATTTAAATTTGATGCATTATCCACAGGAGGGCTCCCTTATTGTTCCCTGAAGGTAACAGAAGCATATTGGGAGTTTCAAGGGGAAATCTCAGTTTCAAAATGCAAATGCAAGCAATACAGAGTTCAAAGAAAGTCTTTTTCCTAGTTCACACCAAAATCTGGCTTCACGAGAAGTTTTTTGCAGACTAGTCTTAATGTACTTTCTGTTTTACCTCTGAAACTAAAGTAAAGGTTGAGAATAATGTCTCTGCATTATATCTGTACATTCTGAAATAACTTCTAAAGTGGTTTTGTTTTCCCTGAGATGTTAGCATTACGTCTGTGGAGAACTACAAAAGCAGCTCACATCAGGGTGGATGAAAAGAAGATAAATACAAACTCCATGCTGCAAATGAGATGTTTACAGAATATGATGAATCCTCAGATGCTTCTCCAATTGTTTTATATTTATCTTATCTTTTTTAATAGAGAATGTTGGGACTGGAATTGCACTAAGACACCTGGTAACAAACGTCCTAGAATAATCTCTGAAACAAATCTTTTGTGAACCAGCAGTAATGTCAGTTGCCTCCTTTTTGCTGCTCTAGCCTCGTGCCCTTAGAATGGAGGGAAGGTGATTTCTTTCATTTTTTACAGACCATACACAGTCTACTAAAGTGCCAGTGATGGGGAGCTATTTATGCTGTGTTTGGGGAGAGAGATGTGAACGTGTGTCCTATCAGAAGCTGCAGCTTGCCAGCTTGTTTTGGTTGTTGAGTAAGATCATATCTGGTGTCAGAGCAGTGTAAGAACTTAAATCAAGATCTCCCGAGGTATTCTGTGTTCTTTATCCGTGTGTAAATTTTGGAGCTAAAAATTCACATTAACGTGGTAATTTCTTTCCTTGATTGTGTGCAGCTTTGGTTGATGTCCGTCAGTTGTTCTGTTTTACCGATGTTTCTAACTAGTTCCAGATTGCCCACTCCAAGGAAATGGGTCCCTTTCAAGCTGATGTTCCCAGCATAAGCATGTTATTCTGCATAATATCCCACCTATTATGCAAGAGAACATTATGTGAAGAAAATGTCAGGTGCCCTGGTGAATTCTGAACTTACCTAATATCTTTTAACCAGTTCCACTGGAGAGGAAAATCTCCAGAGATAATTCTCAGAAGATAACTCACAAGAAAAAATCTTACAAACCCAGGTAGGAGAACAGGATTAGATTCCATCTGTTTGTCTGAGAAATAACTAGCTATTATCTGATAACAGTAAATGACACTATGAAGAGATGCCAGGCTGTCTGGGAATAATTGGAAATTGCTAGTGGCTATTTCCAGCATAGATAGTTTTCTTATATTTCCCTCAGTGTTAGATTAACTTTTCTTGTGCTGCTGTGAGAAGAACTTGGGAGAATATTTGGAAATGGGAACTACAGAGTTGGGTGTGTGGCTACTGTGGTGAAGGCTGAGAGATAACATGAGATAATAGTCAAAATAGTCAGAATTCCTAGACTGGATACTTAGTTCTGATCTCAGGTCAGCCTGCTGCAGGTGTGAAAGTAAAGACTAATGCTTGTAATGCTCCATAGGATGTTTACAAGGTTTATTGTCAAAAGTTTTTAAAATCCATGAATTGGAAATGGCATGTGAACAGACAGCATTGTGGTTCATGTTTATGACCGTGGGCATCCTTTGTCTCTGTGTTGTAGACATTTTAGGGTCATCTAAGCAAGTTCTGACCATATTTAACAAGATGTTAAAAAATACAGACATGAGAGGACTGTATACAGATATTCTATGTGATTAGGTTCAAGCTAGATATCAAGGTCTTAAAACTAATACTGAAGTTTAAAAATTGTTCAGAATAAGCAACACATTTGCATAATCCCTCTTCTTTTTTGGCCTACACAAACTGACTTTTTTTGGTTAAATCGTGCTCTTCAGGAACTTCTTTTGCAAATATTTCTTGGTGAATCTGTCCTCTTTTTCACCTTTTCTCCATTTCATTGAGCCCATCCAAATTTGAATTATCTATGCAATATGCCATTTGAAATGTGCATCTTTTCAACATTGGAATAGTCCTCTAATAAATACCATTTGCTAGAACATCTGCAAATGCAAAAAGGCTGCAAAAATAACCAAATCATATGGTATGCCTATGAAAACTACAGGAATTGGATGATACAGTCATAAAAACATAATTCTTGCTAGTACTGTTTTTGTGCAGCTGTAATGATGATGAGTGATGACCTTGGAATTTCTTTTCATCCTGTTGGTGGAGAAAAGGTAAAGCAGGTTAATATTTCTGTCTGTAGTATTATATTTTAATGTGAATTAAACAACTTTTCTTATGCCTATGTTGGATTTTCTTCTGGAAAATCTATTGTGCAAGCACCCATGTAGTTCCTGACAAGAGCTTCAACACAGGCTGAAGTATTATTCTGACCTTCCAGAGATGTGTTCCTACAGTATTGATGTGTGTGTAGCTTCTTTTATGCCAGCTGTGGTCAGTATGTTGAGTATATTAGTGACAGATTTCTACAGGAAGTCTACTGTGGAGATGGAGCTCCAGCATATCCCACAGATGGCCTCTGAAGTGATGCAAAGTTTCAGAATCTGAGAAAATAAGCCACTGCATTATGTTCCCCTCTGTTTCTGTTTCTCTTCAAACTTGGGCCTGTGCACATACCATTCATTCTTTCAAGAACTTCTGTGCATCCACAAGCTGTATTTCTCTGTTCATGAATAAACCCTGTGGTCTCTCAAGGTGACTTTAAGGATGGAGTTTTGCCGGAGATGTGGAATAAAGTGTCCACGTGAAACTGGAAGGAACAGTAGTAAGATCTTCCTATTGAGAAGATTTCTTCGTGGTACCATTGTTAAGGTTATTTGGAGATGTGCGTGGCAGTTCACGTTGAAGCAGTACAGACAACCCTCGATTCTCTGATGCAGTTGTTCTAAATGCAGAAGACCTAGTCTTTTCATAAGGGCACATCTATAAAATGCCTCCATACTATGTACCCATACCCATTTCACACAGTTTAGGAGGAATTAAGAAAAGTGCTTTCCAAGAGGCAGATCATAATTTGTCGTGTCACCATATCCCTAGAAGACCAGTTAAACTCCTGAGTGTGCCCAGTTGTCAGTTATTTGTGTTCAGTGGCCTCTTGCAGATGAGTGACACTTGCGTTCATCTCAGCTACTTTTTTTATCATGTTGCTACTTGTCTTTGTCTTGTGTGAATTTTTTTACTTCTCAGTTGCTCTCAAACATGTTGGCTTCCATTATTTATTCCTCTACCTGTTGCTCTGGTGAGTCTGCAGCTTGCTGATCTGCAGCTAACATGGTCTTTTGCTTCAGTTGAAGTGTACTGGAAAGAGAGAGGCCACAGGAGGGCAATTCAGGCTTCCTGCAGGCCCTGTGGAGACTGGCTGTCAGCACTTCCAGAGGATTTGTTGGTATGTGTATGTGTTGGCACAGCATCCACCCACCCTCTTCAGTGGGGTTCTGTGGAGGGAAGGATGTGCAATGCCAAAGGGTACTGCTTCCTCTCTTGATGTCACTATGACAGGGCGATGTCCAGCTGGGTTTTCCGCTTGTCTGAGAAATCTGGAGGTGCTTATAAAACTGAAGGTATCTTTTGACTCCACTGTGGTGTTCTAGTGTTTTGGTGATGTGTCAGCATATTTCTTCAAGACTTTCTATATGCTTTTATATATCCTTTTATTCATAATTCCAATGTACTTTCAGCATATTGCAATAAGAGTTGTCAAAGGTGATGGAATTGCCTTAAATGTAAAAGATTTGAGGGGATTAAATGACAAATCCCTAGATTATTTCTCTTGTGAGGTTTGTTTTGTTTTGTTTTAAGCTTGGGTACCTACTTTTACAGCAGCTACAGGATTTAGCTGTGCTGTTTTACGCTGTGATCATCTTTCGAATGATAGCAGATTCAGTAGACGTGTCTGCTCCCCACACTTGGCTGCTGCTGCTGCGGGTAAGTTGATTTCTCTGCAGTGCAGGGCTAGAGCAAAGAGTACCTCAGTACTTTGCTGTTTTGTCAAGACACCCACCTTTTTTCTCTGCTCTTTGTAGCTGGCTCTGCAGTTTTTCCCTCCTCCTATACACACAAAGGACTGACTATCCCAAAAGGCCAAAGAGATGTGTAGGAGCTGGAGACAAGTGAAAAACCTTTTGCTGAAGAGCAGGGCATTGGTGGAGCGCCAGAATTCCAGAGGTCTTCACTGGTGTTCACTGTCCATTGTTGTCTAATAACCACTTAGAGGTTGTATATTTACACTACTCACATACTGAAACACTTTAGTTAACATGATTTCCTGTAAATTCTGTCCTATAAATAGTTCCTTAAGGCATCGAGGATTTTTTTTAAGAAGCCATAAATATAAATGTACATAAATAAAAAGATACTTGAATGCTACACAGCATTCATTCCAGCCATGAAGTTTGTGGATGTGTCCCATAAACCCCGGGTTTGACCTTTTGAGATGCCTCAGTCTATGCAGCCAGCAATTTTGTGCATTAAAATAGGCAGAAAAAAGTGAGCAGAGCATGGTGTGAGGAGTGGACAGGGGAAATTATGATGATGTGGCATCTGATGGAAATTGATGTCTGATTGTATTTGAGGAATTGGAATTTCTTGCCACTAACTGACAGCACTGTCGGAATCATACAAGCATCATAGGAAAATCCTCCTTCTGTGGATTTAGTAGAGTTGTTCTAGAGAATTGATTATCATTACCCAAGCAGGGATTTAGCTCCAGTTGGTTCTGGGAAGAGAAGCTATTTGCATTTCTGAGCAGCATGTGTGTACTAGTGTCTCAAAATTTATTAGCCAGGTGGATTTCTGACGTCTCTGCCTCATGTCCACTATCTTTTGGGATAAAGGCTGTACGAACTCTCTTTGTTAGGGGGAGAGCTATTTTATATGTTCAGAGAAACACTTGAGATGAGAATTTAATATCTAAAATTTTCCTATTGATTTACATGTAGATATGTGTATTAGCAATGTCTTTGATTGGAAGTTTTATTTTGACTCACTGAAAAGAGAGGACCAAGCTCCTGTGTGTGTATTAAACTTTTCAAACGCTCTGAAAATATAGTTGCTCATGGAGATATGATTTGGGCCTGTCTCTGTGAGATGATTTGAGTGCTGTATGCTGATGCTATGAGATCTACTTACCTTACCTGAGCTTGCCATGTAGTTGTTATGCCTTGACAGGATGTGGGAGTGACCCTCTGACACGCTTAGCAGGATGACTCCTCCAGGAGCTTTGTGCATGGAATATGACTGAAAGGCAGTCACCTAAGTTAGACTTACTTGCCTTGTGCATGCTCTTTGCTCCTTCCTTCTGAAGTACTAAACTAAAGTCTGATGGGAGCCAAATATTTGAAAAACATAACTCTGTAAGGAAGTTAATGGATACTATGCAGATATCCTGCATCAGAAACCCAAATTCCTTCTATTTGTATTAGACATTTGGGGGGTGGGGGTGGGTATATTTATTTTATCTTCTACTTCTTTTTCGTCCAGTGAGATAATTGTGCCTGATGATGGAGTTTACTCACTCTGTTTTTTTGATCCTGTAGTGCAGCTGCTGCTCTATTTTCTACATGGCTGGGCTTTACTGCAGACCTGTCGAGCCATAGCTGTCTTTGTTTTCTTTTTTTTTTTTTTTTTTTTTTTTTTTTTGGTAAGAAAAGAGATTGCCATAAGCCAGAGTTACGGCAATGCAGCCCAAATATATAATCATCAGGGCAGGGAGGCCCCTTGGGCATCCCAGGCTGCCTGCAATTGGCATAGCTTGGCCAGCTTAGCTTTGCTTCTTGAATGTTTCTCACAAAAGACTGAAGTGTTTCCTTTTGTGATGAGTTTGTATGATCTCTCTTGTTTGTTTACTTATTGGGACTTCTGGCATTTGTTTTTAGTTTGTTTTGGTTTTTTTCTTTAAATTGAGGGAAATGAGCAAACTGAGGAATTCCTTTAAACAAAATTGTCTTGTTGACTTCAGTGCTTGTGACAAGATGGGGGCACTTCATCTTTGAGTTCAAAAAGTGTTATTGGTGCTTACCATCTAGGAGTATTTTATGGTTGTTATATAAGTTTTAGGAGCCACATCATGACCCTTAGCTCAGCCCTATGGTCTAATCTTGAGTGAAGCATCCCAAAACTTAACAGGAATACTGTATCTCCATCCTCCTTCTCTTTTTTTGTAGCAGGGCACTGTAGGTCTGTGCACTGTCCAGTGAACCCATTGTTGCCTTGGAGTTTTTGATTTTTTAATTTTTACAGGTTTTAGAAATAGTTATGTAGTGAATGTAGGTTTTAGAAGTAGCTGTATTATATCCCTTACCCTTTAGCATAGTAGTTACACATATCCAATGCTATCACCCCAGTCTATATCAATTCACCCTGAATTCCAGTAGAATATTTCGTCTTTTTCAAGGTAGGCCTTCATTCTGTTTAAGAACATCTGCCCCCTGGCCTGGACAACAAGATATCACCCAGGACTTCGGAAAGCCTTGAAGGACTTTACGTGCTGTGAAGAAGAAGATGAAGAAGAGAGGGTTCCAAAACACCTCCAGACTCAATTCCTGAGGGGCAGGTCGGGGGACGGAATGGGGCAAAGGCCGGGGGGTGGACAGACGGGGATTGGATGGACATTATTATAAAAATTGAGCACCTAGGTCAGGGGGTGCACGTGTGGTTTGTATCCTGGAGCCTGAGAGGCTTCATTAAAACCTTCCCTTATCTTACCTCCTCCTTAAATTGCCCCAGAGTTTTTTTCTCCTGAATCTTTTAGGCAACACATAAAGGGTTGAGAGGAAGAAAAAGAGGGATTAAAGTGTGTGCTTGTTGAAATAGGGAAATAGGGAACATGTACTTGAGTGATGGTAATGAAATAGCTATTCCAGGACAACACCCTGAGTTGGATGATTTTTTTCTACAGAGCGAGTGTGTCACCTTAAAATTTAACTGGTGAAAAATTTGGATGCTATATCACACTGTATTGTGTTAGGTGAGTTGCTTTAATTAACCGTTTGCACACTCTTCATTGCAAAGGCAGGGTAACACTTAGCTTAAATCTTTTTTATGGTACCCTGTTCAATTGCAGCAATGTGATGGTACACCTAAGAATATTCTGCTCTAACCATGTCACATAGATCGTTGTTGTTGTATACTGTTGCCAAATAAAAACATAAAGTTGGAAAGGCTGAGAGCATTTTTTGATTTCTCAGTTGAGGCATAAAAAAAAGTGGACAACCTTTCTAGGCTCAGGGACTTAGATCTGAGGGAGAAGAGGGAGAAAAAAGAGATAACTTTGACATAGATGACACGAGGACAGTGGTTATGTTTTCAACTTAACCTGGTAGGCCTGAATGTTGAGAATGCTGTCTCTTGGGATGAAAGGAGAGGTGTAAATGAGGGGAGAACTGGATGCTGCTTGAAATATTTGCTGGTAGTGTTTTAAAGGAGTGTGTTTTATAGATAGGTATCCTTTTAAATATTTTCCAAGCATATGTATGAGGCTGCAGACAACCTATAAGCAGTGCCTCTGAGGGATGTTCAGACTATGTCTGTTTGTTTCAAGAGGATATAGCTCCAAAGCCTAACAAAATGAACTTTAAATGTGGGCATAATTCACTCTTTCACAGCTGATTATTTTTGTGGGAACATGTGGTGACTTTGAAATGGAGGGGTGTGAGACTTTTACACTGATTTACAGTTGAAATAGTCCATTTCCATTGCAGATTTAATCCACTGTTGTTGGTGGTCTTTAAAAGGGCCTTCTGGAGTACATGCAAAGATTTCTCTGAAAAGCAAGCTTTTTGGGGCTTCTCCTCACTCTGCAGCATAGACTACCTGCATCAGCCATTAACGAGCTTTTGTAGCACTTTGCTAATGTTGAGTCCTAAATATATATGTCCTGAGAGTGATTATTAATAACTACTATATTCCAGATCTTTTATTTGGTAGTTTTTAATAGCAATGATCCTTAATGTTTACATGCTTTCTGTATTTATGACAGCTGTTCAGTCCTAAAGCATGAAGGGTAGTGGGGAGTCTTTAGATCACATGGTGGCATTGTGGAGAGTTCTGGTTGCTGTTGTCTGGTTTTTAGAACATGATATTTGAATCTGTGGAAGAGATTGTGTTATGCAGAGGCCTAGATCTGATTTAATCTGTCGTTTTATGTAGGATGATTTCAGAGTAGTAACCCTCGGTCATTGTCAGTAGTGTGCTTTTATTGTAGTAGACGCTAGATTATTTATTGCTGCTACCTTCTTATTAAAAGCTGTGCTCCTTTTCACTACAACAGTTGGTCTAAATTTGAGGGATAGTAGTTTATTCTGGTTAGGAAGAGGAAATTAATTGAATGGAATCAGATAACTGTAATGGATTTTTGTTGTTTTAAAGGAATGTATAAAGCCCTTCATTCTCAAACAAAATAGGATATGAACATAGAGGTTCTTCTTCATACTCAGAGCAGCAATTCTCTCTGTAGATATCCTTCCACAGAATGCCACATGTCCCACAGCCACACCACATGTCAGGTCAGCTGGACCTGAACTTGTGTCACACTCCACCTGGAGAGCATGTTCTGCTCTTGCATGTTTTTGAGGGAGTTGCCCAGCTATGGTGTATTGTCCTGTGTTTCGTTTGCTGTTCGGATTTTTTTAAATTCAAATTGCTCAAAACCTGAAAGAGTGTTATATTATCCTTTTGTCTGAAGTGGAAACTTGTTTTGAACTCTCTGTTATGTGTACCTTTCAAGTACCTGGGTGCCCCTTAAATCTACAAGTTCCACTTAGATTCAACTTCTGCTTATTAATTTTTTAAGCAGACCTTTGCCATTCTATCTTCAACAGTAAACTTTCAGTCTTTCCTCTCCTCTGCCATCAGTTGTACCAGTTTAGGTTAATGTTTCCTGTAAGACTGGTTAAGCCAGTGCACTCGCTTTGGTTTAAACCTGGTTTTCATCAATTTATTTGAAAGCAACTAAAATTACTATAAATGCAAACAAGAAGCCAGTTGTTAAGTTAAAATTAGTAGAAATAAGAACCTGTAAATACTATTTTCTCCTAGTTAAATTTTAGACAGACTTGTTCACAGGCCTATCTGTAATGCCTTTAAGAAGTATAGGTACGTTAGACAAGACATGGGATAGAGGGGATGGATGGTATAAACTCAAAGAGAAGAAGATCAGCAGATTTTTTTTTTCTGTGACTTTGTATGAGCACAATTATACATGGATTCTTTATATCTTCTTGTTCAAGATGCCAGCTATTTCCCACCACTTTTGCTTTAGAAATATTGGGGGAAAGGAAGTTATTGCATCTTCTGGGGTGGTAAGAACAAGATGCTAACTTGGAGCTTTGTTTCTTGATCTTCACCCAAAAAAGAGGTTCCACTGTCCTCAAAAAGCTAAGGGTTGATAATTTGATTAGAGAGGAGGAAGGGGACTAGGTAGGAGCAGTTAAAGTATTGGGTTTTTTTTCTTTCAGGAAGTATAAATCTCTGTGCTTCAAAAGGACGGGCTTTGTGTGCGCATGAGAGCGAGAGTGAGTGCAAACACTAATGCATCATGGAGGACAGGTCATTCCGCCGAACGCAGTTCAGCTCCTGAGTGTTTGGAGATTAGAGGCAGCAATAATTTCTGGCTGCTGTAATTTATGTTAATGTGGCAGCCCATGGTTGTATATTTCTGCTGAGATGGCCGTTTTTGTGAGGCTTCATTCTGACCGCAGTAGAAACCGCAAGGGTTTCAGGTACTGGTGTTTGTCTTTTGCTGATTTAGCCAGGCACTGAAACAAATAATTTCATTGTTATTATTTAATGCTGGAATTTAGTGTCTGTTTCTTTTGGATTCTGTGGGCTAAAATGGTAAAAAAGAACAGGAAGGAAGCAGTAAGTTCTGCCTCTCACCTTTGGGTAAATTAGCCCAATGTTAATGCAGGATCTGGCATTCCTTCCAGTTCCAATGGATGGATAGAAACATTCCTCCAGGAGCTTGCCAGTAATCTCTCAACCTTAGAGGTCTTGCGACACAATTGATTTCCATCTTCGGACTCCAGCTCTCCCATCATCCTGTGTGCTGCTGCAGTCTGTCCCATCAGCAGGGAGGAAAGAAGTACTGATCAAAGTCAAAGAACACACTGTGAAAAGACTGAAATAAGCATTTGTTATTGGAAAAGTGGAGAAGGTTTAGGGAACAAAATGTAAACTGTTTTGAGAATTTAAGGAATTGCTTTTACACTTAATACTGAAATAGTTAGTGTTATCTTGCTTGATTAAGTGATATCTGGGAGAGAAAACAGGAAATATAACTCTGCTAGTGTTTGAGGATCATAAATACCATGGAAAGACACAAGATATTTAGATGACTAAAAGTAGAGAATAGAAAATATTAAGGGTAAGTGTTATGGAAAACTTCCTGTCATGGAGAAATGTCCTTGCCCTGGCAAGCTTTGGAATCATTTTCCAAGGGAATAGCAGAGCAACTCCATGGCTTGACAGGTTTTGAATTAGACTTGGAAAAATGTTACTCCATGCAGCACGTAGAATAATCTTTCTCTGGCAGCAACATGGCGTATGAAAGGAAGAAATGATGATCTTGCAGAATAAATTATGATCTAATGATTTATGTAGAAAAGTGGGCATCAGGACACCTGATTCTTTTCTGTATTTTATCACTGATTTGCTTTATAATATTGGGCAAATAATTTAATCCTTCTGTGCCACTTTGTTCCCATCTGTAAACAGAATGTTTCATCATCTCAAGAATTTACTCCCTGGACAATGTTTTCATAGCTAGGTGGTATTCTGGAGTGTTGTGATTATTTTTAAAAATGCCTGTAGTCTGGAGGAAACTAGAAGCTCTCTACCTTATGAAAGTTACTGCCTAACCTCAAGAGTGAAACAATTGGTTAAGGCATCCAGTCTTTCATCTGCTTCACCCTGACAGATTAAAGTCTATATGGCATAGTTGATGGAAACCTCCTTCTAGTCCACCCACAATTTTGCTGCATTGCTTTTGTCTTTTGTTGTTCCCACTGTAAATTCATACTCATTTAGTCTGCTTGGGAGACTAAAAAGAGAGGAAAAATCATTAGGCTGTGTTCATTTATACCTAGAAAGGCCACAACCTTTGCAGTGTGTAGCTCAAACCCAGAATGGAACATGACATCAAGGCACTGTTCTACTGCCTGCTCATTACAGCAGATTGGTGCCGTTCCTGTTTTCCTCTAACAAGCTTATTTTTCCAAATTGCTAGCTCAGTGTCCTACAAGAAGCCACTAGCAATCATGCCAATTTCATCATTGCTTTTCCCCTCAAGGATCTTCCCTCATCCCTTGGTACTGCACTTGTGCAGCACTGTGTGCCCAGCCTACGCTTTCTGCCATGGAAGGAGAGAGGATGCTTCCCTCCACCTTGATTAAAAGCTCCTAACGCACATTACAAATGTGATGTGATCTGAGATGTCAAAAGTTTGGCAGCCCATGCTAGGCACATTAAGTACATGTCTCACTGGGGTCTCCACAGCATTTTCCTGGCATGCTCGCTGACTAGCCTGTTGCCAGTTTTGAGACATTCAGGAAGGGTTTCTTCAGCAGGAAGCTACAGCAAGACTGTAACAGATCCAGTGGCCCCCAGGCAAGCAGTCAGCTAACAAACCTTTAGGGAGCTTGCTAGGTTTATTTGAGAACGCCTGGGGCTACTGTTTGTTCATATAAATAATATTCCAAAGAGCAGCAAACTCGAACATCTCATTATTCAAATTTGGGTTTACTGTGTCTTATTTATTTAATTTAAATTATTTGCTAAGCCAGTGAGGGGCTACATTAATTCAAGGGCTGGTCTCCTCAGCATGGACCTGGTGTTTTCTTTCACACTGATGTGACTTGTCTGGCATCAATGTCATTATTGTTTATTCATGCCAATTTAATTCAGAGGGCAAACAAACAGACCTAGGCTATCTATAATCCTGGAAATGGAATAAATCTGATTATTAAATCCAGGGACTTTCAGCACTATTAAAAGCTTCTTGATGTGTTTGGAGAAATATAGGGTCTGGTAAAAACCTTTGTCTAGAGTTTATGTGTCAATTTGCTTGTATGTGTCACAAGATACTACTTTAACTTGGAATGTAAAAGCAGAAGAACTAGAGTAAAGTCAGTAATTAGGGGCCAAGGAAAATAAACCAACTTGACTATACGAAGTCCCCCTTGTGAAATGTTGTCTATGCTGTTGAGTCTGCTCTGTGTCCAGGAAATAGCATAAGTATTTTGCATTTTCCATTGCAAAGGCTGTCACCTGCTCTCAGAATGAATTTCTCAGCTAGTCTGTGAGAGAAATCTGTGGCTCTTATTCTCATCTCAAAAAACCCCCAAAACAACACCAAACAGAAGAAATACATTAATTGGTGCAGGTGTAGGAAAACAGCTCAGGAATGCCAGCATTTTTAAAATACAAGTTTAGCAGCAAGATATCCTTGCAAAAGCAGTTTTGTAGCACTTGTTTCTCTAAGTCCTTCAAGAGAGAACATGCATGGTGCATATGTCCGAGCTGTCTCCACAGCTCCACCTGCTCTACCGCAGTCTGCTGGAGTGTGATCCTCCCACTCCATATTGTCTGACTCATGCTACAGAATGATTTGTTAAAAAAGAAAAAAAATAAAATATGAACCTGCTACAGGCTTTGTTCATTTGAGATAAAATTTTCTTCTCCCTTTGCTTATTGAATTGGCAGTTCTCATGTAAATATTTTTTCATAAGAAGTGCACAAGATGACACAAAGGTCCGAGTAGGAGGGGGCTAAATTTGGATCTTAAATGGAAGCATTCTCTGTTCCTGTTTTAAGATGCAGAATTGTGAATGGATTTTGATCCTGAATCTTTCTGTCTGTCATTGGGGTTTAGGACTTCTTTGTCAAAGATACCAAGGAAAAAGATACTGAAAGAGAGCAGTTTGACACCCTGACTCATCATCTCTTCACTTCCTTACCTCCAGCCTATGGTCTGCTTGTGCTCAATGGGGCCTCAGCAGACCTTGTTAGTGTTTTAGTAATAGGTATCTTGCTGACACCTAATACAAAATTCATGCCTTTTTTTTAACATTTATAATATACATTTTCTAAAGTGCAAAAATTACTTTGAGATTTTGTGGAAAAGTCTGTGTCAAAGCAGCTACAGTAGGGAATAAGTCTTTCAATTTTCACCTGGTAAGAGCTTTGGAGAAACAAAGTGAGAACTAACTAAGGGTGAGAAGTGGGCTGAAGTGTAAGGAAAGGAGCTCACTATGGAGGGGTTGTGTACATGTTCTTTCCCTGGTAGGCCTCCTTGACAGCTCTGTTGTAGGTTTTATCCAAGACAAAGCTCAGTAGGCAGTTCAAGGATCCTCTGTCGTAGTGATGATGTCTTTCCCATACTGATGGTGTCTTTCTTCTTTTGACAAGTCAGCAGGGCAAAAGATTTGCTGCTATCAATGAAAGAATAAAGAATCTCCATTCTGTTTTGGATTTGGTGGGAAACATTGCCACAAAAAATGAGGAAAAGGATGAGGTAGTTAATGCCTTCTTTGCCTCAGTCTTTTATAGTCAGACCAGTTATCCTCAGGGTACTCCTCCCTGTGAGCTGGAAGACTTGCTCTGCAAGGAGCAGAATGAAGTCCCCGTAATTCAAGCAGAAACAATTACTGACCTGTTGCTGTACTTTAATGCAGCACAAGTCTATGGGCCACATGGAACCCACCCAAGAATACTGAGGGAGCTAACAGAAGCCACTCGTCATCATTTATCAGCAGTCCTGCTTAACAGGAAGGTCTCAGAAGACTGGAAGTTAGCCAGTGTGAAACCCATCTACAAGAAGGGCTGGAAAGAGAATCTGAGGAATTACAGGCCAGTCAGCCTAAGCTCAATGCCAGGGAAAGTTATGGAACAGATCATCATGAGTACCATCCTGTGGCACATACAGGACAACCAGGGGATCAAGACCATCCAACATGGGTTTAGGAAAGGCAGTTCCTGCTTGACTAACCTGATATCCTTCTATGACAGCATGATCTGTCTAATGAATGAGGAAAAGACTGTGGATGTTGTCTACCTGGACCTTAGTAAAACTTTTGACACTGTCTCTCACAGCATTCTCCTGGAGAAACTGGCTGCTCAGGGCTTTGATGAACATACTGTTCACTGGGTAAAAAATTGGTTGGATGGACGAGCCCAAAGAGCTATGGTGAATTCCAACTGGTAGCCAGTCACAAGAAGTGTTCTGCAGGGCTTGGGGTCAGTTGTGCATAATATTTCTATCAATGATGTGGATGAGGGGATCAAGTGCATCCTCAGTTCTCAGTTGACACCAAGCTGAGTGGGAGTGTTGATCTGCTTGAGAACACGAAGGCTCTACAGTGGGATCTGGACAGGCTGTATCGATGGGATCGATGGGCTGAGGCCAACTCTATGAGATTCAACAAGGCCAAGTGCTGGGTCCTGCACTCAGGTCATAACAACTCCATGCAATGCTACAGGCTTGGGGCAGAGTGGTTGGAAAGCTGCCTGGCAGAAAAGGATCTGGGAATGGTAGATCAGGAGGATCTGGGGGTGCTAGTTGACAGCCAGCTGAATATGCAGCAGCAGTGTGCCCAGGTGATCAAGAAGGCCAATGACATCCCAGCCTGAATCAGCCAGAGTGTGGCCAGCAGGACCAGGGAAGTGATTGTCAGTAACAGAGTTAGTGAAAGGTCAAGAACACAAGTCTTATGAGCAGCAGCTGAGGGAGCTGGGATTGATTAGGCTGGAGAAAAGGAGGCTCAGGGGACGCGTTATTGCTCTCTACAACTACCTGAAAGGAAGTTTTAGTCAGGTGTGGGTCGGTCTCTTCTCTGAGGTGACAAGCCATAGTACGAGAGGAAATGGCCTGAAGTTTCCACAGGGAGGGTTTAGATTGGATTGTAGGAAAAATTTCTTCACAGAGAGGATGGTCAAATATTGGAGCAGAATGCCCAGGGAAGTGGTGAAATCACTGTCCCTGAAAGTGTTCAAAAAGCATATAGATGTGGTGCTTAAAGACATGGTTTAATAGTAGACTTGGCAGTGTGGGGTTAACGATTGGACTTGATGATATTAGAGGTCTTTTCTCACCTTAATGATTCTATGATTCTATGAAAAGTGGAGGGATCCTGTAAGCAAAAAATTCATAGTGAATATAATTTCTGAGAGAGTCTTGATGTTTTACATATTTAAAAGTTAATGAAGAACAGAAGAATGGTCTTTAGAAAAATAATTCTTTCAAGCTGAAGGAGCCAGTGACTAGCCATTATCTGACAGTTTACCTAATTTCATCACTAAGTACATGGTCCCTTATACACCTGCCTAGTCATAATTCAAGTAGTAAATGCTTTTACAGTCTGTAATTTGGAGATGTTGTAAAGATAAGTAAGGTATGGCAAGTTATCCTCCATGTAAAAACTGGATCCAGCAGATTTGTAAGGATGTGTTATGTGCTCAAATTCTTTTTAAAAACCTTGCCTTTAAAGATTTTGTATGTAACACACAAGAAATCTGTGATGTGGTAACAAGCTGAACCTAAGTTTTACAATGCATGATTTGCCAAAGGGTTTTATTAAGGCCAAGAGCTTAGAGAGATGCAGAGATGACATTTATGTTGATAATTGCTGTAACTTTGGATATTCCTATTTAACAGGAACAGAGAAATTGGAATCGGTACTAAACCTCATGCTTTAGATCAAGCTTAGAGATTAGGATGTTACCTTTTACGTTAGAATTTGATTGCCTTCTTTGCTACCTACAGCAGAATCTCCCTGCATGTTCATCTCAATGGTTGGGTCTTGGCAACTATTGCTTCATGAGCCAGGCTGCTGCAGTGCACCAGCCTCTGTATTTGTATCTTTCCTGAGGCCCAGGTTTAAGCAGATTACTAGTTGCCTACTCACTAGATTATCCTTTCCTTCTTCCTTCTCGTTTGCCTCCTGCAGGTTTTGGTTGTAAATTTTCTTTCACTATTATGGCATTGTTGTGCTATTCTCCTACCTCGAAGTGGCTTCATTTCTCCATATAGCTAGTGGTATGTATACAGGTGAAACAGCGCATGACAACCAATATCTTAAAATTATTGGTTCTCTATTTTTCCTTTTCTTTATTTCCATTCCTTATTAAATTTCTGTTATTTCAGTTTCAGTGGGCAATCTCCTTCTTCACAAAACAAAACCTTATTAGAATATAACTAGCCAGATGTTTTTATTTAATGTAAATAAAGATTAGTTTTCATATTTAACAGTTCAGTCACCCATTAAGTAGGCTGTAACCTTTTTGGCAATCACAGTAATAAAAGCATTTATGAAGATATAGTCTGTATTTAAGAAGAATTAATCATGTTTAGAAATAAAATCTATATGGCTTGAGGAAATACCTTTGTTGTCTTTTAGAGAAAAATAAAAAATGGTGCTAGTGGGGAAGATATGTCACTATCATCAATTAAAAATTGAAGGACACATTTAAGACTGAAATGAAAATAAATCAGACCTAAAACATTGCTGCTCCTTGGACTGTATCTGTTCCATAGATAACACAGGACATCATCTCTAGGGTTGTCAATCTGAGATGGTTTGGTGAGTACCAATCTCGGTCAAAAATAATTAAACTGACAAAAGCTACCAGGCTGGATTATTTCAGTGTCTGGAAGCCTCTCACCTCTGCAGAGCAAGGTTCACATAAACCCTTCTTTATATGAGAAAATGAATGCACTGGTCTCTTTCTGCCCAGTCCTATTTGTGTACTTGTTAAAGCCACAGTGATAGTTCAGCATGTTAATTTTTCTTGAGAAAAAAAATGCAAATTTTCTGTAGTAGTAGAAAATGCCACTACTGTGTTGCATGGACTGATCATATGAGGACCCTGATCTGCATGAGGCCAAGGTGCCAAAGATCAATAGCAACAGAGTTTGACAGATCAGAACTCTGCTAGTGGAATAGATTCTGTGTAAACCTTGGCCATCTCAGCAGTATGAACACTTATATGTGATCCCTTAGCATAATAAAGAGGAAGGATATATTTTAGCATGACTGAAACCAGGAGAGATGTTTTTTAAACCTTCTGCATGACCACCAGTAATTTATGCTGCCTTTCTGTGTTTCCCAGTCAGCTGAATGATGTAAGTAAGTGGCCAGCCTTTTCAAGAGATTAGGAGACAAAATGCATTTGTAGGCTGATTTTTCAGGTGATGAAGGTAGTACAGATGAACAGAACAGGTGTAGCTGTAATGATTCCATAGATTAGTAGAAAATTGGAGAGCAAAGTCAAAGATAGCTTTTTTAGTTGTTGTATGTAGGACTGAACTGCAAAGGCTGTTTTTAAAATTTGCTGATTGAAATAGAAAACAATGTTGGAAATAGTCAAGCACCTTTTTTTTCCCTCTCCTCTATATAATTAAAATACCCTTCAATATATTTCTGCATGTGACAGAACAAGTGCTTAGTTGCTATTTTTACTGACTCTTAAAAATTTAGGACAATTTTAAATTGAGGGTTTCACTTTTATGTGAAAATACAAAGACTTTCTTTAGAAACACTATGTAACATTTTTTAGATTGTACTTTACATTATTGTTCTGGCTGGAGCAGTTTGAATGTGATTCTCATTTGGAGTAGTTTCAGTTAAGAGTGCGTATGCATTTTTGGAGGTGAATGAAGCATACAGTTAAGTGTTGTATACCTGTATTAAGGATTATTATAAGAATGGACTCTCTCTTTGTAGAAGGATGGAAAACGTAAGGGTATCCAACTGATTTTCATTCTCCATGTGTTCCGAAAACTCTTGCTGTGATTGATGTGACTCCTCTCAGTCTTCTGATGAAAGGCATCTAATCAGGTTATTTACAATCGACACAAACTCAAGAATCAGAGAATATGCTGCATTGGAAGGGACCCACAAGGATCATCAAGTCCAGCTCTTACTCCTGCACAGGACCATCCCCAAGAGTCATACCATGTATCCAAAAGCAATGTCCAAATGCTTCTTGTACTCTGTCAGCCTTGGTGCTGTGACCGCTTCCCTTGGGAGGCTGTTCCAGTGTCCAGCCACTCTCTAGGTGAAAAACCTCTTTCTAATATCCAACCTAAACCTTCCCTGGCAGAACTTCAGGCCATTCCCTCAGGTCTTGTCACTGGTCACCACAGTGCCCGCCCCTCCTCTTCCCCTCACAAGGAAGTTGTAGATTGCAATGGTGTCATGGTTTGAGATAGCCCCAAAATCCAATCCCCTAGTCCTAGCCCCCCTCCCACATC
>NW_016690372.1:1403175-1470699 GCF_001604755.1 Lepidothrix coronata
TCCCGGCATAACTACAGATGCTTAGCCCAGTCTAAGACTGTTCCAAGTCTCTGCAATCTTCCCCCAGCCAGGGGCTGGGAGGGGGCCAGAGGCCCCAAGGGGCTCAGAGCCCCTACCTCGTGGCTCACAACATGGCCACCACTCCAACAACAACCAAAACTACAACTCATCTCTTCCGGTGAGCTTGTGATATGTTTACGTTTTTGCAGGAGCGCCCATTGGCCAAAACTTCAAAACATCCAGGGGTTTCCACCCCTTGGGGTCTACCACTTTTCAGCCTCTGGGGGAAAAACCAAGGTCCAAACCACCACAAATGGGGTCTCCCCTCAGTCACCTCTTCTCCAGGCTGAACAGACCAAGTGACCTCAGCCACTCTTCATATGGCTTCCCCTCAAGGCCCTTCACCATCTTCATTGCCCTCCTTTGGATGCTCTCTGATAGCTTAATGTCTTTCTTATATTGTGGTGTCCAGAACTGCACACAATATTCAAGGTGAGGCTCCCGCAGTGCAGAGCAGAGCAGGACAATCCCCTCCCTCAAGCGGCTGGCAATCCTTTGCCTGATGCTCCCCCAGACACGGCTGACCTTCCTGGCTGCCAGGGCATTGCTGACTCATCTTCAACTTGCCATCAACCAGGACCCCCAGGTCCCTTTCCATGGCACTGCTTTCCAGCATCTCATTCCCCAGTCTGTACATCCGGGGTTGCCTCAACCCAGGTGCAGAATCCAGCACTTCCCCTTGTTGAACTTGAACTTCATATGGTTGGTGATTGCCCAGCCCTCCAATTTGTCGAGGTCTCTCTGCAGGGCCTCCCTGCCTTCAAGAGAATCAACAGCTCCTTTCAGTTTTGTGTCATCTTCAAACTTGCTTAGTATCCCTTCCAGTCCTTTGTCCAAGTCACTTATTAAGATGTTGAAGAGCACAGGGCCCAAGATGGAGCCCTATGGAACCCCACTAGTGACAGGTCACCAGTCTGATGACACTCCGTTCACTATTAGCCTCTGTGCTCGACCTGTGGGCCAATTGCTCACCCACTGCATGGTGTGTTTATCCAGCTGTGTGCTGGACAGTTTGTCAGAAGGATCCTGTGAGAGACAGTATTGAAAGCTTTACTGAAATTCAAAAAGATTACATCAACTGGCTTCCCTTGATCAGCTGAGTGGGTTACCTTGTCATAGAAGGAAATCAGGTTTGATAAACAGGACTTTTCTCTCATGAAGCTGTGCTGGCTGTGACCAGTGACACTGTTGTCTTTCAGGTTTTTTTCAATACTTCCCAGAATCATTTTCTCTGTGAATAATCTTCTCCAAGAAGTATTAAAAAGGTCAACAAATCAATGGAGTAAAAGCTACAGTCAGAAAAGGATCATTGTTAGGGAGAAGCCACAACTGCTCTGTAAAACTTGGTGCTGCTTTCCTAGTTAGACATTAGTGGGATGAATGTTAGTTTAAGAAAGGAAGATTTTCCTTGAACATCCCAAATAAATTTAATTGGGAACCAAAATCTTTCCACCTCTCCCACTCCCTCAGCATTTGCCAATGGAAAAACCTTGTATGAAGGCATTTTCTCAGCACTTAAATGAAAAGCCAGGGTATTTCAAAGGTACCTAAGGGAACTGAAATCCCATAATTTGAATTCTACCAATACATAGTCTAAAAGGAAAGAGCTGCTGAGGAAGGCAGACTTGGAGTCTTATTATGAAATTAGCTTGCTGGATATTGCTCTGACAACCAGTGTGTGGAAAATTTCTAGCCAACCTGTGAGCTGGGGGGTCTCAATCTAGTTGAAAAAAAGGCATGACTCTAATCATAAAGCTGAAGAGCACAGTTGACTCTCTTTTAGGAAGCTTAGCAGCTGGAATACTTAAGCAGTGAAGAAAATTATGCTCACTTGATGGGAATTAATCACAGTAACTTTTAAAGTTTTAATATACACCCCCATCAGTACCAAAAAAGGCCCTGCCTACTGGCCATGGTACTCATCTCCAACCCACACATGCTGAGAGACACTGGAGCTGATTACAATCTGTATGAATATTGTTTTTAATGGTTATAATAGTCCACTTCTGAATAATCATTAAATGTACCTTTAAAAAAAACCCCAAAACCAAGCCAACAAAAAAAAAAAAACACAACCAAAACTAGAATATATGCAGATGACTAAAATAACAACAGTTCCTTTCTTCCTACGCAGAACTATTATGCTTAAACATTCCCAGTGAAAGCATCTGCAGCAGATCACAAGCAGGATTTTAACCATTCGGTTGTCTGATGTTCAGTTTTTCTGTTGATTGTTTTTCCAGCTTGAGAAATGTGTTGCTAGTATAAAACTTTGAAAAGCTCATTAACTTGCCTTGGAATAATTGAAGATTATTTCACTGGATGGCCCAGAGATATGTCTGTGACATTAGTCCAGTCTGCCTTTAGAATTTTCCATCAGCTCATCACCTCAGCACCTCCTGCTCTTTGGGAGCAAAGAGTGTGAAGGCCAGGGAAATGAAAGGAGGCTGTTAAACTGAGTAACAAAGAGAATATGAAATGTGCTCTAGAATGCTTTCTGTGGCATGAGTTAGGAAGAAGAGGAAAGGGAAGGAGAGACTGGTTGAAGATGTTACCATGGCTCATTATTTCCTCTAGCATGTATTGTCCATTGACTCCCTAGTTGATGGAGTGTTTTTATGTCTACAGTTGTTTATCTTCCATGTTTTAGAGACAAGTAAATGATGTTCACTTTGACTCTGATGGTGAAAGTCTGTGCTTTTAACACAACTGAGTTCTAGCAGAAGGTTCGATTTTGAGTTATTCAGAAATAGTTACAGAAAGGATTTGGAGATGTTAGGGTGGGGGTTTTTTTGACTCATGTTCCTTTTGCATGTTGTATAGTACATATTTTATTTGAAGCAAATCTCTCTGAAAGCAAATACGTTTATATGTTCCTGGACAAGAGACTCAGTCTTTCCTTTCCTATCCAGATATGCCACTGTGCTATGCCAAAGGCTGATGTAAGCTTATCTGGTTTCGCTACTTAGTGCCAGTACTTGGGCAATAGTATCTTACAATCAGCTGGAGTAAAGAAGCCATGAGGGAGTTGCTATTAGTGAAATCCTTTCAGTGAAGTATCTCTGCAGGTCCTTGGTTCTTTGTTGCTCTTGTTACCTCCCTGTAGTTTCTGTTTCAAACTGGCATAGCTCAAAAAATGACCGTGCTTTTTTGTTCTGCCAGACTGACCCCACATGCAGCCTCATTAAGCCCCAGCTTGCTTATAGTTTGCGCTCTCAAAGCTAATGTAAGTCAAGGGAGAGATTGTTGCTTGGCTTTGACTCAGAATGTCGAACAAACAGCTGACTGGTTTCTAACTAACTCATTTAAAAGAAGAAATGCAAACTCTGTTTTTAATGTTAGCTTGCTCTAGTAGCAATTTTTCCAGGGCATTTATCTCTGTTGGATGGAAATACAGAGCAAGGATGAGTCTAGTTAGGAGCTTTCGTGTCTGTATTTTCAGGCATTTGATAGAGATACTGGAGTGAAATAGGAATCACTCTAATTAGCCCTGCAGAGAGACAACCTCAGATTTCCTATGCCACAATGTGGCAAATTGAGGCCTGTATGTGACAAACCCTACAAAGCAAATATGGAGGGCAAGGACAAGTGAAGTATTGCTTGTCATAATGGTAGAGAAAGCAACAAAGTATTTGGCAACATACTGTGCTGCTGAAAATTCCCATTTTCAGGTCCATTCCTGAAAGGAGACATTCCCCTCATCTCTCTTTCCCCTCATCCATGTGCAAAAAAATCCTTTTAAAGAAGGAGAAAGCAAAACTAGCCTGCTGCTTCTCCAGCCTCTCCCTGGAGGGCAGGATGGTCAAGTGATAAAGCCATAGTTCTGGCTTTCAGCCAGTGCTTACTCTCTTCCCCTAGATTTCAGTGTGGAAAATATCAGCTTGATGTTTTCTGAAGTACCTGAAGTTTTCTGAAGTACTTAATTCCCTGCATGGGGAATTAAGTAATCATTACAGTGTTGTGAAATCTAAAGTTTACATGTGCTGAAAAACTAAGGAAAGTTCAATTTTTTCTTTCTTGTTTTAGTTTAAGAGCATGACTGCAATGCAGTTCCAAACTGTTGAGGAAGTAGATGATTGCAAACTTCCGTCAGTGTTAACTAAATATTCCAGAAAAAAAAAAAAAGACCACCAAAAAAACACCCAAGAATAAATAACCCAAACAATTATTTATCCTGCTTCTCCAGATTCTCACAGTTGTAGCTTTGCTTTATTTTAAGCCTTCTCTCAGAGACAGACACTTGAGGCACACTAAGAGTTATCAGTTACAGATTTGGAAAAATAATAGGGTGCTCAAACTGGCCATCTCTCTCACCTCCAGTGGGAGTGTTAGCACAAGTTATTTGTTTGTCTGCTGAGGAATGAACGGGATGAATGGGAAAGGATAACTGCTGTCAGTAGTAGACATTGAAAAGGACCTTCTCTCCATGATGCAAAGTGAGTACAAAGTACTCAGACAGCAGCAGGCTGAGGGAGCATCTCACCATTGTGTTGCTGAAGAGGGAGGAGTTCAGATGTGAAAAGCAAGAAAATGAACAGAGGATCCCAGAGCAGCAGTTTCTTGAAGATTTAGTGGTGTGTCAAATTTTGGTAGTATATTCAGATGNAAACAGTGGCCTTTGCTCAGCAAAGTCACCTTGTCTGCATTCAGTGGCAATATTTCAAAGTGCATGTAAGATATGCCCTACTATCCTGTGTGTGGATACTACTGCAAGAGACCGTCTGTCTATAATCATGCCTTCTTTAAAAACACAAGACCCTCTCATGCAGTATACTTTTTCCTGCATGCATAAGTCTTTTACTTTTGCTACAGTCACACTGTTCAGAAATGGAAGACTTATTTTATGCTACTCTTAGCATCAGTGAGGCCTCTACAGGTTTGCTTTCAAATGCTTTTCCCATTCCTTCTATGTTTTAATTATGTGTCCTTAGTGATGAGATTCCTATCCTCTGAGAAATGACTGACTGTTACTTTGTATTTGTGGTCCAGTTTTGAGGTTCTGTGACAAACATCATAAAGAGTAAATAATAATTCCATAGCATCTTCTCACTTTCTGGAAGATTTCCATGTTCTTCAGTCTCAATTTTTGTGCTTTTAATTTGATTTTTATCTTTCTCCATAGGTTCTTCCATCTTTCCTATGCATCTCATGCTTGTAGATTTTAATTTCTCTTAGTCAGCATTTGCCCAGAATTTTCATATTCAGATTTGAAACTGTCTTCCTAAATCAGTCTACGACAATCACAGATTTTCTTCATGTCTATTCCCGCTTAAGATTGCCAAATGGAGCTTTGCAATATTTGGTAGGCAATTTGAAGGAAAATGAAGAAGGAAAGTTCAGAGCCAAACCCACTAGCTAAGTAATAATGAATAATCAGTCCTTTACATACTTTCCCAAGCTTCTGTGTGTTACAAAACAAAACAAACTACGTTAGAATTCTACAGGGAAATCAGGCTTTTGTGTAAGATTTAAAACATATGCTCCTTTCTGAATTCTACCTACATGAATTTTCTTTTAATATCATTCTCTTTCTGTGTGCAACATATAACTATGTATTTATTTAAAATATGTATGTAGTATATTTTATATAGTACTTTTTCTCCTGTTTTTAGATCTTGATCCTAAGTCACTGTTCATTCACAATCTGAGACATTCTGTCCGATGCATTGGATAATTTTTAATGATCCCTACGTTGTAAATTCCTTTCAATGTAGAATGAAATATTAGACAATATCAGTAGAATTCTAAATTAAATGTACATTAAGCATGCACTAGTTCTGGTTGCCTTAGAATCTGAAATAGCACTTTCCCAGAATACTGTTTCTGGGAGTGTATTTTTTCTGTGTGGAAGGTCCTTGCAAAGCTTTATGAACAGTATTTTCGCTGTCATAATGGCACAAAATATTATGACTGGTTAGTGGCAAAATGCAGAAAACAAAGAATATTGTCTGCGGGGGAATTTTATGTAGCTAAGATTATATTTACCCAAAGAGTAAATATAGTCAGACCACTGAAATTCTTGCACTAATATTACATATATTGGACTTAATATTTTGTGCTGTTTGTGATAATTTTTGAGTGCTGCATTCAGGACTGCTCTAGCTGTCTCTGGAATTTATTCCTCAAGAAGTTGTATACTGGTAGGATGCATCACAGGCCTCTTCAGGTGCCATTTAATTCCACTTCTGTTTTCAAAACACTATTTTCAGTGGTCATGCATGTAAGGAGGCTTGGTTCCCTCTTGCAGTGTGGTGGTTTTGCACATCCTCTTCTGCTATGCTTTTCTTCTTTTCTTGGTCTCCCTACCTGAGCATTCAGATTTCTCTCTCAGTGCTCATTTCCCTGTAAACCCACAGTGGGATGCAAGATGGAAACCCCTGGGATTTTAAATCCCAAACCAAGTCTGAGGGAGAAAGGCAAATATCACTCCCACACCCTCACTGCAACTGCTACCTTGATTTATGAATTAAAACTTCTCTTTTGTTATAGAGTCTTACTGCCTTTGACTCCTTTGCGAACCCCAGCAGCTTTGTCTTTGCTGACCATAGAGGCATATATATTTCCGTGGATCTGAAGTGTCAAACTGCTCACTTTCTGGTGCTCCCTATCAAGATATAAGATAACCACTCAAAAAAGACTTTAACTGCCTGCATTGAATCTAATTTAAAGAAAGAAAAAAAGCATAAGAATACAGGTTATTTTGGGAATAAAATTATAATTTTATTTTTTGTTTTCTCTCCCACAGTGAGCTTTGTAGTTGGACACATGGTTACTAAGAGAGTCTGGCTTTACAGCTGGAGCAATGTAAAAATAGTTTCAATTAAAAAGATGTGAAAAAGTATAAAAAGTATCACAAACACTCAGTTTTCTTAATAAAAGTATGATATTTACAGAGACCAGGATGGTGCAGTTTGGTATAAAGACTTTGCTGCTAGTCAGTTGATATGACCTTCATGAATCACTTGGCTTTTCTAGGTATGAATAATACACATATCCAACTTGTACCAATAAAACCTGTATACCATACCCCACAATATTTTATTGTCTTTCCATAATTAAATGATACACTTCAACTAAAATATTCTGCAAATTTCTCCATCTGGACCCTGTTACCAGAGTAGGTGTAAATGATTCACTGTCTACAAGAGTTTCATAACACTGAATTAAGGGGATGTAGTCCACCCCTTTTTTACAGGTAAAGAGTGAAGTCATAGGGGTTTAATGACTTTCTCAATGTCACATAATAGTCAGAGACAGATCTCCTGTGTGCTGGGCAGGCAGCCTAATGACTGAGACATCCCTTTACGCAGTGACGTTTTTGACCTAGATGAACATGTTTGGTGCATCTGGCAACACTTAAGCCCTGTTTCTGCTGGGTGCATCTGTAATGTTTGGCTGTCTCGCAGGTATTTTACCTCTGTGCACATCTGGAAAGCTGGCAGGTATGCAAGCATGGGCATTCTGACTTTCTGGGACAGGTATCAACCAACAGTTAAAGTTTCAGTGAGCTGTGCATTGTAATATCTTTGCAGAACTGAGCTAGGTTACCAGTAATAAGTGCAGTGAATTTGCAGGGAGCTTTGGATAATGGAAATCTGCCATAAGATGTGCTGTCAGTAGGTAGAAAAGGTCAGTTGTGTATTCTGTTGGAGAAAGAAAATTGTGGTAAAGGTCAGAAAGATTAAGACATTTTCACTCTGCCTCAATCTGCCAGTTCCTGGTTCTTTACTGGTGTGCATGTTTTATAGAGTCCGGTATATAATTAGAAAGCTGAGAAACCAAACAATGAAGACCTATTTCCAATTTTAATCTCTAGTCCTTCAAGCTGGAATTAAGTTAAGGAACAAAATTAAGTTTTTAATACTGTCCTTCCTTCTCCCTCAAAAAAAAAGTAAGCTATGGAGCACAGTGTGCTTTCAATAACCTAAGTGATGTTAATCTGAAGTGAAACACACTTTGTTATGGAACACAGTTCTCTATCATTAAATAGTGAAATCACAGCACTGGCTTTATTCTGCAGTGTGCTCTAGGCTTTTCTTGAGAGCTAGTGGATTTACTCTTTTACTCTTGTAAGTAGTGTCCTAAAGATGTGCTGGTTTTAATTGATTACATATCTTTAATAAACACAATGAGGCAGCACGTTATCCAATGCAAGAATGGAATACAACACAATAGTGCATATTTGCAAGGGATTCCCAAAGAAGCTGCATATTTGAAATCTAAGGAAATCCTCTGTTTTTCTGTACATAACAGAGCCTCTGGAACTCACTGCTGTATGATGTTGTGGAATCTTAAGTATGTTGGGAACCTTCAGCGTGTTAGAAGTGTTTATGGAACAATACATGCGAGTAATGAGCAATCTCTCAGTGTAAAAGTTGGTTGGAAAACCCTATAAGAAATACAAAATGCAATACTTATAGAATGTAAACAATCAGTCAAGTAAGAAAGTAGTAAATATTTAGGCCGGATATTTAGTAGTTACCTACCAAAACCATTCTTGTAGAAAAGCATCTATTACCAATAACTAAAGCACATTCTTGGTAATACTGCTAAGTGTCCATGCTTCTCTTCTCTTCAGCATTTCTGAGGAAGCAAATATTCACAGTGACACAGGCTATGAAGCAGAATTGAATGCTGGATATTAACAAACCATATTCCATGCAAAACTTAACCAAAATGTCAAGCCACTTCTTTTCAGTATTCACTATCTTTCATCTGCTCACAGTAGCGTGTGCATTTGCTGGCATTGATATGAGACAAAGGGTCTCTCTTCCTGTCTTTTTTTTTTTTTTTTTAATAATGATGCAATTACTGAATAATAGAGCACATGGCATGTATCTCTTCTTACTGTAGCTGTCTGCCTCTGTGAAGAGGGAATTGACACTTTTTGGTGCAATACGAAAGGTAGAGTGTCAGGATAACAGGGTCATGATGAACACAACTCCACAGGGACCGAGATGGCTGCAAGCTGCCATCTCTCTAAGAACAGCAGAGATACCTTCAGCAGCACAGACAGGACAATAAGAGCTAATGAAAGGAGAAAACGAGCTTCATAAACTCAAGATTTAAAGTTTTTGGTGTAGTCCTTAGGGACCAGCAGATACATTGCTTAACATTGTAAGTTTTTTAAGTTTGTTTAACTTTATCAAAATATAAAGATGAAATGTACATGGCAGAGAAATCTGGGCCTTTTTTCCCTAATGTTTTCCTGTGGCCTCCATTACGCCTACCACTTCTGCCATTGAGTCTTGTCTTACAGGGCTACTCGTATGCAACTTTCACTGGTGTTCTCCTGGGTGGAAGCCTGCAAAACTGAACTTAGTGTTTCGAATGCAAATACTTCCTGTGAAACACCTGGAGCTGGCATTGCTGTGTGAATGGTAGCATTTGGGGAAGTTGTGCCGTATAGAGCTACCAAGATTCAGAGGCAGCTTTTGCCTCCTACATTGTGAGGTATAGAGAGTAACTCCTTATTGATGGTTGAGAGGAGCCATACACTAAAATTGTAGCTATGATGCTTTCCGTCCTTTGGCCCACAACTCAGCTCCACCTCAGTGGAAGGAGGTGACTGGGCAACTGTCACTCATCTGGTTCTTTATCTAACCCAACCAACGACAGATCTCACTTTGCTGACTAAACTCAGTCTTCCAGCCAGAAGCTTTGTTCATAATTCTGTTAATCTCCTGCACTGACTGTAGTGACTTTCTTCCTGTGGATTTCCTTGAGTGCAGTTCATTCAAGTGGCTGTAGTAACCTGCATCTGTTTCTGTATTTGTGCTCATCTTGTTTGCTTTACATTTTTACTACATTTTACAATGCTAGTTTTTTTGCATTTTATGCTCAAATCATATCACTTGTCATCCAAGGTACCACAGAATTTTTCTTCCTTCCATTTCAGCGTTAAGTGACTCCTGTTCAGACTCCTACCAGACTCCAGTATCATCATATTTTTTTCACTCTTCTGTTGTTACCTCTTTAATAGCCATTTGGCATGAATGCCATGCCTTGCCCTGTCTTCTTTTGTATGTGTCAAACACCGTTTTTAGCTCATTCAAGTATTTCCTTGCAGTCTTTCCCATATGCTCTTTTTCCCTGAGTGAGCCATTGGGAAAAAGAGAATTGTAGCAACGCTAGTGAAAAGGGAAGTTTCTGGACAAAAAGTAGTTTAAGAAACCACTTCTCATTTATTATACATGGGGAGTTTATTTCTAGTTCATGCATCATTGGGCTATGTAGCAAATGAAAAGGAATTTTTGCTACAGAGAGCTCAGTGATACCATCTTTCCACTGGAGCATTTTTGGCTCACATGAGCTAAGGATAAGTTTGCAGGGTCTTTTGCCGACAAACATGCATTTGGAATTGCCTTGTGTTTGGCCAGGTTGGTGAGTAAGCAGGGTAGTCTGGAAGACATATAACTGGTTCTGTGCTTAAACAAATAAGCTTAGCCTGTTAGCAGCTTTTGAGCCTATAGGAAGAAGTTAGAGCTGAGTAAGCAAGTCCCTCTGTGCATTGGATTCGAGAAGTGTGTAGACTACACTCTCTACTATAGCAGAGACAGTCCTATTGAAATATGAGAGGCTTATATGAGTAGCTCAGAGAGGAATGTGGACTCACCAGAGGGGATTGGTGGGGCAGAGGGAGTGACTATGGTTCCTGGTAGGAGTCACGCCTGGTTGCTCTGTAGGAGGCAAAGCTAAACTGTGCTCATTGTGTGGGTGATCTAGTAGGCGTATTGTTCTCTGGGACATAATGTTGAAATGCCTTGGCCAGTTTGGATTAATTTCCTACGTTAATTTTCCCTTACTATGTCTTTGGAAAGAGGTCTTTTACTTTATTTCCAGCTATAAACTCTTAGATAATATTGTTTGTGTGCCGTTGAATGGTGGTTTTAGCTGTCCCAGAAGTGGTCACAGGTTACTATGAAGTGAAGGAATTTTTTGATCAGATTCTCACTTGTTTAAAATAATAACAGCTGCTTTATTAATGGAATACCATATTTTAGGACATCTGAGAACTTGGCTGCTAAGTGTACATTAAAAAGGTAAACATGGTAGACACATAGGGAACCATTTGGATGAAATAAGCAATGGAAGTGTGGTTGCTTTCATTGCAGTTTTAGTAAGATATTGCCACATATGATGAATTGCCTCACATTCAAGATAATTTTGTGTGGTTCTAGTATGCCCATTCATCAGAGTGCTTTCCGGCTGTGTGGGACAGTGTAGTTGTATACAGGTGCAGGCAGTTTGTAGAATATGTTGTCTTTGCTGCTGTCTAAGCACTGAAGCTACAGGATGCAGCAATTATTTTAGAATGCTGCTCAAAAATGAAGAAGGGAAGTACCTTGAAGACCTTGATTCAAACTAAGAATTTTGTTACAGGTTATTTCACAGAGATAATATCAGGATTTTGGGTTCAGAGCAGGCAGAGAAATTGTATCAATGCATTAAAATAAAATCATCTCTATATTGGCTATTTCATTGATGAACTTTTCCTTAGTGCGATTTTTCCTTTCAGTATTATCTAGTCTTTTATTTTGTTTCTACAACATGTAGGAGAAGGGAAAGCTATTTCCCTACTGAGGCACCAGCATACCACACAGTTGTGTGTATTTCCTTTTAATTACTCTAAGCTGAAGGATCTGACATCGGTTTCAAGAGATGTAATTGAATTCTACTTGGTAACATTTAAGTAAACAGATATACTCTATTCTCATGTTTAATAAGTGTGATTGACATTGATAAAATATAGGGCCTATTTCTCTTGCATTGTACAGATTTAAACACAGAAGTAGCCACACACAAGCAAAGCAAAACAAAGAATTCCTTCACCACTTCCCATGGGCAGGCAGGTGTTCAGCCAACCCCAGGAAAGCAGAGCTCCATCACACACAGTGGTGACTTGAGAAGACAAACACTGTAACTCTGAACATCCTCCCTGCCTTCTTCTTCCCCCAACTTTATATGCTGAGCATGATGATATCTGGTATGGAATATCCCTTTGGCCAGTCTGGGTCAGCTGCTCTGGATGTGTCCCCTCCCAGCTTCCTGTGCACCCCCAGCCTACTCACTGGTTGGGTGGTGTGAGAAGCAGAAAAGGCCTTGGGCTGTGTGTAAGCACTGCCTAGCGACAGCTAAAGCATCCCTGTATTATCAATACTGTGGTCAGCATAAATCCAAAATGTAGCCACATACCAGATACTATGAAGAAAATTAACTTTATCCCAGCCAAAACCAGCACTCTTTTAAAATTTGATTAGTGCAACCTTACATCAATTCCATCCTTTCTTCTGCTGGAAACTGAGGGTAGATAAAGGGAATATGGGCCAGGTCAGCTGCCATCATTGTTCATTGGGTCCTTTTGGCAGTCACTGTAATTTGCTACCATAAAACTACCAGGAAATAGGTGAAGAAAGACAGTGGCTGCATTTGTGATCCTGCTCTGAGCTGGGCAGTGCACTTTTCAGTTGCACTTGAAAATCTGGGACAATTAGTACAGTACATTTTTGACCATGTCATGTACGTGAGATGGATTATAGCAGGTCTTGCATGGTAATATAAGTTTACATTCAAGAATACAGGTGCCTAAACTTAGGCTCTTGAATCTGTTTTCAAGCACCTAAAGATGTGGCCTGGTTTTCAAGATTTGAGCATTTTACAGCTCTTGGCAATTTCAGCACTTCTGAGAATGAGGACACTTCTGTAGATGCTTAAATATGGATTTTGGAATGCCTAACTTTGGACATCTATTTTTGAAAATGTTGGCCTACATTTGTGGAGAAAATCTTAATCATTAAAAGATTCCTATAAGACTGTCCTTGTGCAGGTGCATGCACAGATACACACGTGCCTGGATAAGTACTTGACACCAGGGAGCAAGTTCTTATTGCTAGTCCTAGCTGGGCTGTGCTGGGTGTTAACTCCATCCTCCCCAGCAGCCCCCTTCCCCAACTTAATCAGCAACTATGATTCTGGGGCCGTCATCAACGAATGTGGTGTCCTTTGTGTTTCCGGCTTTTGTTGTCAGTAATACTAAAGCCAGTACATGCCTGTTATGCCTGTGGATAAGTAATGAGAGAATTAGGGCTGGGAAATGGGAATGTCATTTGTAGAAAGTGTTCATTAGCTTTTGCATAACTAACATTGCTGTTGTTAAGATCTTGCTTGCAAAGTCCATTGAACACCCAGATTATTTGCTAGCTGTTTATTTACTGTGCTGCCATGAGGAAATCATTGTACTCAGACATGCAGAGTGCTCCTGTCTTGAGGCAGCATTGGTTTGAATTAAATGTCTGTCAGGAAGAAAATGGGATGGAGTTGTGTTGTTTAAATCAACATCCCCTCCCTAAAATCTTACAGTAAGAATCCCATGACTTTTGAAGAGATGATTTATTTAACTGGGAGTTGCATCCTGTGAGGAACTTTATGAGAAGAAAAATAAGGGGTCCTCTGTCTTTCAGATCTGTGTCTGTTAAAAGTTTAGTTAAACTTTTGAGACTATGTATTTTGGTTCCAATACTATTGGAACTGTTCTGAGTGTTCATACTATATGTGCATCAAATTATCAAAATTTTTCTAAGAGTGAAAAGTACTAAGTGTTTTCTTTTTGAATTCCTGTCCTCCTGGAAGCAGTCTTTCTACAATTTGCATTTAAAAGCAATAGACTGGAAAGCTTCTATGACATCAATTTAATTCTGAAATAGAAACTACTATGATTTTTCCAACTCAAGGAGCTGTTTGTAACGCCAGAAAATATGTACAATTTTTAACAAGATAGTATATTTGAACATAAAGTGTTCCCAATGACCTAGCTCTGCAAGTACTTAAGTGCCTGCAATGCCATGGGAGCAGTCTCAGTCTTCATTCTGTCCCCTTATAGCATTTCCTAGAATTCAGGGTCTTCACCAAATGTAACTGTTCTTCTTTCTTATATGCATGCATATTAATAACAAGGTAACATCTACAAAGGTCTCACGAAAAGAAAAAAATAAATCTATAGCATATTCAGCATATACCCATGTATGTAGCAAAATGACAACAGTTTCCTTAGTACTTCTATCCCTAACTAAAGCAACATGCACTCCAACGTATATCCATTGCTATTGTTCCTTGTGCTCTGAACTCTTTCTTCCTCAGTGTTGCTGGCTCTTTGTTCCATTGTTGCTGAAAACCTTTATTTTGAAGAGGAGGCGGGAGGGGAGTACATGACTGTACCTCTGTGCAGCACTGGTGTTTAGATGGAACTCTGTAAGTTTGACTGCATCATCGTTTTCACCTTTGATGGGGGAGTATCTTAGGTTTCTTCCATTCGCCTGAGGTTCTGACATGGCCTCCTCTTAAATCAAGCTTGAAGGGAAATTGGAAGGAAAACACCGTTATGGGAAGACAATTTATTCCTTTCCCTTTGACAGAAGGCAGAGCTTTGTCTATACCATGGAATAAATATTATCTGCCTGTTTGCTTTAAGAAGTGGAAGCTACTCATTCCTCTATGATGGCTTTCTTTAATCATTATTTGAAATGGGATTTTTCTTCTGCTCTGTGCAGTCATTTCATGTCAAGACCACATAGTAAGCATCCAATACTCTATGCCCTGCTGAATCCCCCTCTTTTTTTTTCCTCTGGTCTGTGCACTCACACAAATGTACCTCCATTTATGTACATACCTACATAGGAGAAGACATTTTCCAGAGAGACTTTTGCTGCTGGATTCCTCTTAATTCGCCCTTAACTGATCTAACAGTTTGCTGCAGTGTGATGTCTGAAGAAATGTAGACTTCCCTCTTGGTATCCTTTAGTGCTCACTACTTTATTTGCCTCCCAGAGCATCCCTCTTTGTGTAGACAGCGCCCAGTACTGTTAGTGTTGCTCAGACCTGATTGCTTTTAAGCCCCTGGCTTGCTTTTTTAAAAAAAATTTGTAGGGCTAAGACCTTGTGCTGAGGCTGTTGATTGCTGTAGAAGAATTGCTACATCGAAGGGCAGCTCTGGAAAAATGCTGCCATTGGAAGAAATGCTCTAGGTTCTCAGCCAGGCTCCTGGTCAAGGAGCAACCATGGCAAATTTGTATTTTATCGGTGATTGTCTGAGCCCTCATACAGTGCTTTGGAGGCTGGATACTACCACAACTACTGCTTGACAAAAGGTCTACCATTCTGCAAATAAAAACCCATTGGGATCAGACCAAGAATCCTAGACAGGAGATTAAAAAATGAAAAAATGGCAGTTTTGAGCAAATCAGGTGCCTACTTTTCCTTGGTCCTGTCTCTAGGGGTGGGGAAGGGAAAGGGCTCTGCAAAGACTGAAAGTAGCCAGAGAGCCTGAGGAGTATGACTAGGAAAGAGTACTCCTTTCAAGGAGGAGCTTTGAGGGTGACAGCAAGGCTTCTCTGTCAGGGACAGAAGGATAAAGTTTCCAGTCCTAGGCTGAAAAGCCAGGCATCCTTTATCAGGATGGAGTAGCAATTTTCCCCTCTCATCTGCAGGCTTCACAAAAATATTCAGCTGCATGGCAACTTGGAAAGCTGCAAAGGCAACTTGGAAGTACTTGGCAGGTAGAAAGGAAGTGCTAGTAACATCTTCCTTCTGTGGGAAAGTTTTGGACAAATGGTATACTCAGAGCTCTAACACATCTCACAGTGCTGAATGCACACGTTAGCAGTTCTGCTAGTCCAGTGCATTTTCCCCATAACATTTCCCCCCGTATCTTTGTCTGAGCACTGACTCTGTAGGCTGTGTATACTGGAGTGTTTCTGCTGAGTGTCTCTGCTGTCATCCTCCTAACTGTTTGCAGAGGATCATTGGTAATTTCTATGTAAATTTGCTCAGGGTAGCAATTGAGCAGCTTTCTGTTGACAAATGAAGGAACGTCTTAATAGCAGAGAGGCTGCTTAAGTCTCTTTGGAGGGAACTGAAGTGGCATCTTGAAGGTCATGGGAAAATCCATTTACTGTAATGAGGCTAAGGGGAGACCTCTCTGGAATGTCCTGTTTGACTTGATGCTGCTGTTTCTCAATGAGGTCTCCACTCTGCCAGACTTGCAAGATGGTCACTAGAGTGAACTTTTTAGCCTGCCTTGGTGCTTTAAAAGTGATGAGTTTCAACTGGAGGGGGAAAAATACAGGAAGAAATTGATGGAGTTTGAACTTTTTGCTTCCTGAAATTAATTCAGGGAGAAATGCTGGGAGGGCTCATTGTAAACAGAAGTTTCAGTGGAAGGAGAGCAATTTCACCCATGACCTTGATCCCCAGATCTCCTTTGAGCAGATAGACTGTCTGACTTGCTTCAAGAATGAAATTGCACTAGGAAAGATATATACATCTATGTACTCTTCTGCATAATCTCTGTGGGTTTTGCACATCATCTGACAGTAACATCCATATCCTTGTCTCCTATTTATTTTTGGAAGAAAGTTTGGATTATTGTTATTTGCTCCTCGTGAATTTGATTTAGTTTTGTCTTTCTTTGACTCTTGGATGTACCTAATTGAGCTGTCTTTGGAACAATCGCAAAAAAACCATCCATTGTTGAAGTTATAAAATTCTCTACAATAGTTTGAGGTCTGACTAAGCTAGAGGTCAAGTAAAGAAACAGAAAATGATTTTAAATGTATTGGAAGTTTATAAGTTGAATCTGAATTTTCTTTTTTCTTCTTCGTCCCATGTAGATGGCTTTCTTGCACTTGTGCTCTCCTGGAAGACAGCTATTAGATATTCAGAAATTACCACGGGTAGATAGCTACAATAACTTGCTCTGAAAATTATTTTGTATTTTTCTTCTCCCAATGCCAGAATGATTAGATGACAGAAAAACTTACCTTTATGGAGACTCTTGGATCCCAGTGGAACCCTCGGGTATCCCTATGTAACATTCCTGTTGCTGTTTGAACCACATCTGAGTGAATTGTGCTCAGATGCATACCAATACAGAGAAAATAGGACAGGAAATGAAAAAAAAATTCAATTTACTACTTGCTTATCAGGTCTATTTTTGATCACTCCCAAACTCCTCTCTCAGCATCATGTAGTATGAATGTATATGACAGCATGACTTATACCCTGAGGAACTTCCCATCAAATATAAGAAAACAGCAATAAGAGTACAGCAGAGAAAAAAAGGAGAGTGAGAAAAACTGTGATAAGTACAGATACAGAAATAAACAATGTGAACAAATGGAAAGTTTCAAATTAGTTGGGCTTATTTATTACATGCTTGATAAAACAAGATAATGAATCTGAATCTTTTACAGACCCCCAAACTGGCATACAAATGAAATAGGAGCATTTTATTATCACCAAATTAAACTGAAAAGAAACACTTACTGCTGAAAAAAATTAGAAAAACTATCAACATCTTCCCATCCAGAAAAATTCTTTTACCCCAATCTGTAAACCAAACAACTGATAGGAGAGACACACAAAGACAGTGTCTCTGCCCAGTATTCTTACTTAAAAAGCTGCTAAAATATACCCGAGCTTCAGCTTTGCAGTCAGTGAAACTAAGGTGGCATTATGCTTCTGGGATATGTTTAACTCATTATCTTAACAAAAGAAAATACAAAAGAATGAAATGTCTGTATTCTGATTCAGTGAGAGAGATCAGTTATTGATTACCTTCACAGGCAAAACAAACTCAAAGTGGGGATAGTACTTATATTTATTACTAACAGGATAAGAGCCAAAGAGAAATAAAACAGTCTTAAAAACACCTTCCCTCCACCCCTCCTTCCATGTTCTCCCTCCTCCCCCCCCACCCAGCATTGCAGGGGGACAGGGAATGGGAGTTATGGTCAGTTGTTGTTTCTGCCGCTGCTCAGAGAGAGGAGTCCTTCCCCTGCTCCCGTGGGGTCCTTCCCACAGGAGACAGTCCTTGATGGACCTCTCCAGCATGACTCCATACCTTGCCCTAACTGCTGTCCCATGGGTCACTCGTCCATGGGGTGCAGTCCTTCATGAACGAACTGTACCAACGTGGGTCCCCCATAGGAGCCACAAGTCCTACCTGGAAAAAACCTGCTCCAGCGTGGGCTTCTTTCTCCATGGGCTGCAGGTCTCTGGCAGGCCCCTGCTCCATCTTGGGCCTCCCACGGTGTCACAGCCTCCTTCATGCATCCACCTGCTCCAGCATGGGCTTTTCCATGGGCTGCAGGTGGGTCTCTGCACCCCGATGGTCCTCCATGGGCTGCAGGGGCACAGCTGCTCCACCATGGTCTGCACCAGGGGCTGCAGGGCCTCAGCTCCGGTGCCCGGAGCACCTCCTGCCCCTCCTTCTGCTCTGACCTTGGTGTCTACCTTGTTGTTCCCATGTTCTCACTGCTCTTCCCTGGCTGGAATTCTTACTGCCCCACAACCTTCTGTTCTTAAATATGTTATCACAGAGGCATTACCATTATTCCTGATTGGCTCGGCCTTGGCCAGCAGCAGGAAGTCCATCCTGGAGCCAGCTGGCATTGGCTCCACCGGACAGGGGAAGCTTCTAGCAGCTTCTAACAAAAGCCACCCCGGTAACACGCCCAGCTACCAAAACTCAGCCACAGAAACCCACAACACCCACAGAGAATAGGAAGGGACAAGGGTGGTGTGCTCAAGCTCTTATGCTGACAGCATTTCCAATCTAGTTTGGCTTTAAAATTTCAGTTTTGGCATTTTGGCTGAGAAATCTTGTGCTGCTTTTAGTAGGGAGAAGGAAGGGTTGTGAGTGAATTTTGCTGCAGCCATGTTGCACAAGAAGGTCACTTTAGGAGAAAAAACCTGAAGTTTATTATCCAGCTTTTTGAAACTTCTATCCTGTTCCATCTTCTTGCTCTTACTTCTTGTCTTCCTTTGCTGCTTCTTTATTTCTTCTGGTTTTTTACCTTCGATTTCATTCCTCTGCAATATATTGCTCTTTTCTTCTCCCCCTTCCTTCTCCCAGTTCCCTTACTCCTCCACTAAGTACAGTAAGTGATATTTTTAATATTTTTTAGCACTAGCTGCCTGGACTGTGAAGATTGAGGATTTACTGGCAATGGGTAATCATGTACTAAATTGTAAATTAGCTTGCAGGTAGCTATTGTGTTGATGAAACTTGGGTCTGGCACAGGTTGATTAGTAAGAAACAGTCCTTTTCTCTAAAAAATCATAAATATATTTATTCTAACAGAGTGTCCCTCAACCAGGATCAGTCAAAAATGTGAAACTCCGAAGTATCTCCCAGGATCCTCATTCGCCCTGGCTGTGCATGGTGGTTTCTCTTTATCAGGATCTACCTAAGTGTTTATTGAAACATTGTGGTAGAAAACTAGGCTTTAGCTTCACTATAAGGCTGTGTGGAAAGTGACTCTGATATAGATAGCAAATGGACCTGGAGATAAGTGAAAATATTGCAGTTATGTCAAGGAATGTACAAAAGGTTATGGCCAGTTTTTCCAAGTTCTTTTCCAGGCTCTGCTGTTGATATGTTGCACTTCAGTTCTCCCACTTGTGAAATTTCTGGGTTTCTTTTCTTATCAGGTTTTTCAAGCACTTGTGAGACTTGTGTCCAAAAAGATTAAATCTGAAAAGGAGTTTAGTTTGTATCTTCACCAAGTTGGCAAGTAGATGGCCTACACTTCTTTCTGCTGGCTTCCCAGTGAGGTGAAGTGTCTCTCTGAGGTTTGGGAATATCCTCAATTTGGAGTTTGACCTCTTCCAAAACACACACTGAAGGTGGGCTTTCCCACACATAGCTCAACTACTGCCCATTCAAGGTTTTGTCTCATCTAGACCTTTTCTGCTCAGGTATTACTGTGTGGATCAGTAGAAAGACCTGTCATAACTACTACACTTGGAACTTTAGAACTTGGAAAGGGATATGTCACAGTTCTCAAAAAACTAGATTTACCTTTGCTAGCTCAAATGCAGTTTGAACAGCAAGAACCTTCTACATGTGCTAGTCCAACACTTACTACTGAGCTTTAATCTCAACTCAACCAATATGATTTATATTAGCATGATTTTCCTTTAAACTTACAAGAAGTATCTCTCAGCAGGCCTCTTCGATGAACAGCTCTATATCACAGTGAGGGTCTTCATTTTTTTTTTATTTTTTTTTTCTATTTTTATTTTTGTGTCCAGCGTTCTAATCAAAGACTTATGTCCCATCAAGTCTTATTTGGTTTTACTCTGAGTCTGTATCTATTAGGCTGAACAGAGTCATAGGAGATGGAAATGATGCAGAGCATACATAGTGTTTACAGTTTATATGGAAGAGGATGGCTCAATTCCTCTTTGGGAACATGCTAAGCCATCTTCCACGAATCTGATCTCTTACCCCTATGTAGGTAGGAATTTGAGAACAAAATATGGCATGGTATGTGAGCCCAGCAATATCTAATGCTTTGCTGTTGTTACTGTGAAAGATTACACTACATTTGACTGAAATAATTTTCCACTTCATTACTAAATTTGTAAACTGTGATTTTCATGGAGATTCTTCCATTAGATTTTTGTGACTAGTTGTTTTGAGCTGAGTATTTGAATCTTGGCAAAACTATGAATTAATGAAAGAGAAGGTTGCTTGCTTTTGTATGGGATTGGAGTATATGTGAATGCTGTGGGTCACATCCCAAGCACAGTGGGAGCGTAGTAGGGACCATCATAAGGATAACAGAGCTTTAAAAACACTGTGCCAGAGTTGTTATGAAAGAAACTGGTTCTTTACTCTCGTTGTTTGTATCCAATGCAATTACCAGATTACTTTTAAGAGATATTGGAATGACTCTTAACCTCTGGAAAAATCTGATACGGTTCCCCCTCCCCACCATGTCCCTCCCCTCAGCAGCCTTGCAAGTCCTTCACCTCCCTCTCCCTAATCCCATCACACATACAGAAGCACAAATGTCCACATTAAAGGCAGTAATTTTTTTTGTCTTTCCTTTAAGCTGTCTCAAGATTTATTAATTTCTCAAAGGAGAGATATGTGCTCCTTATTTGTTTGCAGTATTGTAAAGACTAAGTTCTCTGTAACATAGACTAAATGACATCTGAAGCGGTTGGCACACAACCTCATCTCTTACTCTCTGTCTGTCTTCCACCCTAATTTGCTTTATATATAAAATAAAAATGTCAACTGACTCAGAGACAAACTGTGATCGGCATTTCTTGTGTCTCTGTAAAAGCTGCCTCGATTATTCATCAGGGCACACTGCGTGCGGGAAGAGAAGTGAAGACATGTCATTCGTGTGTAAGCACCTAGCACAGTCCCCTTGAAGTGAGCATTGAATCGAAGTCCTCTTCAGCCCTGGAGCTTACAGTCAGACCTTAACTGTAAAAAATATTTTTAAAAAGAAAGAGGGGGCAAGCACTGTATTAGCAAACAAGAGGGAGGATTTTGAAATGCAAGGGGATCAGTGTAGCTAGGTTTATAGGGACATGGGAAGTTTGTTACCTTTCACTGTCTTGATTTTTGGCTGATTTCTTCTGACATTAGTTACAGCATTGGGGTTTTTTTGTATTTATTCCTAACCGTTCAAAATAAAAGTGAAAAGAGGAGTCAGAAGGAACAGATTTTGTAACTATAGATGGCTAGAGTGGTACTTATTATATCTATCTCATTTCTAACTTCTGTCAGCTCAAACAGTTTCTTGTCTACTCCTTACCTTAAAAAAACTAAGTCACCTATGGCAAAGTCGTGGCACAGCTGCACTCTGTCAAACTCAGTGTTGCAAAAGCTCTCCATCAATCAGCCACTCAGATGTCACTGTGCAAGCATCACACACTACAACTCAACCATGGCAGCAGAATGCTGTTATCCACTCACTAAATTATATAGTATAGCATCTCTCCTTCTTCTGGCACAGAAATAGCATAACCAGCTTTCAACTATTGAGGTTGACGCCAAAAAATTTTTGGCCATCTCTCTTCATGGCTATTACTATGCTTTGCACTGTAATCAAAGAGAACTTTCCAGTGATTAGTTATCAGGTAGTGGAAAAATGTGGGTGGATTTTTAGCATCACAGCTTTGGGAGGAAGATTAAGTTACTCACATGTATACAGCACGCAAAATGGGAAAAGGAAGTGGTGATGATTGCCAGTAGGGAAAGTGCATAATCTGCTTAAAAAGTACTGAATTTCCTTGGATGTGTCTGTTCTTTCCATTTGAAAAATAGCAGTGAATTCTTCAGCATACTATCACTGCTTGAAAGTTTAAAAATCTTAATTCGTGGATATCCAATTGCTGCTTAATACAAAAAACCATTTGTAAGTACTTTTAAAAATAAAGTACTGAGTGTGACAGCAGTTATATGTGGGGTCAGATTATTCCTCTCTTGTAGGTATTTGTAAAAACATTTCTCTGTTTTGTAGGTTACATAGACTTTAACGTGAGCATGTATTCATGCAGTCATCTATCTCAGAAAGCTATTTATGAACAGTGATTCAGCATTTGCTGCTTATCACTCCCCCATTTGAAAAGTTTTTTTTCTTCTAGTCAGGAACTGGAAACAATATTGTGCTACCACTCACATACTGTGAATAGCAGATAACTGAAGTGAGCAGCTCACGAGTGTTCTGGAGGCGGAAATGTGCTCAAGTGAACTATTTGGCGGATGTTTCTGAGTAACAAATCCATTCACAGAAATGTGGTTCAGTCCAAGAAGAATAAAGAAGGGCCAACATTGCATGGATTTTTATTCTCAGTGAATTATTAATCTAACCATAACCATTATTACTTAGTATTTTATACACAGTACAGATGACAAAAGGCTCTGTAAAAGTGAGTTAGAGATGCTGCCTTCTGCAGAGACTGTGCAACTTTTTGGCCATCAGAAGGAGTGGGCGATGAGGCAGAGCACTGTCTTTCCACATGTGCATCACAACTCTGTAGTAGTGAGGAATCCTCTGGCTCCATCTAGGTATCTATTCCAAGAAAAGGGACGAGCTATGAAATGGCATCTGTCAGAAAGACTGTAAAGGCTGAGGTTTGAGATTTGGTTATGATAAACGCACAGATGTGCACAGGCTTTCGGCAGTGTTTTCTTTTGGCTTATACTTTGAAAATGGGAACTGACCCAAAGGTCCTTGAATCTGAATTTGGTAACAAGGATTCAGAAGATTGGAGGCTCATCCTTACCGCAGATGAACCAGGATCACCCAAAAAACTTGTCACCAAAATCTTCTCCAGTGCTTTATAGTTTTATCTGTTTCCATATATATGTAAAGGCTTTTGTTCATTGTCCAAAAGGAGCAGAAGTTACAGAGGTAGTTGCAAAAATTCTGTACTTTGTAAGGGTTTTAATGAAGAACATTTCCTACCTTGAAAACCTTTTTAATCTGTTTTATTGAATTTGGAAATTTAACATGTTATTTGTCCTAAATATGACCTCTTCTACATGGTTAAATTCCATTCTTTTTTTGCAATTTTTGAAAGGTAATCTCAAGTGAAAATTAAAGTCCTAACCTTTCATGTGACTTCACAAAATCGTTTTTAGTTCAGATCGTACTTTGGATGTCTTTTTAACTGCAGCAATGGTAACACTGTGAGCTGAGCTGAAAGGGGCTGAGGTGGGATCATGTTCCACAAGTAAAACCTATATTCCGTAAACTGACATTACATTGAATATGGAGAAAACCCAACTAATCTCTTAGTTGAGAAGACTTGTGAACCTAATGTCAAGCCTCACCAGTTTTCTCGGAGTGCACTTTCATTTAGAAAGTTAATCATGCTTCCATCCCTAACAAATTTACTGAATAGAAAGGTATAGCAGTGATCAGATTGTGTCCCTAAATGAATGATAATCATGAATAGCTCTAGTAAGATTAACCATATATATTCTGGGAGATAAGTGGTTGTGGACAAAATCTTGAGGGGTGCCTGTTGTGCCTGTTTTCAAATTCTCTTTGGTACTGTGATTTGTGTTCAGTCTTCGTGATCTGAGAATGGGTATTTTCTGTCAAAAGTTACGATTTTTACTCATGCTGTAGCCTAAATCTTCTTTTTATTGCCCTGTACAAATTCTAGCTAATTTAATGGGAGTGATAGAAGAATAATGTAGTGGGGGGAGATTTCCAACCCCAGGAGAAGGGGAGGGGGGAAGAGAGAAAAAATGAGGAAAAAAAGAAGAAGAAATTGCTTCATGGAGCAGAGCTTGGCATTAATGCTTAAACAGATGGCTGTGATGATAGGACTGCAGGCACCAGCAAGTCAAGGTAGAGCGGACAGAGAATATTTGTTATGTACATGTGCATGATAAGTGGGAGTGTCACATCACTTGTTCTTTTTATAATGTGAGTCATGACAAAATTACTTTAGCTTTCAGGAATTTGAAAGAGAATGAGGGGAGGAAAACACTTGGTATCTGCAATTTAATGCTTTTAACTGGAGAAAGAGAGTTAAGCTAATACTGAAGTGTTTCACGTGTGCAGGCGCTAAAATACCCAGAGGGTAGTTAAAGACTCCTTGGAGAAATCTCACAGCCACCTCACTCTTGCCTCATCACGACAACCTCACTTCCCACGGTTTTTAAAAAAAAAAGAAAAAAACCACCCTGACTTGCCAGTAAGGTGGGAGACGTGTGGATAATTTTTCAGTTCTGCTATTCTCAATAGCTCTTTTAGTGTGCCTTCTCTTCAGCTGGGCCCTCAGATGTTTAAGTCATTATCTATTAATTTTCTCTATGTAGTGTCGCCTCAGGTACAAATATTTTCAGGTCGAAAGAAATCTAGGGTGAGTTCCCAACAGTTGCTATCCTAACGGAAAAAAAGTCCCTTCAATACAGAATAATAGCATTGAACATAAGTCTGGTCCTGTTCTTCCAAAACCCAAAGGCTGTCTCTACCTGAGTTGAAGGAGACCCTCTGCTCGGTCTTCATAGTCTAAGCGTATGAGCAGTGCTACCTGCTAGAGCAGCTCTGGTTCTATCCTCTGGGAGCCATATAGGCAGGTACACCCATAAGCAAGTCGATTACAAATTCATCATTACAAAAAAAAAAGTAAATTAATCAACTGAAAAAAAAAAAATCCACAAAAAAAGAAATGTGGTTGCTGTTTTGCTGAGAATATTAGGTTACAGAAGTAAGAGATGGAAAAGCCGTGCCGCACTCCGTTTAGTCAGTTTGCCTAAGTGCAAAGCAGAATTATTCCCCAGCAGTATAACTTGCAGGGTTCTTTTGTCATGTATAAAGGTAGCATTTATTACATATTTATTACTGCAGAGCCACTGGGATTTTCATGTTACTGTTACAGCTAATGAAGTGGCACAGCTCTGCTGTAAGGTCTGGCCTAGGCAGCTTCCTGAGCTCTTGTCTGGTTTTTTGCCAGCAAATCATCACTGACCAACTTTGCTGTCCTGAAGGGGTTGCTCATGGTTTCAAAAACACTTAAGGGAAGAGTTATAAGAATGAGAGAAGACAAAGGATGAAGAAGAGGAAAATATTTTTTATGCTGGAAAATATAATTGAAAAGGGAACTTTGGAGAAATGTAGGAACCAATTATTCAGTTCATTGGTAATCAATTAGTAGGTGGTACTAATATCTCAAATTCTTTTAACTCATGGGGTGCTCTTTAGTTTGCAGGATTGACTTTGTGGTACTGAGATTCATAAGTCTTAATTATCAGCAATTCCTAGACACATTTGACTTTGAGTCATGGCAAGCAGGGCAGTTCTGGGCTTATCTTAAGTTCTGTCTCTATGCCTGTGTACTGAAAGACATTCTCCCTGCTGTGCATAATGACCATGTTTCAATGACATAGCTTTAGGACATCTCAGATAAAAACAGAAAAGCTGGGCCACATGGCACCAATAAATTTATTCTGCTTTCTCAGATTTGTCCAAAGGATTTTGGAGTGTAGTCATAGACTTTGTCCTGGATCTTGAACTGTGTGTTTTTGCACCTCTGATTATATGCTGGGTCAGGTGCATTCAACCCCAACTGGTATGACAAAAGCCTTAAATGCTCTATAATATTCTCTGGCTAATTTAACAGAGGTGCAGCTGTGGTCTTACGCCTGATCAAATTAGTACTGTTAGGCTGTGTGGATATCTGCTATTAATGATGGAGCAGTTGTGGTCTCCTGTCAGAGAACATTCAAGGACAGCCAGCAGCAGGGTGTGGTATCACAGAAGTAATAAGAGTCTCCTTTCCAGGAGAAGGAATTAAGGATTATTAAAAATGCTCAGGTGTGTTGTGATTTTGTCTGTCTTGCTTTGCCCTTTGTCTCTGCAAGCCATGTTAGAGATTTTATCCTTTGGTCCAAGCCACTATCATAAGAGTGTGCTCTGAGACGTATGAGTAGGCTATGTCCAGTTCCTGCAGAATTTCAGAGCCTGCCCTGTGGTCTCGGAACGCTCTTATGCAGTATTCTTGCTTTCATATGTTGGAAAAAAAGTGGGATATGTAAAAGATATCTCTGAGGAAAGCAGAAATGGAGAACTTCCTTTCTTGCTGTAAGGAAGCATCAGGTATGTTTAATATGAGAGCAGTTTGGCTTAGCTCCATGCAACTCCATGCAAGTTGCAGATACCTTTTTATGCCACAGCAATCAGTTATTAACTTAGTAAATTGGGTTGATGTTAGTCTTTAAGAAGTTATTCAGAAAAGGGTAGGTGTGGACCTGGATGCAGCAGACAGAAATTCGGCTTGTTTTTTTTAATCTAGAAATGCATTTTGGTGTCAAAGTCTCAAGAAGTGCTGGGACATGTGCTGTACTAGTGGTTCCTGTTGGACTCAGTTCAGAAATGGAGGTAGGTTGTCTCACTATGGAGTAAATCTGAAGGAAAGAAAGAGGTCTCGCTGCTATCTCCCTCCTCATATATCCATGAGACACAGTGATATGCTGATGTTGCACAGGGATGACTTTAACCCTTCCTTTATCAGGGAATTCATCTGGAAATTTTAGGGTCGAATCTCCTGAATAATTTTCTTTTTTGTTAATATGAGTTTACTACTCTACATTACAGCTGTAAAGAAGGGTTTGAAAGCATGTGCTAGGCATTGGAATGCAGCTATTTCTGAGTTGAAATGTGACAATTCTTTAGATCTACAAGTTCTTTTTCTCTATCCACTGAAGTTCCCATTTTTTTCTCTCTCTCTGGTCTTTTAAGCTTTGTGAGTTAGCTCCCACCATTAACCTTTTTCTTAGCAGCATTTTCCTGTCTCTCTGCTGCCTCACATCTAACTGATCTTCTGCTCACCCTTTTTAGGGCTCATCTTTTCCTCTTGACTTACACTTGCCTATTACTAAGTTCTCTTTTCAAGAATAGAGGGAACAGGTTTGCAAGCGTGCAAAACTCAGAAAACTGAGAGTGACTTTTCCAGAACTCACTTCCCGACACTCTTAAACTGCCAGAGGTTTCATATAGTTACACGGAGCAGAGAGAGATGACAAGAGAACAGACTTTGAATGATGAGGGAAGCAGGGGCAGAGGAGAAGAGACTTCCTCCTGTCTGCTCTAGGAGGCTTTGCCCTGGGATGGGAATGATGCACCTCTGTGCAACAGAACAGACCAAGAGAGGAAAAATCTCCAGGGAAGTGCTGGATTTCCTCTGTTGCTTTTTTTTTCATCCTGTGATGCACAAAGCTTTGCTTGAGGCAGAAGCTTTGTGGTGTTTTCTTACTTTCTGAAGGTATAAAAGGAATAGTTGGAGTTCTGAGTTTCATTCCAAATGTAACCGAATTGCTTTTTGAAGTCAAGTTTTACCTCCAGTTCTCAAGAGTTTGTCTTCCCTTCCACACTGTGCCCTCAGTTAGTGTGCGTGAAGCCTCTGGCACCCTAGAGGGAAGAAATGTTTCCCGGAAAGGTAATTCTTTGTCTTGCATGAGTATAAAGCTGTTCCCTGAAACCCTGAATAGCAAATTGGCTATGGTCCCAGCTGGAGATGAGAGCATAGTAAATTCAGTCTGTGAAAAGCCCACTTACACACGGGGGTAGCATAGGTCGCTTACAGTCTTTTCTTCTTTTTGCTGCTATGATGTGATGGGAACAGGAACAAGTCACCAGAGGACCAATATCCTGGGATGAACTTGGATCTAGAATTGACCTCTTCTCCTTTGCTTACTTTCCCTTCTCTCCTCCTCCCATTTTCTTCTATTATTGAGTTTTATAAACAAACGTCCCCCAGTGTGCACTGTGTAAATATTGTCACTGAATTACTGTCTGTTTGCTTAGCTCATTAGAGAAAGCCATGATAAGCTTTTTAATTACAAAATTACCTTCGCCAAATCAATTTCTTTCATTTAATGAACTGAAGAAAACTGCGGATGGGAGGGGCAACATTCTGTTTTCCCCCGAAGCGTAAATTTTACCTCCAGCCCCCAAATTCCTACATAAAATCAAGGTAGACGACAAATAGATTTTCTAGGTTTTTAAAAAACTGTGACTTGAAGAGTATCTTGAGCCTCTCTTTTTTTTTTTCTGTCATGTGTAGTTACTCCTTTTGGCGGGTTGTTTTTTGCTCCTCTCTTTTGCATTTTGCTCTGTATTTATCTTCATCTTAGAGCATCAGTCACAAAACTGAATGTGCTTGAAAGCAAAACCATACACATAGCTTTCATGCTGTACTTCTTGGTGAAATATTGCTTCTCCATGAAAGAACAGCACCGGTAGAAGGAAGCTTCTTCAGCAATTCCAGAGGGAACTGGTTGGATGGAAAGAGACTGTTAGTGGCTTTACAGGCAGTTCATGCCTAAAGAATTGTGGTTGAGAAAGGAGGGAAAACAGACAAATTGATTGAATTGGTCAGTGGCCTGATGAATGTGTTGGCAGACCTTGAACTGAATAGAGTAAAATGTCAAAGATAGGATAGCTTGAATGATCCTAGGGCATCCATAGGTGATCCTAGGGTATCCATGGGTAATCCTAGGGCAGACACAGGTGTATTTAGCGTTGAATTTCTCAGTTGTGGACTCTATTGCAGTGCATATATGGTTATCACTTTTGCCAGTGGGGTGGCAGATTGAGGGGAGTGTCTGCATTTTCACAACTGAATTACAATCTAACATCTCAGAGAAGATGGGTTTGTGCTAAGATGCTGGTTAGGACTGTGACCTGCAGCAAACAAGGCATGGACAAACTCCATTTTGTTTTTTTACTTTTAAGGGTAGTCCTCTCTAGTGAAGTGATGGGAGAGACAGGTGGGCACAGTAGTGCTTAAGTTATATTTGCCAAAGCTTATCTGTCAGAACTGTCTATTTGCTTGATTTTTAGAAGGGACTGGAAGTAAGAGAAAACGTTCTCCATGTATTTGTGTAATACATTGTGTAATTTCCTACTGTTCTTGTTTTGGTATGTTGTCAGAGTGGGTGGTGTTATCCACAGGTTATTCTTTGAGCTAAAAACGAAATATTCCTGATAATGTGATCGAAAGTGAAGTACTTCACAAAGCTAACACTTAACTTGTCACCTGTACACTTCAGTGTCAATGTGCTGCAGATCTGTGTGGGGACAATCCAAACTTATAGCTTGCTCATTCTCACCTATCTCTCTGTGGGTTCTATCAGCTCTTCATTCGCAAAGTCTAGCCATGACCTCTGGGGCATATTTACTTAACAATTCTGTTGCGTGTGACCTTATTATTTCATCCCTTCTCGGTTAACCTAGTGTAGAGAGTTAGGAAGTACCTGGTCCCAGGCATTGAAAAGAACCGAACTGTGGACAATATTTTTGAACCCTTAAAATGTCATTTTGGACTCGGATGAAAACTACAGCCAAATGTCTTTCAACGAAATCAACACTTCAGTTTCTTGCCACTTTTAGGTGAGAGAGCATGAGGGCAAACACAGGACTTACAGAGAGGAGGAAGGGGTAAAGCCAAGTGTTCAAAGCTTCTGAAAGGGTTTCCCTGACATATAGAGAAACTCTTTTCACCAGAGCACTGAAATCTTACATGGGCATAGGGAACTGACTGTGTTTGTTGCTGGGTATCAGCTCTGTTCCCTACGGCTGGGAAAGCTTCAGCAAGATTATCAGAAAAGATAAGCCTGATTCTCTTCTGATCAGTATTGCATTGGACTTGTTCTTAAACATAATGAACCAAGTTCTCAAGCATTTGGCTGCTGCTTTTGTAATATACAGTTGCTATGTATTTTCTGTATTTATTTATCAGGAAATTCAATTGTCATAATGCTAGCAAAAAATGCATCATGGAAGTGCTGCTGTAGAAGAGGTGGACATGGCTATGACTGTTCTCAGCTTCTTACTTCTAAATGCAATGATAGCTCTTTGAAACTATAAATAGGGTAACAGCAGCTTTTTGGAGACTGAAGGGCAGAAATTATCCATTTCTACCTTCCACACTCAAACTGCAAGCATAGCTTTTCTGCTCTCAATACAACCAGAATGCATTTGCCAAATGAATCCATGTGCTGCAGATGAACAGGTGTCCCTTATGTCAGATTACAAAACATTCTAGGTCTGCAAGGCCCCTGGCCTCATGGGGAGCAATAATGAAAGAAAATCCAATCTTGTGTATTTAAGCAGTAATAAGAATCCTCAGTGAAGCAGAACCCTTTTCTGTGCCTCTCTCCTGCTGCCTGCTGTTTTGCATAATGATTATACCTACTGAGATGATGCACCCACGATTTCTTAGTACAGTAGCCTGGCTACTTTGTGGTGAAGGCAGGGTGGATCCTTAATTTCAGCCCTTGCTTTTCTATGCTGCCTAGTAGTCTAGTGATCAGATAGGTGAACAAGAAATTTGAAGGATTTTCTTCTTTGGAACTCAGTTGCAGGCATGTTGGTTTAAAGTGCTGTAGAGTCTTTAATAGCAAATAGTAGTTGTGAGAAGCTCATGAAGGTCATTGAACACCCATTACTATGTATTATAACTTCTTATAAACAGTATCCAAACCTTTATTCAGTGTTTCACAAATACCCAGAGACTGGGAAACAACTGATCTGGGAAACAACATCTAGATCATTCTGATCTGGGAAACAACAACTGGGAAACAACATCTAGATCAATATAAAAAGTTCTTCCTCCAGTTAATATAGGATTTGCTGAAAGGATACTTCCAGAGTGACTGGAATTTTGTGTATCTTTTCCTGGAGAACCATACCTTCTGGAAAGAAAATCCCTGTGTCGATGAGATTTTCTAGGAGCCATTTCACTTAAGAGATGGTTAAATAGCACACCAAAAAGGTGAATAGCTGTCAGAGCCTGCTAAGCCTTAGCAGCAACCTCTCTCGTGATCATTTCTAGTCAAGGTAGGGATGAGCTATTAGGAACTGAAGAAGCCACTTTCCAGTTCTTAAAAAGAGAAAAAAATTTCGAGTATCCTGGGTGTTTCATTGTGAAAAATCACCCAAGGATTATGAGTTGTGTGTCTGCAATGGACCAAGTTACTGCATGATGTAAGAGGTTGTGTTGCCATTGAGTTTGAGTTGCTTTCCACAAGGGAGCAGGGAGAGGGCATGCACTCGCCCTCCTCTCTCACATTCCCACTTGCCTGCCTGCACCTGCTTATGTAACCCTGCAGCTTTTCCTCCTATTATCCTGTCCGCTGATCCGTGCCTGATGGTGGTGTCAGGCCTCCAACACCACCAGCTCTATGATTGCTGCACTCTGTGCTCTTTAACATGACAATTAAAAATGATTTACAAATGATCATTTCAGTTCCAAATAGAGAGCAGCAAGAGGCTGTGATGCTCACTGCGGTCTCAGCGACATCCAGCCATCTCGGCAGCTGCTGCCTTTGCGTTCACCGCTTGTGTGTCCCCCGGGTTTCACCAAGGATGCCTGTTTTCGAAGGGCTGCTTTGTTAGAGCACTCTGTAGGGCTGGAGGAATGAGTGGAGCAGAGTCAACCTCCTGGAGATAGTTTCCAGTAAGGAAACACTTGGTAAGTTTATGGGGCTGTTATATAGATGTACCCGTAAGATGGGAGAAGAGTATGCAGAGGGAAAATGCTGGCTTGGGGACTGATTAATAACTGTCAATCAAGGAAGACTGAACAGTATTTACTGTTTGTTATTGTCAGCCTTCCTCACAGAGAAAGTTGGACCTGAGATTGATCCATAAGCATTGTGAAAGTTATTCATGCAATCTAAATTTGAGTAACTAGGCTTTAAGGCAGGAATCACTGTACAGGCTGTGAAGAGAAATGGTATCTGTCACAGAGTTTTGGAGCACCAATGTCAGGCATTCATCCTGAATCCCATTCTGAAAAGGGCTGCTAGGTATGAGTTCCTGCTCCTCCCCTCTTTGTTATGCTTAGTAGCTTTGTCTGCCTAGTGGGTCTGTTTTGGGGCTTAGGGCAAATAGGGCTGATCTTGTGGTTCCCAGACCTGATGATCTGGCACTTTTACCAAACGCTTTTGATTTGTTATGGTCAATTATGTTTCCAGTCTCTGACAGAAGCTCCTAAAAAAGTCCTCTCCATGTTTACACTGAACTCAGCCTCTATCTCTGCAACAACTGAGCGGTATTAAAATACAGGTATGCTCTGCAGGATCAAGCTTGCTCTAACAGGAAGGATTAATGACAGGGAGATTTTTTGCACTTGTGAATATTTTTTAGTGAAGAAGAAGTAGCTGCTATGATATTTTGTCTACCAGCAGTGGTCAGATCAATCCATGGAAGTGAATACAAAGTACTACTAATATTTCCCTTCCTATTTCTCTCTCCTCTTGCACATATAAGCTCAAGTTGTATAAAAAATTTATGTAATTTCCTGATTTATCTCAATAGGAAAGAGCCTATCCTGAATTTTGCATCATATTTACAATAAACTCTCCTTCCTTGCAATTCACTGTCAGGCACTAACCAGCATCATCTTCCTCTATATGCTGCTGTGCTCACTGTCATGCCCAGTTTGCTGCAGGGATGGGACTAACACAGTGCTGTGGGAGTGTGGGTAACCAGATATCCAAAAGGGATGGATAGCAATAGTGAGTGAGGGGGAAGCATGTAATCAGAGTTGTTGATGTAAGTGTAATGCCAAAGGACCTTTCAATCAGTCTGATGCTAGCACAGGACGCAGACATGCTGTTTCTCAGAGGTGGATACATGACAACCCAAAGTTAGTTGATACTACCACACAGTTCACCAGAATCTGTTTAGTGTTTCCTCAGCTAACTGTGGTGCCTTCTATTGTCAATGACAGATTAGCTCTGCTATAGAAAGATTTTGCTGCTTTGAATACTGAGATGGAGGTTATAATTGTTCTTAATTCTACCCAGATGGATTATCAGTGGTCATTACTTCAAGGGTTGCTCACACAGAGCATTTGTGAGCTGCAGGAAATTTAGTTCAGCTACATACTGCTCCCGGCTGCTCTGGAAAAAAAAAAAAAAATGGAAGGAGCGGAAAATCATGTTCGAAAGAGAAATAAAGGGAAATAGCATAAAGATGTGAACAAGATCTGCATGCCACCCTGGCAGGAAGCAGGTATTCTTGTGTTGTAGTGGCCACACTCTGCCCTTCTCGGAAAATCCTCATTTTACACAGTGAAAGCAAGAAAGAAAATTAATTGGAAAAAGATGTTTAAACTGTATTAAAACAGTAAACATAGATGAGTTACAGGTTTTTCAGGTCTGTAGGTATGGGATCAAATCATGTCAAATTTGGGGTCAAATGGAGTAAAAGAATGTAGTGATCTCAGACTGCTCTGCTATAGATTCCCACGCCAGAGGGGGCTTTTTCACGTTTTAAAAGACTAGAACGACACAAGGTTCAGCATAGCTCTGTTGGTGGAGCTGGTTGAGTTGCCTTGTGGAATAATTGCCACAGATAGCGGAAGGATGGGAATGAATTCTGAAGAGAGTGACAATGCTGTTGCAGTGCCTAGGCCTTAACTATCTGGATACCTGAAGGTTAGGACAGAAGTGTTTGAGAAAATAAAGTCTATCACCTGTCCACAGTTTGTGTAGTTCTGTTTGATGATTTCAGTCTTTCTCTGCTATAAGCCCTGGAAATATTTTCTGTGTTTAAGGTAAAATGATGGATAACATAAACTGCAATGTTAATAAATGAGAGAAAATAATTTGCATCTTAAATTTCTTTTTTTTCTTATCCCATCACCACCACCAGCTCCGGATGGAGTATTTTGTTTTCATGACTATGACCAATCTGACGTAATGGATCAGGACCTGAAGCACAATTGTTAAGCTAATTTAAAAAAATAGATAAATAAAAAAGTGAGGCAAGTAGTGGTTGTTGGACTTAAAATGCAATTTTCCTTCCAACTTTTTAGCTCTGAACTTCTCCAAAGTATTCATTATTCAGATGTCTATGAGTCCTAGCTTTCAGAACACTTGACTAAGATGGAAGATGCTGCTACTGCCTTAGGGAGCAAGCAAACACGAATGGAAAGAAGTGATATAATGTACCCAAAACTGACCCACTCGTAGAATTAGGGATATAACCTGAGTCCTTTGAGTTGTGGCTTGGTTTTCAATCCCATTATAGTACTTTTCAACAAAAGGGATGGCGAATCTCAGATTTTCAGCAAAAGGAAGTGGAAATTAGGCAGTGGCTTTTAGGGTGGTGACTGAACAAAGGTGTCATTTATGATAATGTTTTTGCTAGCTAGAGGTCATATTAAGTGAAGTTAGGTTTCCAGTGTAGTCCTTCAGAAACACTGACTTTCCTATATGGCAGCATTTGTCCTTGGTTACGCTCTGCAGGTAGAAAAGCCTCTACAATACCTCTGTACATGTAGACACTAGGCATGGCTCTGTTTCAGTTCTGTTTTAGTGGAGACACTTAGATCCTGAGCAAGAGTTAAACTGTATTTCAGTGGATGTTGCTCAAATTGGAGGAGGTAATTAATTCAGGGAACGACTCATTTTTCTGCTCCTCCCCTTCCAGCAACATAAAAACAAGATCAATCTGTAGAGCTGAGGCGTTTGCAGCATTCACAAGTGAAAAGTTGTCAGACACTGAAACACAGGTAAATGCTTCTGAAATTACCCTTAATTACAGTGTTGTGTGTGTCTGCATCATATACGTTCCCTCCCTACCACCCAACCTTCTTCCTACCTCCCCCACCTCAGCTGTGCCTGCTACCTTCTCAGAACCAAGGTACGTGCATTGCAGTCAACAGAACCTTTTTCATCTGCTTAGTCTAGAGCAGGATTTGCAGAGGCTTTGTGATAAGGCTGTTCATCATGGCTTATGTTAGTCATGAAGGCAGTGAGAGAGCCAGATTGTGCTTCAGGGCATGTCTGGGTCCAGCACAGCAGCCATCAGAGAGAATTTTCTTGTGTAGCTGTCACAGGTGAATATTGCTTTTCTACCAAGATGATGGCATAGGCTTGCCATCTCGTCATTCCATAACACTCTCTTCTATACCTGTGTCACAGTCAGAGAGGGAAGAGACAAAGCAGTTCCCTCTAGCAAAGAACTTTGAAGAAAGATGTAGTTCTGCTAGCTAGCCTGATGATCTGAGAAACAGTCCAAGTTAGGATTTTAGTGGCCTGACACCAGCATTTCACCTCAGCAGCTGACATCATATGGTTGCATCCCATCTCAGGATTGGCTTTTTCTTGTTCTCCAGAATTATTTACTTTGGGGAGGACCTACCCTGCTCAGACCCACTGCAGGAGCAAATAGCATTTAAAACTGTGTACAGAAGAGATGGCATGTTATTGTGGCAGTGTGTTAAATCAGGATGCCTCAAAAACACAGTCCTTACACTGATACTGCCCTGGGAATCAGCCTTGACCTGGGAGCCAGTTCTTGTGTTCCAGACCCAAGCATGGCTCCTTTTTTGGAGAGATCATGGCAGACTTGGATTTAGTTCTGCATTATGGAGACTCACAAGATGGTGAGAAGAAGCAGGGCTAAGGACAGGGAGAACCCCTCTGAAGGTGGGACATATTCTGTTGAGGCATGAACAGGACATCTTTTTCATGCCTGACACATGAGTAAAAGATAGTGTAAAAATTTTCCTTTTTCTTTCCCCTATCTTAATTAGTTCTTTCCAAATGACCATTTTCCTTTCTGGTCCTTTGGACTCCTCATGAACCCCACAGCCAATGGATAGCACTTCTGAATATGCATGAGCTGATAAGAGAATCTAATGTGTGAATCACACTTAAAACAGACCCACCCACTCACTCCCTTACATCAGCTTTTTCAGAACTGTGAAGTGAGAGCGATTTTAAAATTAGAAAGCATGTCATCGGGAAATTTTATCAGCCCTCAGAGAAAATAAATAACCTCTCAAGATGTGAGAATGGATTTAACTAATGCAGTTATTTATTTTTGCTTTGCAGTTAAAAAAAATGCTTTCATATTTCTTTAATATCGATGCTCCTCTTCAAAAAATGAGCAATAATTGTAATGAATGTCAGGAAATACTGTCAACTCTAGTTCTTCCATGTCTCCTGAGATCCTAGTATGTAGTTTCTGAGGGATTACTTTTGCATGTGGTACACATACAACTTATTTCATTGGGAAGAACAGAGGGAAGAAAGTCCTTTTTGTGGTATATGTTTTTTTTTTTTTAAATTTACATTTTAAAAGTAAGCAGTGTTGTGTAATTTTTAGAGTGGGTGCATTTTTAAGAGGAGGAAAAAATCAAACCAACTAGGAACTTAAATTGCCAAGTTTTTACAGAATAAATAAGCAGAGAGGAAAAGAACCTAACAGTTTTATGTTCGTTGCTGCTTTTTAAGTGTGGTCTGTGGGGTTTTTACTTTTTCATATGTTTCCAAGACTGAGATATGTGCTAAAGAAACAGGACAGAAGGGTTGTCTGCAAAGAAAATTAGTTGACTTCATGAAACCTCACTGATTTCTGCAGTGATCTTACCTGATTTCAAATGAGTTAGTTAGGGCTTAAAGAAAAGATCTGCATAAAACCCACCAAGATACAATTTTTTGCAGGAAATATAGGGATAGCTTGATAGATGGTCTTTTGCCCCTTGAAGTGCTACTGATTTCACTGGCCTTTTGGGATAAATCATAGGCCTATTTCATGAGTGTTGGTGTTTATAAAGATCTTCTGTCAATTTTCACAGTTGTAGATATGTTAAATCCAGGATTCTGGTCTAGTTTCAATTTGAAGAGCTATTTTCTGCTTAGTTCTGCAGCAGATTTGTATTGGCTGTGATCTCCTCCATTTGCTGTGATACATTTTCATGTTTGCTGAGCTTTTATAACAGCCACCACATTCCCCTTCTGTGTGTATTAAAAACTACTTCTGGAGTGGAACATGGCAGCACAATATTATATTTCGCTTAAGAGGAGATGTGATAATGCTACAACAAATCAAAGCCACAAAAAAAAAAAAAATAAAGTAGGCAGAAACTAATTACTTAGTTGGAATTTTGCCAGGGTAGTAGAATTAACAGGGTTATGCAGAAAGACTAGAAAGCACTTAGGAATGAAGTGAAAGATGCCTTATACACAAGAAATGGCAAACACCTGTGCCATCTAGTCCTTCCCTTGGCATTTGCTGGAAGTTTGTTCTTTATGTCACATTCACTACTGATACATCCCGTTTAATTATAAATGACTGTAGCAACACAAATTCCACCATCACTCTGTGGAGGCTGTTCCATTGGCTTTGTTACCAAACAGAAATGCAACTTGGCATTCCTCCTGTGTGTTCCTTTGTGTCTTCTTCTTCCTAATGGCACAGCCTGCAATTGTTTCCTTCCCCTTCTATCACCTCCCTTTTGCATTACGTGCCCTTCAAAGGCTCATAGACATTTATGGTAGCACTGTTTGCTGCAAGATTGCCTTTCAACTACCAGGCAGGTTTTGTCAAACAGCTCCTGCAATTGCTTGTAGCCTTGTCTACAAGCAGTTTGAACTGTAACATTGACTTAAAATCAGTGCCTCCATTGGATGCTGGAGTCACTAAAGCTGGAAGGACAGGATCAGGGTTATGGACATATGAGGGATCATATTCCCAGGGAGGCCAGACTTACTCACCCACTGGCCTAGGTTCCTTTTGAAGTGGATTTTTTCATGCCAGCTTAAATGGACTGCCAGTTAAATGTCATAGGAAGAGGTAAGGTGTTTAATAGAAAATGTTTTCTAAGATTTGTTGACGTCTCAGGTTTTCTGGAGCTTTGCTATTAGCTGTGCATGTTAATAACAAAACATACTCCCTATGCTATAGGGAACTTCCCATTGTGTGGCTGTTCCACTGCTTATCTTAAGTAGCGCTAATAATAAATCAGCAGCTGTAAATGTTGTGATTAGGGACTGGATCTCATTGAAACTCAGGAAATAGGAGTGGTTCGCAGAAAGGGTTTTAGTGTTTCAGTCAGACTGCTGTTCCCTTTGCTCTGTATTCTCTCAGGTGGTAGTGTCCCTCTGTCCTGAATATGCACATCAAACCCATTCCCAGGGTTCATAAGTGAGGGTAGTTTTGGTTTATGGAAGGTGGCCATATTTGCAAATTTTCTTTTCACTTTTTATTTTCTAATACTTGAAAATATGCATACAGGGAGTTTTGAATTCTTCAGCATATCTTGGTAAAAATACCAAAAGCAACACATATGTTAATTCTCAGAGCAGAGGATGCTTTCCAGTATAGCAAGTCTTCCTCTTGCAGTGAGCTGTTCAGGGAGGCCTCTACATCTTAACATGGTTTTGCGAGGACAAGAAAGGTAGTTTAATTTCTGTCTTGCTTCTAAGTATAGCACAAATTAGACTTATTAATCATTTGTCTTTAGAAAAATGATAAAAGGTTGTATTTACTAAAAAGAATACAGTAAACAAAAATGGTTTTGATTGCTTCTCCTGACACATTCTCTCAAAGAGAACTTGAAAATCAGAATAGATCAGATAATCTGACAAAGAGCTAAAACTAAACAAATTGCTGGCTTTGTCTGATAGGGGTTTATATTAATTTTCAGTGTGTGTAATTGAGTAGGACTAGTCAGGGGCAGGGGTAGAAGGTAAGATGAAACACAAGTCCATAAACAAAAATGAAAAGAAAAGCTTTCTAAGTGAGTGTCTGGAAAGTAGTTCTTGAGATACTGGGAAATTATAAGGCATCCCTGGGAAGCCTGGAGGAGTGTTACTAAAACTAGAAACTTTATAGTGTCTTCAAGTTTCATTTTAGAACAATGCTATCAGACCTCACTGAAACCCCAGGGAAATTTCTGACATTGCATTTGTTGCAGGTATGCCTTTTATTATTGTTTAATTTTGCTTTTTAACCTCTAGCATTAACATTTAGAATATTACAATCTAAAAGGCTTTGTGTTTGTGTTCTACAACTGGAGCTGTCAATCAATCTGTTGTTATCAGAGGATTGTTTCATAAAAGTTAGACAACTGGGGCCCAAATATCCTATGTATTATGCAGTGTGAATTTGACAAATAAAGGCAAGTTACAGTTAATCATTCTGGAGAGAGTGTGAGTTTTAAGAAGATTTATCATGCGGTTTCAGAAGAATGACGGAGTTTGAAGGCATATATAAGATTCAGGGCTATGTGATATGTGACCACGCTGGTCTTTAGATAAGGTGTGGTCAAACCCATATGCTTCATTATTTTTTGCTCAGATTTGGCTCAAAATGGGAAGAGCTAAAGCTGCTTCAGGTAACTAACTCTCCCTTGATCTGCTTCATGGGACTTGCCTTGATTGGTAATATGGGAATGCAAACCATATTGCTGTAGTACTAATTGCAGGATTCTTCCCAGAGTTGACATATCTGTATGATACACTTCTTCTTCATGCAAGAGGTGATTGATATTGTAGTTAAGAATTGTGCTGGCAATGTAATGATAATAGATTTTTTTATTTTGGAAAACTGAACTTTCAGCAGCAACTGCATTGTGTAGCTGGGTGCGGGAACTGGGAACTTTGTCTAAACTGACTCATTCAGGAGCACATTTTTACTTCTATATTGGATGCTTGAATGCACAATGTACTTTTTTGAGTTAATATTACCAGATGTGGTATCTCAGAGAAGGACACCATTGAAAAGACACCAGTCTAAAGCAAAGGTGCATGCCCAGATTCAGCAGACAGAACGCTGATATTTAAGAAATAGTAGACCACAAAATAGGGTGTTCACATCTGCCCATGCTCGTCCAAGCCAGCGAAGAATTTCTTCTCTGTCAGATGTACCTAATTTATTATAGATGATTATCTCATAGGAAATAAGATGGGACGACATTCCCACCGTGTGTTCAATATTAGTATCCTAAGCTTGTCATTGTTATGTTGCACCATCAGCTATCCTTGCATTGTGCTAAGAAACCAAAAAGTTGTCCATGTATATCTGCAAACTGTCTGTTGAGTTTCTCATAGGAATAAGTAAATCTACAAAAGAAAATAAGAAAGATCTTGGAGAAGACTGTTTGAGAACATAAAGAACTTCCCTTCTGTACCATTCTGTACAGGTACATGGACAATTTTTTTAGCTATTGTCAGCCTCAGTATCATCTGATACCATCACCTGATACCATCCAGAGGTGTGCAGGGGTCTGAGATGCCAGCATCTCACCTCCACATGGTTGAGTGAGTCTGTGGCTTTTCCTGGTGGAGTTCTTAGATCACATTAAGGAGTTGTCGAGATCACTGTTTCAGTATCTAGAGGAATCCAGTTCCCTTACTATTCCTTCACTTTTTCAGATGAGTCCACAGTTTGCTGGTACTTATTCTTAGAGACTTTTGAAGGAATAAAATACCTTAAAACTCAAGACAGAGACTTCATGCCACCCCATAAGGATTTCATCCAGTTTGACCTGAAATTTCTTTAGTATTGCTTATTGGCCGGTTCCCTGGAGAAGAGTGACTGGTGCTGTATAGTCACATTTCTAATGGTACCAGTCTTGTGTACTCTGTCTTTCCTGTATACACAGGTCTAACATGCAGGTAGCTCACACTGAAGTCAACATGCCTGCATGGTTGATCTGTAGGGCCCTATAAAAAATAGCAACAAGCTTTTTCCTTCACTTTTTCCCCCTGTCTTTCTGCACCATTCTTTTAATTTCTTTCCCTCCACTTTCCTCTTTGTACTCCTCTGTGTATCCTTTTTTATTCTCCATTTCCACTCAAATTTGTGTTACCCTAGTAATGGGACCTGATTGCACTGCACAGCATGCAAACATTAGGTAAAAGGACACAGTGCTCAAAGAAGAACATGAGGTGACCAAAGCATTAGTGTTAATGCTGAGCAGACTTTTTATTTTTCCATTTATCCTCCTGCATCTGTCTCCACTCTGATACCATGGTTTACTTTCTGCTATGTGTTTTAGGACTAAGCTCCCTTTTTCCCTCTATGATCAGTTTGTTCCCTGTGCTGTTTTTGGTTTTTTTGTTTTGTTTTTATACTCAGCCAGTTGGAAAACTAATGATCCATATACAAAAATCAGCTTCCTGCTCTGGACTGCAAATGCCAGCTCTTTCCGGAGAATTTGGCATTACCAGAATTACTGTTGATTATATACAAAAGCATTCTCTTGGTTGATGTGGTGTTTGGATAACGCTTTAATGATGTTGGCATAAACAATTAGTTAATATACTATTAGAAGGACTTAGCAGGTGCTCATGTGTGCTGTGGGATTTTTCCAGCTATTTGCTTTATAGAAAAAAAAAAAAGGCAGCATGTTTCATTGTTAAAGGTGTTTTGGAGTTAGGTCTCCCTTCTTCTCTCCTGTTCTGTTTTTCTCACTTCCTTGTTTCTCTTTGCTTCTTTCTCTCTCTTTTGCAAGAATTCTCCCCCCCTTTTTTTTTCTTTCCCTTAGACAGAAAATGATGTTTGCTGCTTATGGGGTATTGATTGTGTATTATCAGTCAGGCTCACACATCGACAATTACATGTAGTGCCAAGGTAGCCGTGACAATGAGGACCGGTTGCCATGGCAGTGAAAGAGGCCTATTGCGCTACCAGGCGCCTGCTCCATAGCGATAATCGTGCTGCTCATTTCATTTTAATTGAAATTTGAAATCATATTCTCTGTGAAGAAGCAAATGGACCTTTTCTCCTTTTTTCCCAATTTTTTACCCACCACCAAAAAAAAATAATATTACAAATATGAAAGATTTACACATTTCTTACAGCAAAATATTAACTTCCTGACAGTCAACACTGAAAGACTGGAATGAATACAGAACTTTATAAAGGTAGTTTTTCAGTCTTTCTCATTCGGTTCCTAATTAATTCCCAAATTTCATTTTTCACTAACCTCATGTTCCATTTGCTCTGCTGTGTTCTTTTTTTTTGATACCAGATGATCCAGATAGTCAGCTAGTTCTTTACAAATGTCACTGTTTTCTGCAAGCTACAAACTCAGATTTGCTTTAGCAGTGAATAAAAGAACTTTCCCATTGTTACTTATATAATTTTTATTAAGTTTATTGTCTAATATAAGCAAAGTTTTCCACTTGGTAAATTGACATACCTCCATCAATGACAGTAAAAACACACTAGCTCTTGTTTTCAGAGAACTGAAAAATTAGTGAAGAGGTGTGGAGGTGATTGCTTTTTTGGGGGAAAAAAAAATTTGAAAGCTAAAGAATAGTGAGAGAAGGGGATACAGAAAAGTATATCCTGGTGACAGTAAGTTCAAAGAGAAAAGGTTTTGCAGTGACAGTATCAACACTGGGAGAAGGACAGCGACAAATACTCACAAAAAGAAAATTAGCTGCTCTTTTCTTGATGCTGCTTAGATGACGTTAACTTTCTTGGAAGCTGAGAACTAAAGATGCCTAATGCTTTCCTCCACGTTTGGTTCTGCACAGTGTGCCTGGCTTTTCTGCAGTCTTTCAAAATGGCCAGAACTTGAGTGTATATATTGAATCCACTGTTACCAATTTGCTATCCCATTTGGGACCATGGATTCAGGGAGTCTCACACGTGTACCAGTCTTGCCATCTAGTATTGATAAAAGTTAGACAAGTTGCACATAAAAATGGGATTTTTTTTTTTTTAATGTTATTTTGGTTCTGTTTGGACTCTTGAGGCTTTCCAAACTAGGAATGGGCCAGACAACTAGAGGAGTTTACAGTTACTAGCTAATGTCTTTCAGATGTAGAGAAAGTGTGTGCAAAATGCACTTTGTCACTTCCAGTTACATCTTTGGTTAATTCTTTTCCTATTATGCATCTGATTATTGGATGAACCTGAAAGAGAATTTTTAAATTTCAATCCTAAATTTCAAAAGGTTAAGACATTTTAAGAGTTTGTTTTCAGCCAAAGTTCTTAGAGCTAAACTCCAAAATTTAGAGAGGTTAGAATGAAAAGGTATTAACTGCTCACAGAGTTCTCTGTGTCACGGTTCCAAATGTGTTAATGTTGTGAAGGAGCCTGTTGCTGGCTACTTTCTCTTCAGTAAAAGATTTGGCCTTCTAACTCCTAATAATCAGTCTTTGCCACTACTGGAATTGAACCTGAGACTCTGAATCTGCAGTGTAACCAAGCATTTTAATGAAAATCTGGCTAATGTACGGTCAAGCTAAATGTATCCCATCTCTTGCTTACCTCTGGTATTGCTAACCTCTGGCATTTGATGAGAAGAGCAGCAAGCTCGGGCTCCATAGGTAGCTTTGTGATGTAGCTTTAGCACGTGAAATGACATTGAGCGCATTTACCATGTGTTTCCTTCAAACATTGATTAACTTTTATCCAGGCAGATTCCAGGATTTTTTGCCAATTTGTTGGGTTTTAGGGTGGTGGTGGTGTTTGTTTTTGTTTGTTTGGTTGGTTTTTTACTAATTTGATTTTGTTTATAAATGCCACTTTTCTTTCTGAAATCAGGTCAGGTCAGGTCATGACTAGGCATCGCGAACGAAGATTTGGGGAGGGCTCTACCCACGTTTGTTCCAAGCGCATTGGTGGCTAAAAAGGCCAATGATACAGTTTTTAAGTAGCTCACAGGTGTGGGGCCAGATGAAAACACACTGCCACCAAATATACTGATCCAGGTTAAACTTAAATTGCTGGTATAGAGCTATTAAGAAAAATGTTTGGGGGTTAACCTTGCAGTGAATGGCAATATTTAACCTAGATCAGATACTCTCTGTTTGTTCTTTTCTAACCTTATGCCAAAATGGTCATTATCTGTTCTCTCTTAGCCAGATGAAAGCCCGTATAACCATGAAAACCAACATAAGGTCTGGATTGTGTGCATTGATCATTCAAAAGAAAAACAACCATCTGCTTGCTGCAGACCTAGATCTCAATTTATACTGCTGGGTGATCCCCAGATTGCTTGGTAGCAATTTGTTTTTCAAAAGAAAGCCATGGTCCTGCAGCTGGCAAAGACCTGGAAGCACTGTGCACACTAGGAGGGTGGGTGCTGGCTCAGGGGAAGTACACCCGCTCTGGGTTCCTCTCACTGTGGCAGCATGACTTATCACTGTTCAGTTCTCCTCTCCAAATGCTGCCTGAACCTCGGTCTGGTTAGCATTTGAGGTCTGATGCACTTTCAGCTTTAAGTGTTATGCTTCAAGCCTATCTGCCGCTGCCTGCTTTGGAAACATCTGTCTGAAAGTAAATCTAAGGCCCTAGAGGTGTTTTGAAGCCATTACTGGTGGCAGGGCTGAGATTAAAGTAATTAAAAAACCCAACTGAAGCAAGTGGTGAGAGAGACGGATAAAGTGTGAAGTAATATTAAAGCAGGGACAGTGGAGGAAGTAGAGGTCCATTTGTGCCGGGGGTTTTAACAACCTGTGCTCTACATTGCATATCCAGACATTCTATCGCCCGACATCCCCGCCCCCCCTTTCCTGAATCCTCACAGACCAGCAGAGTTCTTAATTAAGTGTCAAAGAATTGATTAGCCGGAGCTCTTGCAAGGCAATTCCATTGATGAAACCATTTTGTCAGGCCGGCTGATATAATTAGACCAAACAAGATGTGAAATCTTCAGTGTTTTGGGCTACAGCCCAGTAATTATTTAATTTGTCATAAAAAGGAGCTGGGGAGGGAGATGGAACAGCAACAGAAGTAAAAAAAAAAAAAAAAAGAGGACAAAAGTTTGCAAAATGTTAAAATGTTTTTCTTTTCCTCTCTTCCCACTGTTCTGTCCTCTCGCGGGAGCTTGAGCATTTGCAGAAAGCTGCTTAGTGTCTGTGCAGAGGAAGCCTTGGTGAGCTGTCAGCACTTCTCCGTTCCTCTGGAGACATAATGTTGCCTTCCTTGCAACTCTTCAAGCTGCCAGGCCCGATTTATACAGAGCTGAACATACCAGTGCTGTTGGGATGATCATCGTTACTGAGATTGTGCTGTTCACTTTCTAAGATGCTACTAGTGTGTCTGAAGGAGTTAGGACGGAATCATCCTTTTAACAATAATTAACAGTTATCTGTCAGTTTTCTGTGGATCTTTGTCTTCCATGGATCTCATGGAAGAGAGCCAATAAATGCCCATTATACAGATGGAGAAATCGACCTTCAGAGTAGTAGTGTAGTGTGATGGGTGCTCCATTGGAGAGAAGAGGCATGGCTGGGAGTAAGACCACATGTCCTAACTGCTAGCCCAGGCCCCATGCTACCAGACCATGTTTGTCATTCATGTGAACAGCAGCAGGGTTTTCTCTTCCTTCTCCACCCTTTGGTGAGATAGTGGCTGAGCTACCATTAGTGTAGCATCGTAACATACTGCTGCCTTGTATTGTTAGGTGTTCCACACTTGCCCTCTGAACTGACTCTTTGAAGACCCCTTTTTACCACAGCACACTTCCTTGCACAGTGCATTTGATGCTGATACTACAGGCTTTCATACATTAAAAATGAGTGAGGGTCATTACACAAGTAAGAAATACAGGTATGCAAAATTTTCCCTTCCAAAATCTGGAGAGCAGCAGTCTGCAGACTCTCCCAAGGACTTTTACTACAGAAAGTGACCATACAGCAAATCCACAAGAGACCAGAAGCCCTCCATCTCTGTCTCCTATTTGATTCAATTTGTGTTAGCTGCTTTCTTGAGCTATTCTAGTTGGATTTTAAGAGTGTTCTTCTTTGTGAGTTTTTTTTAATGTGTTTATTTATGTGTTTTATTTCATTGCAAGAACAGGAGATAAACTCCTCTTTAGTAATAGAAGGAAAATACTCCTATGTGCTATAGGTTGGCAAGAGAAAACTGTGGAAACGAAGAGAATATAAAAGACAACCTGGTTATCAAGTAAAAATCACATTCCAAAGATGTTTCACGCCTTGCAGTGCAAGCTTTTCTCCCTGAGCTGTGATTACTGGATGATAGCTCTAGCCCTACTCCATCCCCCGCACATCTTCCTCATGCTATTACAGAAAATACGTGCGCTGCCTTCCTCCTCTTCCTCTCTACCACCTCTTTCTTGTATTCTTCTTTTCTTGAGGGAGAGGTAGATATGCACGTGTCCTGTAGTGGAAACAAATAAGGCTGGCAGAATCAAAGACTGAACAGAAGTATCAGCTGAGTTACAGATGATAATAAGTTAGAGCAAATCCCCATGTGATTTCTGAGCGTGATGCACAATTCTCCTAGAGACAAGGAGCTGCCACATTCCTGTCCCCCCATATTCCACAGGGAAGGGAATATTATATCATCTGAATAGTGCCTGAAGCAAAGGTGGAAGGTAAAATATGTATTTATATAGAGGCAGCCACAGTAAGCCCAGAACAAAATTATTGAGCTAAGGTAAAGTGATGGGTAGGCCAAACTGCAGGGAGAGCAATGCATTGTCATCTGCCCTCCTGAGTTCCATAGAGCAATGTTTGTGCTGCATATTAAGGCAGAGAGCAGAGCCCCTGTGGAAGTGCAGAGCTGGTCTCTATCACAGTGAAATCTAAAATCCAGCAGTAACCAGGTGCTAAGGAATTTCCTTGGAGACCCCAGCTGTGGAAAAACATGATAAGCTGCTAGGATGCAGTCATAAGAGCAAAACTCTAAAAAATGTGAGGATGCTGTTTGTCATCCTTCAGGAGAGAGTGCTTTTCACTGAGCCGTGACCACAAGCATAGAAATCTGAAGATACATTTCTGTGGATTATATATGGGTTGTGGCAATGCAATTTATCAGGATGCAAGACCCACCCTGTCAAGGCTGTAATTAGTTTCTGGAAGTTGTTGAGTAGAGAGTATATATCTCTGTGTGTGTGGATATATATCTATTAATATATACACATGCACATACCTGTAGAGAATATAAACAACAGCTACTGAATAGTTCTGAAGGGGCTGGATCTGAGGGGGATGTTTTTTCTGTGGATCCCTTTTGGGACAATCCATCTGCCCATGGGTGCTTGTCTTATGTAGTCACGCCATGAGCTTATCACAGGAGGCTTCTGAGTATCCTATGTAGTTTACCACCATGTCCAACAGAAATATTCCGTGCTGTGGAATACAGCATTAGGACAGGAGGACAGGAGTGGAGCAGATTTTGCACAACCCCTAAAGAAGACAAGTCCAAGCCTTTGTAGCACAATCCCCAAAGATGAAAAATCAGAACTTCTTTGCTCCACACATTTATAGCACTCCAAACTACTCCTTAAACATGAGAAAACCCACAAAAGTTGCTCTCTTCCTTGCTTTCTTTCTCATTTTCTGCTTTCTGCAAGAGCACCATGCATTTCCTAACTGTCACTACAACTTATCTGCTGGAATGGTGAAATTTTGTCTGTTAATTAAAGAGCTAAGGCCAGCGATGAGTGATGAGCATGACTGTGTTGTGCAGCCACTGCCCCAGTATTTATACTGTGCTTTTTCTCTAGTTTCATAGCCCATACACATTTCTTACAGTGTGTCAAGAGATGTTTGTTTCTTTCTGTTTAGGCAAGTGAAGTGTATAGATCAAATGTTCAAAGCCATTAAAAGTTTGTTAAATCAGGGACATCACTGATGTAAGGGCATTAATGAGAGACAACCCATGGTGTTTGGCAGTATTGATTCTAGTGTTAGGTGGCTGTTAAAAACATTAAGCATCTGATCCATACTTTTTAGCGGCCTAAGCAGAGTGGGGATAAACATCTGAGCACACATTAAATGACAAGACTTTGATGTTGCTTTTGTGGGTATTGAACGCAGGGGATGCATTTCTTTCAGGCTACGTTCCCTGGAGTTTGTCACCCAGTGCAAAGAGCACTGAGAGTTTATGCCTGCTCGGCATGGAAGTCACAGGACAGCATGGTATGCAGGCATCATCCTGCTTAAGTTCCAGGACTAAGAATAAGATCCCCTCATCATTTATTTAGAACTTCTTTACCTTTTTCTGTCAGTTTACCACTATCATCTAGGTACTCACAGTCGATTTTTAAAGTGGAAAGTCTTTCTTGTACCTTTTCTGGTATTTCTGGTTCATGTTTGGGCAATTGAAACAACATAGCGTTTTTAGTTTCTTAGGCAATTTTCACTTCCCACTTTCAATAGTGACTGTATTATCAGCTGCAAATATGGAAGAATAATAGGGAAGAACTAAAAGTATTTTCCAACATTTGAAACAGTTGGTTTGAGGACTGGGACAAGAGGTAGGAAGGTCTTTCCTTGTCTGATGAACTGTGCGTTTGTATATGGGTTCCTTTAGCAGCTTGAATCAGAGTCTCTCAGCTGTGTCATAACTTCTCTCCATTGATGGAGATTCTCTATTAGTTCAGGCACAAAGATAAAGATGTGTCATACAGTGTGTTAAATTTGCACGTAATAAAATATACAGTTTCTGCCTCAGCAGTCTTGTGATCTAAATCTCATTCCTGCTATTGCTGTGGAGCTGTGAGATGGCCATAGGGTATAGGAGAGTGCCAACCTGGTGGTGGCACATCTGTTGTGTTCTTCTGCCTCAGACCCTTTGCCCAGGCCTGGTTTAGAGCATTTGGTCAGAAGCTATCACTGTGTAGCCTAGACAGTGGTGGGATTCCTGTGGGTGTAATATGTTCAAGCTGTGAGTTGGCATGTCACTCATAATGACTGACAGCTTAAGATGATTGAGCGAAAGTGTTGTCAGGCTTCACTGTCAGGCCAGGAAGAAGGATAGTGGCTATAACTTGGAGGCTTACCTGGAAGCAAGAAGGGGTGAAGGGGAAAGACCATTAGGCATTTGGAGGTATATTTCTTTTTCTTTGCTTGAGAGCAGATTTGGGTGTTTTGAGAGTGGAAATGATGGGGGGAGGGGACAGATCTGTGGAGCTGTACTGAGGCACCAGCTGCAGTGAGGGATGCTGAGAGCCAGTGAACATGAAAAACGGATGCAAAGTAGAACACTCTTTCAAGTTGGCTTTCATTACGTGGGATCAATGAATAAAGTGTGTCAAGGAAAAGACAGGCCCTAGTAGTAGTATATATTTTCTGCATGTTGAGCTGCAATTTAGAAGAAGGTAAAATTAAAAGAAATTTAAAAGGCACAAATCTTTACAGTTTTCCTTCTCTGGATTTTGCTCCACCTGCTTCGTGAGAAACCCTGATAAAACAAGTATTGCAGGTTTTCATGAAAAGATGTACAAAGCTTCTGAAGAGAGTTTACCTTTACTTAGAAAGTGACTCATTTTTACTGAGAAAACACGTGTGCTTTGAAGGTGACAGTGTTTATGTTTTGAAGAGATGGGACCATTTTTAACATGATAATCAGGGCAGGGGGAGAAGGGAGATGAAAGTGATGCCATTTTTAGGAGTTTAGGTTTTTCATATTTCCCATACTTTGTGTAGAGGAGTAAAGTGACCTTGCGCAGTGACTGGTCTTTCAGTGCTACACAGCTGAGTACGGTGCAGGGTGCATTGGCCCAGTTCCACATGAGTGGTGTCTCTGTAATGTGTAGAACAGATCCATGCAGAGATATATGTTGTTCTCCTCACAGCAGTGTTGTGTTATCCATATATAGCTGCTGATATCTGCCTCTTATCAGGGACACAGTACTTTCCAGATGTGCTGCTTCTGACTCTGATACAGCTTGGATACAGCTGGTTCATGGCTTTCTGAAAGATGCTCCTCCATCTGCTTCTTTCTTTTCTGGTCATACTGTAGGGCTTAGTTGTGTCCTTCATATTTTGAGAGGATACATACATTGAAGAGTGTGAAATACTCTGCTCACAGGCTGATAGGAAGTCTCAGTGGCAAAAAGTTGTGGTCGGCATTCACAAAAGCACTTTGTGATTTAAAGTGCAGCTTAAATAATACCGAAACCTCTGTTTAGGCAGCATAGCTGCCTAGGGCATCGTATGTATCTGCATTTTCTGGTGAAATTTTACTAAGAGGTCTCCTATTCTGCTCCTGTGTGCACCCAGAAGTACTGCCAACTTAGCTGTGCTGAATGTTTGCATAGTTTGCTTTTTGGATGTCCTTGTGCCTAACTCCTCAGGTGGAGATGACACGGTGGGAGGAGATTAGAAGAGGCCACTTTGGTAGGTATGCTTTTTTAGACTCCTATACCTATTGGGACCTTTGAATACCTGCCTTTAAGCTCAGAAAATCTTCCTTCTTTCAGGGACTGTGTAAATACATTGTTCACAGTCCAGATCCTCTGTGTCAGAGTATTTATTCAGGGTACTGCAAAGATTCATACTTAGTATGTATTGGGAAAGCGACCTGTAATTTAACAATGATTGTCATCAGTTGGTCTAATCCCCACTCAACCACTGTTGAAAGTAATTTTACTACGAACGAACATGGGACAAGTGGTTTCCAGTAGCTGCCACAGTGATTGAAACCTGTTGGAATGTGATCTTAAGCCCATTTGCTCAAATAATAATAGGCACAATTTTTAACCCTTTGTGATTGCAGAATTAAAACTGCAGGACATAGAAATCAAGATGCATTTGAAGTATTTTTCACTTTAAATAAAGTCAGCAGAACTTTTAGAGAAGAAAGATATATCTTCTTCATGGCTTACGTGTTTTTATAGAATTGATTGCAAAGTCCAAAAATGAATTCTTTATTTCAGATGATATATGAGCTGGAAGGGTGTAAACTTCAGATCACAGGCTGAGTTTACAAGGTTGGCAATTAGGGAAGGAAAAAGCAGCATTTTTTCTTGAACACTAAGTGTACATGATATGAGACCCATAATGGCTTTTTAACTGAGCTGCTTTCCTAGCATAATTGCACTCTAAATTATTTGCAATAGAATACAAGGAGAGATCAGATATTGGCCACTTTTGCAATAAAGGCAGGATTTTCAAATGGAGTCTTCATCTACAATTAGGGTAGATATCAGAAAGATAAAAGAAAAATCACAATTTCATGTGATTTGCACTTTGGAAGTATTTAAATCCTCTGCAACCATTTCAGTTTTACACAACAGAATTGTTCTCACAGTCTGTACATGCAACATGCATATTTGTAACTGCCTATGAAACATATTGGTTACTGGAAGGCCAAAGCTACTGCCAGTCCTTGAGATTTGCCCATCAGAAAGATCTGAGGCCTAGAGCAGCAATGCAGAGCAAAAAGGGGCTGGATGGCTTTGCTGGTCTGTGTTTTCAGCCTGCAGGCCTTTGTGATCCAGATGCTAATTCTTGCCTCATTGAACTGATGGTTCTCAGGGAAGTTGTATTTGCTCTGTGTGTATATAGCAATAAGATTCACCCTCCTCTGGTTTTCACTGTCACCGGCAAACCTGGTAATTAATCAAGACTGTACTGTGGTTGACTCTTTCTTATTTTCTTTTCCCCCTTTCTGAAGTGAGTAATGAAGAATGATGTCTTCACTTCTTCACATCCACACCTCCTCACCTGCTGAACACTTGAACTAGTCCCATTGACAAGCAGCTTGCACCAGGGAGAAAGTGCCACAGATGACAAATGTGGCTTTGGAATTTGGCAAGCATGAGGTCAGCTTTGTGACACTTCTCCATTTGCCAACATCAATCTTTCTCTGTCAAAGTCCTTTTTGTCCTGTCATTTTTGCTGTTTGTTTCCCATTATGCATCAAGTCCTGCCTGTGCTGGCTGGAGACTGTACTTGCTCAGCACACTAGGAGAAAACCTTTCCTAACCAGTGGGGCAAAGTGCCATAATGATGGTTAATAGAGGTCAGTGCTGCAGGTCGGAAGAGGCTATTAAGAAGAAAGACTGAGAAGTGGTTCTCTGTGATTTTCAGATGCTTCTCCAGCCCTTGCTCTCAATCTTCTTTTTCTGCACAATAAATCTAAAAGAATCTTGAAGGTCAAAATAAAATCACAATCTAAGGTCTGCTGTAGAAACCAAGAGTGTTTCTTTTTTCTTTCACACAAAAATGTGAGATTTTAAAATGTAAGGAGTTGTCACTCTAACAGCAACATCTGCTAATAATTCATAGTTTCTACCCACATGTCACAGCTCAGATGATTTCAAGTCATCTAAGAATTAAACCTCAGAATTCCTTTGAGGTAGATACCAATGTCATCATCCTCATATCTGAAAGGAAGGGAAACTGAGGTACAGAAATGGGAAGAGATTTTAGGTTTCACAGAGGTTTAGTGGCTAGTCTGGAATGGGAAATGAGGCCTGTCAAAACTGGAGATTCTGTAGGCAACAGTTAATTGAAGTATAATGGAATAAATTGTATAATTGATCCCTTGTGCTATCATGATGTAAGAATGGGCTTCCATGAAAGAACCAGACCTAATCTGTTCTTTATGAAGATCATTGGTTTTAAGTTCACTTATTAAAGCATCTGTGGTTTGGGGACATTTTTGAAGATCACAATTTGATGTGCAATCAAGTCCTTTATTGACATAATTTGCTAGACTAAAATGAATTTAATTGTTCTCTAGTAACGTGAATTATTCACAGCTGTTTAATTAATAGAACAACTTTGCAAAATCGGAGAGCTGGTCATTTCACAATGGTGCTATTTAATTCAGTATGTTAGGAGGTTCCAAAGACAATGCTGCGTAAGTTGAAAAGAGGATGTCTAATTCTCTATACACCTGAAACACCTAAAGAGGAGATCCATTTCCCGTGTAGTACTTCCCCAGGACACCCGTTGTCCCAAGTCTTTGGTTTAATGATGAGTTCACAAGGCAATACTTGACATGGACAAATGTGCACAAGTGCATTAATTGTGGCCATAGCCTTTGGCTGTTGCTATCGAAGAACTAGTTTCTTCTCTTTTAGCTTAAACTCTGGTGGAAGGGAGGAAATGTCACAAAACATGGCTATTTCTGCCTCATAATAACATAAGAAAGGAATAAAAGAAGCCTCAAACCCAAGAAAACAACAAGCAACAAAGGATATGAAAGCATTGATGCTGGTTACTGTTTCTGAATATTTAGATCTCTTCTGATTACAAGCATAGGCTACATATTCCAACTCATTGGAAGTTAGAGTCCTATTTTCTCACAAGAATTTATTTTACTTCATTTTCCACCATTCAGCTAATTCTCCTTGTTGTTTTCTGTCAGGTTGAAAAAGGTTTTTAACTTTCAGTGTTTTCATCCATTGAATGTGTTTACACTTGCACACAAAGCATCAAGTTGACTATAGATGTATTCATATTATGTGATATATTAGGGTGCTAAGTGATTCCACCACTGGAAGTGGGAACTTACTCCAATAAATCCACATATGATGCAAGGATTATGAAAATGCTTCTGTTATATTTGGCATGCTCAGATTTTTAAGAGAGGTTTGCTTTTTTTGAAAAGCTGAAAAGACAGAAGCAGTGATATGTCTTCCAACAGATTAGAAGTGTTTCACCTTCTTTCTTTGTAAATTTAACTCCTGAGCACTCACTTATCTTTATATATGACTGCCTGTGTTTTATGAATCTCATGAACTGTGTTTCCCATATATTTAGAATCTATTTGACAATATGTAAACTAGACATACGACATTCAGAAACTGGCTTTTTTCCTCTGTTCTAATTCTTCAAGCATATGGCCTCATACAGTAAATACACCCTACCATGTGCCAGAACATACAGTGTATGTGTATATATATATATACACACACACATTGAGGGACAATCTGTCATTTTCTCCTTTCACTAAAGGCATTCTTTGCTTTTCACATCTCCTAAGGGAGCCAAACAGTTGCATGTGGATTTAAATGAACAAACTAAATATGTGCAACTTGACTAATTTGTGACTAAGTAAAGATGAGATAATTATTTGAAATCAAGGAGTGAGAAGCATTGCTTACAGTGTATCATAGCAAAAAGTACAGCAAGGGAAAAGAGAAATCTTAAGAAAGGAAGCTTCACCTGAATGTGGCAGTAAGATTCACCATGTCTCCGTAGTGGTATTTTTACTAGCTGCTTGTTCAGACTTGGACAAAACTGCTGGATAATTCTTGTTCATTGGTACGCAGTGCTGTAACTCCCATGTCTTGCAGTGATTCCCTGCTGTCTTAGGCTGGGGTACAGAACAATGTTCCTACTGGTTGTGAGATGCAGTTATAGAGATTATGTTTAGCTGTTATGGAAACAAAATTGCATTGTGAATTTTTTTCATGTTATCACCAATAAGGACAAGTGACCTGGCTGGCTGGTATCAATAGTGGTCAGGAAGGGGCTTTGGCCAGGTCTGCTGTGAGGCGGCAGCAGTTGGGTGCTGGCATCAGGCCACATATTTTGACAGCTCTTCACAGTAGTTGGGTTACTGCTTCTGATCATATTCACTGAGAGATGTTGACGGTGTTTGCAAAGTGCTTTGTGACAATATTTGCTGTAGTCATTGACATCAGTTAGGACCCAACAATGGTTTCAAGAATAATTTTCTGGTGAATGAGTTGTTGTGGACTCGGGTTGATAAAACCAGACTAGAAGCCAAAAATGGTCTGTCCTTCCTCTGGTTTCATGAGTTGATGAGCAAGGCTGTGCAACAGTTATCTGGACAGAGAATGCACTGATGTGAGAATTAGCAATGTTGCTTCCTTCATTAGAAGATGAAATGAGGGAGGGAAACAGATGTTTGCAGACAGACTTATCTACTCACCTCTCTAATTCTGTGTGTACCACAATGAGAACAATACACTTTTTCTGAGTGGTAGAACTGTACAGAATTCCATGTTTTCCAGGCTCTGCTAAGCTGGAATGTATGAATAAGGCAGCATGGAGTCTCTGCGCGAGCTGACAGGAAGAGGTTTCACCTTCTGAGTATGTTCTCCTGAGACTTCTCTTAGGAATATTTAGTCTTTCTTTTGTAATAATTTTTCTCATGAATTCTTTCTGTTTGGTGATTTGCAAAGTGGAGGGAAAGAGATAATATTATCTATCTGCTGTGGTTCATGGTTTTCTGTGCCCTGTGGAATCAGTAGGTTGGAGAGCACTAGTACGTCCCTAGCTCTTTAGTTTTCTCCATTTCTCAGCAAAAGAATCTGAAGATGTACTTTTTACTGCAGCCTTGTTTTTACACTCTCCATAACTTATGTTCCAGCTTGACAGTCTCGTGTGAATGTGAGTCATTGTGCTCTAGAAGATGCTACATATTGTTCCCAAGCTAATTTTATCTTTGGTCCTTATATAATGAAGTGACTGGTACCTTCTAGGTGGGCAAACACCAGCAGTGTTTGCTCCAAAACTCTTCACACTGAAATATGAAGTTCATTATTGAGAAATGGATTCCCCTGTGGCATGCATCAAGCTGGGCAACTTAGGGTTTTAAAGCTCACTGCAGTGGCCAGTGGAGAGCTTTGTGCTTCTGTTAATTTTTGAGTATTTTTCTTTAATTATATTGCATCTGCCTTATGCTAGTCACTGGGTAAAACATATTCCAGATGTGGTTGCTTTCCCAAAGAGATACTATTCTAAAATCAAGTTGTGAGATGACCGGCAGAGATGATCAACAGACAGGGGCAGTACAGATTATGGTGACAGTTCCAACCAAGGGAAACTGCTGTGGCCACAACACACTAGCCTTCACAATAATGAACACTCAAACTGTGGTAAATTGCTACTTTAGCAAGTATCTCAGAAAAATCCTTACATTAAGAAGAGGAATATAAGAACAGAGGAAAGTAGTCTTTCACTTCAAATGCTTGGAAACTCTAATGATGAAGGCAGTCTCTATGTTGAACAGAAAATGATCAATGTGTTTGGCATTAACAGCTGTGAGCATGCAGTCAGTGTGGCCAGAGCAGTCCAGTGGGTTTGCTAAGCCCACACTTGTCCAGTACCACTGCTGGTATATGTTTATGAGAGAATACATAAGTGTAATGTGCTTGTCTAGATGACATCCTATCTATTTGTGGGAAGCAGCTCTGAGTCTGAAATTTTCTTCAGTATTGATCATTGAGTGCAAATCCTGCAATAATGTTACATCTTCAATTGATTCTCAGGCCATAATAGAAGTTAGTAGTATTACTCTTATTTTTAATGTAACATAATTATATATTTTTATATGGTACATTATTGTATGCTATTATATGTTATTGCATATTATAATATTATTATATATTTTTATATAATGTAAACATTGGAAGATGCTTGGCAAAAGACATTTGGTAGTCACTGCAGATGTCGGGGACGAATTGGTTTCCTTCAGCAACAGATACCAGGACCGCATTTAGGCTACAGACTTTTCTTGGTTGCAGTTGTAGAATGGAAACAGTAGGAGATAAAAATATACATTGTCTTTGTAAATAAGAGGGAAAGGAAGTTATTTAATTTGGGAGTACTAACTCCTGTAAAGGTGCTTCTGTTTGTATTTACAAGAATTCTTTCCATCAAATAAGATACAGTGAAAAAAAGTTAAAAATTGTGAGATGTTATGGGGAGATGCCAATGTGACCCAATGAACAAACTGTCATTTCAGGAGCACTTGCAATTTGTACTCTTTTGCCAGGTGCTCTGGAATCTTACTGCCAAGGCTCTCTCTTTTCTGTGAAGACTATCAATCTCCAACTATCAACAGCTGTATAGGAGAAAAGTGATCCATAAATTAATATCCTCAGAAATATCTTATTATGAACATTTCCAGGATCATAGCCCAGTCTTACACCCCTTATTTTTAAGAAAGACTTGGGATTTTTTTGGTTGTTTTTTTTTAAATGCAAATCCTATGGATTAATAGTAATTATAATACTTTGGTCATGTACAGCACTTCTTGTATGAAGAACTCAAAGTATTTTTGTCCCTTTTATAAACTATGAATAGGATGTACAGAAGATTTATAAATGACTTGCTGAAGATGAACTGGCAAAGATGTGGGAGGTCCAGGAATAAAATCAGAAGTCCTTCTGTCTTTCTGACCTCTTGATAGTGGCTACTGTGTACCACATAATGTTTAGTACTTGTGTATCTCTTTTCCTAGTCTCTTTTCTTTTGATTCCCATTGCTATTATTTTAGTTTCTGTAAGGTTTATAGCAAATCTGAAAAAAAAGATGTAAGACTGGACATTATTTCTGTGTTATTTGAACATATCTCACTTCGGCATCTTTACCTCTCCTCACTTGCCTCTACTGATGTAAAACTCCTTTGAAATTTGACTTCTGCTTACTGTGAAGTGAGTATAATTCTTCCATCAGTCCTGGTAGGGGAAACTGAAGTTGTTTGTGAGAAAAGTAAGCAAAGTTCCTCCCCCCAAGGTGCACGATGACATTTTGGGGTTCAAGTCTCCAAAAATCAGCCTTTCTTATGTTTTACTTGTTGTGACTGACCCTGCTAGTTGCCTGAAGGACAAAATGTACTGCATGAATTTTCCTTTTCCTTTTTTTTTTTTTTTTTTGTTAGATGCATAGGGAGGTAATTTAGCTCCTTCTCTGTCTTTAGAAGGCAGTAAAACCTAAGGAACCACTGATACTGAGGTGCTGGACTTAGAATTCACTAAGTTAGGGGGCATGTGCCATGTGATTGCTGATTTACCCATGTGTCATAAGCAGGGAGCATAGATGAAGCTGGAGAGGACCAAACCAAAAGAACAACATGTGGAAGTTTGACCTGCTGTTGTTTGGAGATGGAGTCTTCTGTGCCTTTTTCTGCCCCATCAGGACTTTCTTAGGTGTGGGACCTCTTGGTCATGCTGGCATAACAGTGCTGGAGCTGCCTTTTGCATACTCTGGTGGCAGGAAGGAAGGCCTTCTGTTGGCTCTGTGGTTCTGGGTTTGTGCAGCTGGAAGACTAAATCAGTGATACAAGGTGTCCTTCGCTTGCCCTTTTGGAGAGACAATACCTCCTACCTTCACTGGGAAGAGTTAGTCCCACTCATGTCCCTCATTAGTACTGTTCTCTTTGAGATTTGGGAGTTTGATTCTCCTGTTCAGTTAGTACCTTAGCAGTGGTTCCCGCTACCATCCCTATCTTTAGTTACCTATGAAAGCGTGGTGTGATTTGAATTACTTTTATACTTGTACGCAGAACTCTAGATCCTTAAAGAGAAAAGAAGGTTCTTCAGATGCCACATAGGAGGAAGCTACTCAGGGATTTGGCTATAGGAGAATTAAGCAGACTTTATAATTAGGTTTTTTTATTGCTATTATTTTTACTGTAAAATCACATTGTGTTTTTCCTGTAAGACAAGTCAAGTCTCAAATGCAAATGAGCTAACACAATCAAAAAATCTTTTTCTTTGAACAGTTTTTGATACAAGTTTAAAATTGTTCTTTTTACCTCTTTTTTTTTTTCCTCATTCCACATTACATGTCACTTGCTATAATATTCACAGAAGGAAAACACAGAAGGGACTCAATGCAACCAGCTCTATATTTATCTATCTGAATAATAACAAAATTCAGAGGTGTTTGTCTAGTCCTATATTTAATAATGAGATGCTACAAAACGTTTTTGCATTTTCTGTCTTCCAAATAGATCAAAGCATTTTATCATCACCATTATGAGACAGTCTTAAGTCCAAGGAAAGATTTTGTGAACTGTCCACAGCTGACATCCAGTAGAAAATAGAACTGAGGACAGGATCTGTGTCCTGAACCCTCAGGCCACTCTGCCATCTTCATGGCAACAACTGTCATATGTGTGTTCCCTCTTCTCCCCTGTCCCTGCTGTTCCAAGGTCACGAATCAGGGAATTAAGCTTCAGGAGCAAGCATCTCTGCTTGTGAGGCCCCTTGAGCTGAAGCCTTGTTCTGCAATTAGTGCCGCCTCAGCAAACAAGCTCAGACAGTGAAACAAAGAGAAGCCCTTGCAAATTGTAACCATTATCTCTGTAGACTTTCTTCCCAATCCTATGAGCTCCACATGGCAATAGGATACAGAGAGATGCAGGCAGAAGTAGATTCACTCATCCTATGGTTATTCAGGATTATGTCTTGAAAGGCCAACCTGCAGCATCCAGGCATCAGAATATTGTCTTAGCCCCACTAAGTGCAATGCAAATACTAGAGCATGATGGCACATTTTTCTCATGTTGGAGATTAAGGTTAACAGAACATGGAAGTGTCCTCACAACAGTGATCACTATTGTAAAAAATGGTTGATGAACTGGCTTTTTATTTTAAGTTGGTGCATTTGATAGTAGGGTGTGGAAAATAACTACTGGAATGCCTTTACATCTTGACTTATAGATGTGGGCAGACTACATCTAAACTATATAAAAAGTAACTAAGTAAAGCAAGCCTATTGTCATTTGGCTTAAAATCACCTCACAGAGATCTACAAGAAAGGCTCAAAAATGTCTGTGTGTGCACAAACTGAAAGGTGAAAAACCATTATAATTCGATCAGCAGTCTCCTGAAGAATGTATCATTGCTTCCTCCAGGTAAACAGGTATGTGCCTGTCCCAGGTAAACAAATTATCTGCTGAGAATTGTGAATGAGAATTGCTCGTGTGGACATGGAGCTGTAGTAACCACCTGTCATGGCTGCACAGGCATGCTGTGCCTCTGACCTTTCTACAGTCCTTTGGGGACTTTAATTCTTAGTACTCAGCCACTGGCCTTGACTAGTGTTCAGGGGAGAGCTGTGCAGCCGCCATGGGCTTTGGGCTTCACAGCCTCAGTTTGTTGGTGGTGTTCTTCCAGCAAGGCTTATGACATGTAAGACTCCCACCAGACTCAGACTCCTTTTTGGTTCTGCTTAACAACAAATAGTAGACAGAACAGCCTTGTCAAAGAATGACAGATTGCTAGCAATTTCAAAGGCAGCATTGGAAATTTTCTAGCTAAGAAGAAAAAAGCAAAGCATGCACATGCCTGTTTTGCTGTGGTTAGTTGTCCTTATTTTTCCAAACATGGAGCATTGCAACCATTTATTGCAGGGGGGAGCCCAAGTCCTCAACTTGTTTCTCAACTGCAATATGCAGTTCAGGTGTTATTATACATTCAGACTTTTCTGACTGCTGTTTGTTAAAAGTTAATAGCCACATGATGTTTTCAAGTTAATTTTATTTCTGCAGAGTGGTAGACTTTAATCAATCAAGTCTAATTTACTGTGGGTGAATATCTAATATCTAATTCAACTATACTATTTCAGGCGGGGAAAAAAGTCTTCTTCAGTCACAGGAGGTTGCTGTTCAGAATTAACTGGTAAACTAGGGCGTACATATTCTTCAATGAGATACTGACAGCATTTGCTGCTTCTTGCAAGAAGAGCAAAAATGATATTCTGAGGGTTGAGTACGACAATGCGATTAGTTGAATTTTTCAAGCTTCCTGTTTTAGAAGCTTCGCTGAGATTTTCTAAGTCTGTTGGGTCTCCACAATGGTGTAGGATTGGTTGCTAAAGCAAAGGTATTCCAGACGCTTCTGGGCTTGTATGAGAGATCCAGACAGTTGCTTTCCTTATAATACCTCAGAATTTATTCTGTAGTTACTGAAGACTGGGGAAGTTAAATAAATCACAAGCACACTCCTGTTGGAAAAGCAATATGTGCTATAATTGTTGTTTTTATTATTATTTCATAGCTTTCCAGGTGTTCTAAAATCTGGTAAATATTTTGGAGCATTTGAAGCTTTTCCAAATTGATCATCCTATCTGTGATCGCAGACTGGCATTGGGAGGAATATAACAGTGCAGGTTATAGTGCAATAGCAGTGAAATGAATGGCAGTAGCAGAAAGGGAATAGTTCGAAACATTTGGCAGTTGTCACGTTTAGATACAGAAACAGATGAGCCGTTGATTTGATTGAGCCGAGAATTTCTTGTTTCATTGTTCCCCTATAAAAATTTTCAGTCAGCTTATGGGATTTGATAGGATTCTTAATTAAAGAGAACTGCCTTTTTTTTTCCCCTTATTTTTTTTTTTAAAGACAGGTTTTCATCGTGTTTGTGTCTTAGTCTTTTAGTAAGTAGCGTTAAACATGAGGATGTAAAATTCTGGCTTCTCTGTATGTCTCTTGATACAACTGAGGTAGCATCTCTTGCAGCATCTTCAAAAGGAGAATTTCAGGAAGCATAAAAAATTAAATTAATTACATTGTAGTTGTAATTCAGCAGAGGGATTCTAGTCTTTCTGGAGCATGGAAGTATTCCTCAGCCTTAACTAAATATACATTGCAAATCATTGCAGCTATATGTTGTGCAGTTTGCTGCTTTCATAACATTATAGGGTACAAGAAGTCCACCACCAGACAAGAGTGGGAAGGAGTAGGAAAAAACTATAAAGCTTTAGTGAATTACCTCCTTTGTATAGAAATGTACTTCAGATTGTGTATGAGGGACCTGGGTTAGTTAATGTGCCAAGGTTAGATTTAGCTAGAGCTCTGCGTAGAAGGTATATCGTTTAGCATAAGCACAGGGTTCATCTTGGTGTCAGAAATCCCTGCCCATTCTAATGATACTGTTTCCATAGTAGCTAATGCACTTCAGAAAAGAGGGAGACAGGAATCAAACTCATGACTAGTATGGATGTCCCAAACTTATGATGATATAAACTCTGGCACCCACATTGTCACGTATCTTTCAGTGTGTGGTTTGTCTAGGAAAGTCACGGAGTAGAGCACTAAGGTAATTAAGCTCTCCTTTTTCCTAAGAGACTGTTCTGATTAGTCACTGCTAACAGCCTTGTCTTCATTGAATTCATGAGAAAGAGCTCGTTTTACCAAACTAAGCCCCTGCCCTCAGAGTAAATACTGGCTTAAAACTTATACTGGCTGAAGTCTGAGTGCTGGAGTTCTGATGATCTCTTGTTGGAATTAGTCTTGATTTGCAGTCATTTAACTTTTAGTTAATTAGTCTTGATTTGTAGTCATTTGCAGAATTGAACTTAATAACCAGTCTCTATGTTGACCTATTGCATTACCTACCTTGTGTATACGCTAAATTATGTGGCAAACATCCTGGTGGAGCACAGTATGGAGTCTTACCATTTTCCTCCTGGCAGTATGCATCAAAACAGGGGAATGTATCTAGTGGAGTATATTACCATTGCTGGTCTTTGTGGCACACCAGCTTTCCCTTTGAAGGCGAAGTCCTACAGAGGACTTCCTGCAACCTTTCATTTTAGCTCTTACTACTTGAATTTTATGTGAATCTGTCTCAATCCTCTGTTCTTATCTATTTGACTAAGAATCAGTTCAGTAAAGGATGTGTATTTATGCGCTGATACGCATTTCAAATTTGGAGGTTAAGCATGGGAGGATGTGAACTTGGTATTTCTCTCCCTTTTTTCTAAAATGGACATCTAAAAGACACCAGGTGAATTCAGCCTTGGAAATGCCCTCATTGACTCTGAAGGAAATCTAATTAACTCTCTCAGATGTAAGGCCTAAGTGATGATGGATGAGTCCTGGCCAGCATGATTGTGATGCTAACTATGCTGCCTCAGGTAAAAAAAGTCAGACAGTTTGAATTTGGGCTAGTGTACAATGGTTACCCCATGGGCTGGTGATTTATTTGGTTTTGGCAAGTCTTGCTTGAAGCCATATATTGCACTCAATAAAGGACAGGTAAGAGTGACAGATGCTTTTGAGGCTTTTTCTTATACCAGTGCTGCCAGTTTGTGCTTGTTTCTCTTCAGGTATTCATATATTCTTGCATATGCAAGGGCCAGCAGTAATCCCATTAATTGTTTAGAAAAAGGAAGTTCCAGTGCATCCTTTCTAGCTTTTTTCCACAGTTCTGTGGGGTTGTTTTTTCTGTGTAGCAGTTTCTTGATTTTTCTTTTAAGTGCTTTATTAAGCACACCTTCTGGGAGAGGGTACTAGCCTGACATCTAGAAAATCTGTTTATAAGTTCAGTTCAGCCTCTGCTATTTGATGCTGGCCTTCTCATTTCACATTCTCTTTGCTTAAATTCCATCTTTTGTTGAATGAAAAAACTACTTCTTCCCCTTCTTGGTGAAAGATGCTCTCTAGGCATTATCATCATCACCTTTGGACCACTCTGAGGAGGACAGACAGTCTCTCAATATGTTTTTGTACTCTACACCATCTGTTTTCCTGACGTGTTACAGATGAGATTTTGGAAGAGAGGGAAGTGTCTAAGATTTTAACTTCAAGTCTTAGATTTTGTTTACATTTTCTCCTTTCAGTAACTCATGGAAACCTATTTCTCAGTTCTGGCTTCATCCATCCTGAAACAACCCAATTACACCAGCTGAACAGATAATAGAGATAAAACAGACTGCAGAATTTTCCCAGGGCTTAAAAGCAGGTAGAAGGGCCATTTCTCACCTACCAGTGCCAGAAGCAGGAAGCTAGAAGTGAATCAAAGAACTCCTGAGATGCAGCAGAGGTACAAAGAAGTCAGTAGTTAACACTGACATGACCCTCTGAAGCCTGGAGGCCCAAATTTATATTCCCTTGTCTTCCTAGGAGATTACATGGCCACAATGACCATGACAGCTCTTTTCGATAAGACTAAAGATGGAAAAGGTCTAGAAAATCACAACTAGTTAATTCCTTCTGCAGCACTGGTTGTTCCCCTGCAGAACACTCCTGGTAGCTTTATGTCTCATTTCACCTCAGGCAGGGTGGTTTCTGGCATATTGACTCTTTAGGTTAGAGCAATATTCCCTCTCTAAACAAATACAGCAGTTTCTTGTTTGATCTTTTAGTATGTTCCCTTAGGCTGAAGATTCACATTATTTTTCCTGTGTCCAGGAGGCTACCACACTCCTCCTTGTTCTGCTGCTTAAAGAAAAGTAGATGTCATTGTACAATCATGAATTGCCTGCAGTGATTAGCACTTTTACACTAAGGGAACTCTATGTTGATTTTATTAAAACAAAGCTGTATTCAACTGATTAAGAGCTTCAGGAAGGCTTTTGACTTACCTTGGAGGTGAAATTGGCCCACTGAATGAAAAGTAGTACACTGCTACTTTCTGTATTTGTCTAAGCTGATGCTTCACTGAATAATGTGAGTCATTATTTATGTGGTATATTAGAAATAATCATTGACTGGTGCTTGTGCTTAAGTCAGAAGGGAGATTAACATGCTTTGTGTCTTGAAATAATCTTTCTTCATCTCCAGACTGTGCCAGTTGTCTTACTTAGTTGAAAACCAGGAGCTACACTGAAAGTTGTCAATTAATATTACATACTGTAACAAACAGGCTACTGCAGGGCTGCCCCACAAAACACATACACACACAAAACTTCCTGAGGAGGGAGTTGTCTGCTCCAAAAGCAAAGGAGCTGCAGTAAACTCACTGGCAGCTGAACATGCCATCTCTCTGGGGTGATGTGCTTGTGTTAGCAAATTTGCTGATATAAACTACAGGCTCTTTCTGTAGCACATTTCCCTGCTCTCTCTGTAGCACATTTCCCTAAAGATTGGAATGAGTCTATGTTGTGAAAGCAAGCTTCAAAGCATCTCCAGTGAGCACAGAAGACGTGGTAGTAAAGGTAAAAAGCCAGGGATGATGTAAGGGGGAAGGGAGCCAGGAAGAGAATGAGGCAAGAGAGAAAATACACAGAGAACTGTATTTGTGAGTAGGTGAGAAATTCCTTTGAGGGTACAAACTGACTTTATGGTCAAACACATTTCAAAGGGCTGGTTGAATCAGTACCCCAGTGAGCACCAGCATGTCTGGGCTTGCTTATAATTTGCAGCAATCTCTCTTGTCCTTCCAGCCTCTTGTTTTCTTCTTTCCCTTTCATTTTCCCTGCTGATCTTTAGCATGTTCTCTGGAAGTAATGCTGCAACAGGGTCTCTAATATGACTGAAAAGCTACTGCAACTAAACTTGCTGAGAAATTATTTTTAATGAGCAAAAGTGTTGCACTGAAGCAGTGAATTCCTTCTCTAACACAAAAAAAAAGATCCTTACAGTGAAAATCCTGCAGGAAAACCTCTTCAGATGAATTGCTAGTTAGAGAATAAAGCAGTTAGGTGAATAAAAGCCTGACTACATGTCTGGAGGTAGAATGTAATTAGAATCAGAAGAAGTAAATTAATAATTTGGCTCCTACTTCTGACTGAAGGCTGTGCCTGAGCAGTTTTATCCAATACCTGCTTCTGAAAAAGCAGAAGTATTACAAGAGGCAGAGTATTCAAAAGAGGATTTTGATCTGCATTTGACTGTCTGCTTATTTGTCTCTGAACTGGGACTGTAAAGTGGGAAAGAGGCATTTCAAACTGTTGTCTACACAAGGTGTTGAGTTTGGACAGGGCTAATGACATCTCCAGTTGCTCTGAGACTCTGTGATGGTAATATGACAGAATGACATTACATCTCTGCACAGGCTGGCAGCATGATGGCACTGCATTAGATAGACATAGTAGGGGCATGGAGAGTTTTCACCCTTATTGTGAACATCATATTCCCTTTGGTCAGATGGGGCTAATGCTCAAAAATGTGCACCAGACTGCTGAGCTCCCAGAGCTTCCTCCTGGCTCCAGCTTTGAGAAGCTGCTGCCTCCCCTGAGCTGCCTGCTCTAATCTCAGTCCCCAGGCAGCATTTATTTAGCTTGGAGTAAATGGTTGGTATTAACCTCACACAGACTTAAGTGCTGCTTACATACCACTTCCCATTTATTTATTCCTTTTTCTCATTACAGTTTTGCCCCATTTCCCTTGGGCTTTTGTGCTGCCTTTTTTTTTTTTTTTTTGACTCTTCGGGTCTTTCCCTCCAAGCCAGCAGTCATATAGAGAAATCCAGGCATAAATGTGAAAAGCTCACATACCCAATAAGCCATCATTTTATTTGGGATATGCCTACTGGGTCATTGTAGACCATTCCAATCCTGGAATCTATTCCCAAACAGGAAAGTACAGTCTCTCCATTTGGCAGCACAGGGCTATCATTCATTTAAATACATGCAAAAAGCCCAGTGCCAACTATCTCTCTTGTGCTTGTGACCACTCAGCTTCCCATCGTCATCCTGGGTGGTTCCCATCACCAACCTGCTAGAGCTTCCAAAATGGGGATGGTACCACCACCTCTTCTAAGTGACTAGTAAACTGCTGTATGCAGCCTAGACTGTTAGCAAAACTTCTTTATCCAAATTAGCTTGGGAATGGCTCTGTTTCTAATCCAGCTGGATTTCTCACCTCTTCTTGTTGAATATATCTGAACTTTGCATTTACAGTGTAGCTTCTGTTTGGCTGCAGGGATAATGTCATCTCTCTGCTAAAGACAAAGTAGTAATTTTCCCCAATGCCTGACACACACACAGCAGTCATCTTTTATATTTTCCCCAATAGTAATTGCTACCTTCTTTCTCTTCTGGTTTTTGGTTTGTTTGTGTTTTTTTTTTTCCCAGACAAACAGTATTAGGAAGCCTCTAAATGAAACATGTCATTGCTTTCACCTGTAGTTTTGCAGAAAGCCTCTGAAGTTTTAGTTGTTGTGAAACTGTCCATCTCCTGTCACAGATCTCCCTGCCCTGTTAGTTATAGGATAGTGTGACTCTGCCTGCCTACCTTTTTTTTAACTTTGTAACTAAAGACAGCATAGTATTCAGTTTATTAAGATAATTTAATGTAAATCTATGATGACAGTGGTTTTCCTTTAATATTTTCTGTCTGATGGTCTTAAATCACATTTGTGCACATTAATGAATTGACTCTAATAGCTCCCAGTGGAGGAACACAAGAAAAAAGAGATTTCCTTAAGGTTATACAGGGAGTCAATGTCAGAGTCCCTTCCAGCTGAACCTTACCTGTTGGCTTTGAGTTAAAATTTTTAGGGAGTTCACTTTGTTGTAACAAAAGATATTCAGTGTGTTAAGAATCTAACATCTCAATCAAATGTCTCAAATTTTACATTTTAATAAGTAAAAAGCACAGAAGAGGACAAAAATAATATTTTTTTTCATATAATTTTTTTGGGGTGAGTGTAACAGACATCTGGATAGGAAGAATTTACAGTTTAGATTTATAGTTTGTGTATCTGATGAGCTGTCTCTCTTCAATATATAAAATAGAGATGCCTGTGAAGTGTTATGTCACTGTCAAAGCACTCAAGTGTCATCAAGGGCAAATATCCATCCTTCTTTACCTTTCTGTTCTGTAAAAAAAAAGAAAAGGAAATTCTTATCTAGGCACACTTCCTTATTCCTTCAAATTTTATCTGGACCAAAATTTGTATTATTATGGTAATTGAAATGCTCTTATTTTTTTTTTTTTTTTTTTTTTTTTTTTTTTTTAGGGGAAAAAAAGGCTGTTTCTCTTGTTCCAAGACTACTCTAGGTAGCCAGGAAATAACATGTGCAAATGTGTCTCATTGTGATGTGATCACAAGTTAGTGCTGAGGTTTTATTGGGTAGTGTTTTATATTTTCTCTTTTGTCCCATTTTGGGCTATAGTTTAAGTAGACATAATGTAGCCAAACCTCTGCTTTCTGGACTAGGAGTGTAAATCTAGGGTAAACAACTTGGAAAAAAGAAAAGAAAAGGAAATGAAAAGGAAAAAGGAAAAAGGAAAAAGGAAAAA
>NW_016690372.1:1470958-1476582 GCF_001604755.1 Lepidothrix coronata
AAAGAAAAGAAAAGAAAAGAAAAGAAAAGAAAAGAAAAGAAAAGAAAAGAAAAGAAAAGAAAAGAAAAGAAAAGAAAAGAAAAGAAAGCCCTACCATACAAGAGTACAAAAGTTGTTACCCCAAATATTGCTGTGACATAGTTGTTCTAAGCAGCAGTGGAAGTTTTTATTATAGAATAAACTATATTCTCTGTGATTGTTGCAAATTTATAGATTTATGACATTATAACAGTTGAATAATTTGTCCCATTTCATGTTACACTTCCATCTGCTGGGACACCAGCACAGCAGCATCCCCCCACACTATTATACTTTAGTATTTTCAAGTAGGTTACAGATTCAAGTTCATATATTCCTTCTACATAGAAACTAGTCTGTGGGGACTCGTCTTGAGGCTGTTATTCAGACTGAGCACCCAAAAGCTTCACCTGGTACCCTTTACAGAGGAGGGTTAGGAGCAGAGCAGAGTAGCTGTTGTTGGACTTCCTGGAACAACTGGATTTGGCCAGCACACTTACATAACCTCAGCCTTGCATCTTCTAATGGCAGGCATCTTCAAGAGCTGAAATAACAGCAATAATTTCCCTTAGGGGCTTAAGCAGGTCATGAATTTCCTCCTGCAATGAGCAATAGTCAGTCTGAAGTGACAGACCCTGTCCCAGCATACTGTAATATGAACTACTTCTGAGAGGAGAGGTTGCAGTGCAGCAGCCAGGTGCTGTGGGGAATTGGTAGTGAACAATGAAAAATACTTGGAAGGGCAAATACTCATATCTTTTTCAGCACTTGGGAAAAGGGGCTGTTGAAACAAGGAGAGCTGCTCAGCCCAGCAACATTCCCCCCAGCTCTGCTTTCTGTCTGAAAGCTTTGAGAAGTTTATGGAAGAGCATCTAGCACTATCTAACAAGGAATTAGGCAGGGGTGCTTGCAGAAAAAGGATCAGGAGATGGGCTTTCATAATTGAAACAGAAAGATAAGGAAATATATACACAACAGAAGAGTGGCAGAAAGGGAGCTCTGAGAATAGGCTTAGGAGCCAGAGGCTCAAATTTGATTTCTCACATCTTGTTCTGTGGTTAAGTCACATCACTCATCTGTCTGATTTTTCTTATCTGTGTAATGGGGGACATATTACAGATCTCTGTTTAAGTGGAGGTCTGAGAATTAATAGATGCTGATAGAGTGCTTGGAAGATGAAAAATTCTGGGTATTACCACAGCAAATAGTAACCCCTTTGACTCATTTATGGTCTTATTAACACCAAATGCCTCTTTGGCTTCCTGTCATTTTAACTAAGCCTCCTTCTGATCCTATTAAACACCAGGGGGAAGTTCCTCAGCTAGTGTCAGTTGTCACAGCCCCATTGACTTCAATTATTTCTCTTGCACAACATATTTCATCCAAAGCACTTCAAGTATTTGAGAGATATTGGCCAATTAAGCATCACAACCTCTACGGGAGGTACAGAGTCATACCACAGTTAGAGAAACTTAGAAAAGAAAGGTTAATCAACTTACCCAAGGTCAGGAAGAAAGCATAGCAGAGATAAGAAAAATGGAGCAAGAGTTGTGCTCATAATTCTGGACATTGCCTTGGCCAGGTTTTGCTCTGTTTATCAGGGTGGATCTGAAGCCACTGTTCCAAACTCTGCCTTTTTCAGGTTCTTACTGGTATGAGACAGAGCAGGAACTTGCTTCCTTTTCACGCTCTCATACCCTTTCAGTTTCTATAATTCTCATTTTATTAGAGGCATCGTAGGAAAAGAATTATGGAGACTACATATATAAAGGCTGATTCCTCAGCTAGTATAAATTAGAAAGTTTTCCCAAAGGCAACAAGAGTACGAGCACATATACCTGAGGATCTGGTCCCAAGGGCTTATTTCTGACAGAGTAGGGCTATAAGGTACCTAGGGATTTTCAGCCTCCAGTCACTTAGGCAGAGGCTTTCTGTAGCTGTGGGAAGCTAAACTGCCTACTGGTGATTGCTTTTTCAGTATATTGCAAGCCAGGACTTTATCAGCATATGTGCAAATGATTCTCAGTAAGCTGGTTTGTGCCCTTATGCCTGCTAAAAGTCCAAAATGGCTGCATCAAATGGCAGTATTTAGAATAGCTCCAAGTGGAAATACTTCAAATATCCACAGTAATTCTGCTCTTTCTGAGATGGGAATTATGTTTTTTTTTCCCAGTGTAAGGAGTGTTTGTGCAACTTCAGCATTTTATTCTGCAAATTTAGATCCTCTTTCAGAGAAACTAGTGAATGCTGTGATAGTAGAGTTTGATGTATAAATAGCCAGCAGACGAACATGAGGAGAGGCAACGAATAACTCACAGATGGAAGAGTTCGAGATCAGTTGAGACATAATGGCAGAGCAGTAGTGCAGAGCTGAGGAGCAGTGCTTAGCTTGGTCAGCACTCAAAGAGAATCCACAAGTGCAGTTCTTAATTATATTTATAGATTTAAGTCCAAAATCAACTTTTTGTGGTTTTTTTTTTTTTTTTTTAAAACTCAAAACCAACCAAAGCCACCCGCCCTCACCCTGTGAAATTTGCTGTTTTGATGCAGTGCTCATAGCACCCAGCTAGGAAATAATAATATATTATTTGGTTTTTTAGTTTTTAAAAGCTACAAACAAGTTGAAGAGGAAAGCCTGTCACAGCTATGACAAATTAATTGTATTTATAAGCTTAAGATCTTAATTTCCTGAAGCAGCTTTAAATGCAGATAGTGTGCTGTCTTTGGACACTGAGTTAAGACTAGCTTATATCAATATTCCAGCTAATTCTTATTTAGGTAAAGAATAACTGAATGTACTGTTTCCATACTTGGGAAAAATCAACCCTATCTCTATAAAGCCCATGGAAATACTTATATTGAAGTAAATATATATAGATGTGTTTGTACACACATTTAAGTAAATGCTGATCAAAATCAGATTGAAGGACTCATAGGAGCACTGGGGGAAGGGCTGAGGGGTGTGGAAAGGGAAGTAAGAGGAGGATAGGGCAGCTCAGAAGCTCAGATTTATTACCTATGTAATTCTTTTTCTGCCCCTCCACACACTAGAACTAGTACTTTTTTGAAAAAACATTGCCTAAAATCCTGAACATTTTTTTTTCTTCATCCTTATGCTAAGGTTTAACATTACCTTAGGCTAGACTTTCCTGACCTTGTCACCAAACATATCTTGATATAAAAACACTTGGTCAGGACTCTTACGCTTATGAAAAGAGATGAAGCTATGAAAAGGATAAGGCTCCAACCTTCAACTCCAAGCTTTGCAAAATTGGTTTTTTACTTCTGCCACATAGAAAGCATGCTCCCTAGGAAAAGGAAAGGGAAATTCACACGCTTTAGGTCAGTAGCCACATATGAGCTATGTGTTTGGTCTTCAAGAGAACTCATATCAGGCATATGCTCCCTCTTGGAAATTTCTGTCACCTGTGCTCTCCCATTCCATCTTAGCCCAGATTTTTTCTATTGCCATGGGAAACAGAGGTCTTGACTGGGAGGAGAAGGGAAACCAGCATAAGAGAAATCTGGAAGTTGTCCTATATGCTTGATAAATCGAAACAGTGTCTTGGAAAATGTTGCCTGACTATTTGGAGGTGCTAACTGCTTAAGAAGGTAATGGTGTACTATGGAATGAGACAAGTCCCTGTCCTTCAAAAAGTGAGCACAGAGTGGCTTCAAGTGTTCCCCATCCCCAGCAAATGTGTAAAAGTGCCAGCATCTCTCTTAAGGGGAATAGAGCTAAGAGCAAATACACATTAGAAAGTGCCAAAATATTTTATTGTTAGGTGTAAAACCTGTTTCTATTGACAAGTGTGACAGTCTTTACTGGTCTCAGTTAACAGGACCCTAGGGACTTCCCGTTCATTGGAAGAATAAAAAAACAAGAGAAAACATTTATGTACAAGCTAATACTTTTTGCTAGAGCTTGCACAATTTAGCTCAGACCGGCTACAGAACGCTGAAAGACCAACTTCACTTTTACATGGCATTTTAGAAGTCTAAAAGCACTCCTTTTGCAACAGTGTCTCAAAGACTTAGAACCGCTTGGTCAGTCTGAATCCATAGGAATATATTAAATGTATATGTATTGTGTGAGTAGATGGGGTCCTACTATTACAAGCCTGGTCAGGTTCTGAGAACACAAAAATAAGATATTTTGGACTGATTAAAGCCAGTGCAACATCACTTCCTCAGCTTCCCCTTGTACAGTCAATGCCTCAGAGTTAAGTCCTGTACTTATTCATGGAAATTCCCATATGAGACCTGACAATCTTCTCATCCTCGAGACAATGAGAGTCAGAATCTTTCTAGTATTCCAGTTATGGGCTTGTGCAGAGGTATCTCCCTAGGGGGATCCAGGATTGCTTCCAAGAAATACCATTCCTCCCCTTCTACATTTTGGGAAAGAGAGAGACATCAAGACTTGGGTGGCTTGCAGTGGGCTGCTGCCAGTTGAAGGGGGCCACTGTCTTGAAGTTACTGGCCTCCAATACCTCTCTGTAAAAATTGTAAGGATGCGCCCCTAAAAGAATTTCTGTATTATCATAGACTCTGTAGTAATTCAGGGGTTTTTTTCCTGGCAACATCCTGCTAGAAAGGCTATAGCTAAGGAAAGAACACTTTTCTTCTCCTAAAACAGTTATTTTAATCCTCAGTACCGTTACAGAGTTTTTACAAGTATCTATCTACCTATGCTTTAGGATGTCTGTCTAGGTCCTTGCATAGAGAGCTTTCAAGAGATTGCTGCTCTGGTTGGTCTCTCCAAAACCATGGTCTCTTGCATATCCCCATGCCCAGAAGAGGATATTTAGGACTTCTGCTGATCATGGGTTGTTCCCTGGTGGATAGGAGTATCCTGTCCATCTTGTTCCTTTTTCAAGTGCTGTTATCAATGTCATATTTGACTAAGTATCAAAGCTTTTGAAAATACACACTGTATGTAGAAACAAGAGGATGCACCGTGAGGATTTGTGGGTCATGCTGCATGACCTGGTGGGGTATACAGAAGAGGCAAGCGTTCTCTCCAAGGGTCATTCTCAGAGGAAATCTCTGGATCTCTCTGTTCAGGTAATATTTTTTTGGTCAGGGAGAAGAAATGCTATTGGAACTCTGTCACCTGGCTAGTTCAGTGTTACTTCTGACATTTATGTAATATACAAATATGGTTCTCACTATCACATTTTCCAGCTCTAAAGAAATATTAAAATGTGTAAAAGCCATGATGGTATCATCATTTTTGATTATAGCATTAAACAGTGTATTAAACCATTCCCTTTGGTGTACAATTCATACCTCTTAGCCTGAAGGTGCATTTCTTATTAAATAATATCCAATGAATTCTCCCTCTTTATTTATGTATTTAAAAGAAGTTGTTAAGGGATTTGGGGAAACAGATGAATTTACTGTCTGTAATAATGTAAGATCATAACAGGTACAGTGCTTATTATAAGAGTTATTTTCTAAGAGTTTTTTAGGCATTTCATTCAGATTGGTTTTGAAATGAACACTTTTCCAGATGGACTAAAAACTGTCTGAATGTCCCCAGGACAGCATGTTGAGTTGCACATAAGGGGTCAGTAGAGTTGGAGGGTGATTTAGAAAAGATT
>NW_016690372.1:1477311-1549211 GCF_001604755.1 Lepidothrix coronata
TTTTTTTTTTTTTTTTTTTTTCCATTATTTTTCCTTTTTTTAAAAATCACTTTTTTTTTTTTAATTTAAAAGTTTAACAAAATAGGATTTTGGCCTGTAAAAGTCTAGACTTCTAGGATGTAGCTGGCAGTCTCCTCGTCCCATTATCTGTTCTCTCTTTTTTTCTTTCGCTTGCTGTTCTTTTTCGGCACTGAAAATGTAATCAAAGTCACTGAGGCCCCAGTAGACCTCTACTTGTTGATTAAAATTGAATAAACTAGACAAATTCTGGTGGGAATTGAAGGCATTTATGATGACTACCTGGCATTTTTCTCTGCCCTTTTTTATGTACTTGTCACTGTATTTTCCCACATCAATCTCATAAAACATTCTTTTGCTCATGCTTGAAATACTGATATTATCCTACAGCAAAGATAAAAGCACATCACAGAGCAATATGGCTTGGTGATAGAATTATCTGCAATACACAGAAATCTCTACTGATGTTTAGGGCTGGCATGGTATTAAACACATTACTTTTGCTGACAGGCATTTTCATTTCCTTGCATCATGCAGGTAGGGGAATTTGAAGGAAATCTAGTTTTCTCTTCTAGATTTGTTCAATAAAAAATGTAAAACAGAAATGCCAGTGGATATGGTAGCATCTCTTTAAATCAAAAAGGACTCACTGAAAGTCTAAGTTTCAGAGAAGGCTATGTGGTTTCATGTGTTTATTATATGTTTGTGTGGCTGTATTTACAAATCTATCTATCTATCTAAATATTTATATAAACAACACAAATATTTATATTTATAAAAATGTCTGCATAACCACAATATTTATATAAACAAATAGCTGTTCCCTATATAACAAATCTGAAAGAACTGGGGACAGTCCAAAATCAAGCAGTTAAAAATTAGTGTCAGTGAATCTTGTGCTTGTTTGGTCTTTATGATGTGATTTTTTGTAACATCTTTACTCATTATTTCTTCTGTATGACTTTCTCCCCATGCCGTGCACACAAAAAAGAAAAGAGCTTCTGGAATAAGTCTGAGGTCTGTTCTCAAATTGATGGCCTTGTACACAGGATGCCCACTTCAATATTTTTGAAGTGGGTTGTGTAGTGAATGAGGTGAGGGATTCTTACAAGGGAGGGACACCTCTTTAGCAAAGCATTTTCTTCCTACCCCTCTTTCTTCCCCAGGGTCACACTATGGTGGTTACTAAGTTACTAAGATCATTTTTCCCTCAGGTCACCTCTGAATTATGGGTTCCTTGTGTTCCAGTTCCTAACTTCAGATCCTATAGCTTGGATGGAAACAATATTGAGCCCTGAAAACAGGAATTAAGTCAGCACTTCAAAAGTGTAAGGTGCCATAAGGTGCTAAGCGCTCTGTGTAATCAGAACTTGCAATCTGAATTTGTACATTCAGTACTAGTGGACATTTTGACTTAATTTTCCTATTCCTGAACTCAACATTTGTAAAATGAGCCTATCACCTGAGAAAGGTGTTGTCCAAAATAATTAGTTTTTGCAAAACAGTTCAGTGCTATGCTGAGTGGCACCACAGAAATGCCCCTGTGGAAATAAATTACTCTTCAGAGCAGGATTAGTATAGAATGTAGAAGTGGCCACCAATGAAGCAATGAAGATAAAGCACAGGATCAAGTTACAGCATCTTCAATGGTATTATTCTTTCTGTACACTGAGTGCATGAAAGTTCACATCAAAAAAGAGTAGTGTGGGATCGTGTAATTAGAGGACGTGTAGAAACATACACACATGAAACTCAGGGACTGCTTTTATGCCCTATTTGTGCAGGAATTTATGTCTAGAAATCAACAATATTAAAAATTAAAATGGTTTTCGTTGGTATGATGGGAGAGAATCTGATCAAGTGGCTGGGGCAGACATGACTCCCACCCCTGTCGAAGGTCTGTTTTGTCACTGCCTTGGTCTGTGAAGTTGGAGGTAATGAATGCTTCTTTTCTATGTACTCTCTGGCAGTAAATTTCTTTGGAATAGTTTGATACTATACGTTGCCCAAATACAAAATATTCCTTTGTCGTGCACGATATTTGTGTAGTTGTGGATTTTGGAACAGGATTTTTGTATGTTTTCAGCGTTATGCATTCACTGTAGAATAAAACTGAGTGTTCTGCTGCTGTACTGAATAGGCCCAGAGCTGATCAGAGCATGCTGAGGATTTTGTTCACCTCTTGCTTTAGGGAGAATGGGTCTTCTGCAGTCTAGAAGGCAGCAGCTTTGGAGCACGAGAATGAAGTCTCTTCTGCTACACAGCTGGGTATTCTGCATGAATCTGGCATAAATTATTAACAAAGCAAACCCTAATTTTTCTCTAACTGATGAGGGATTTACAAAACTTCTGAAAACTGAGCGAGCGGAATATAACCAAATATTTATTTATGCCAGTGTTTGTGTCTGCAATGGTATTTGTTAATAGGCCGAATAAGCAAGCATACAGAAAATGAGATATCACTGACATCGCATAATCAGGCAGTTTCCCCAAGAAAAGTATAATTTTACCTGAATATCTGGCACAACTGACACAAAAAAATTGTGCTGATCCCTAACCTTTGCTAGCAGTAGGCCTTCTCATTGCTAGTAGGCTTACTGTGTGTGACTTAGTGTAAATACCCTTTGCTTGAGGACATAGTGGAGGTGAATTGTATGTGGGCTGCTGGGTTCATACTGGCCGGGGGCTGCTATAGCTCGTTTTGCAAGGGAACTGCTGAGGTTAGACTACAGAGGGTTTTTTTGTAATTTAGTCTTACCTGCTGGATATGACCTCAACTTTTTTCTCAGGTCTAAGGATTGACAGAAAAAAATCCCAACATTTTCCACTCATCAAAAGGTCAAAAATATTTGATCTGGTTAATTCCTAGAAGGTAAGAAAATACATGTAATTTTATAGAGCTCCTTTTAGAGCAGAAGCAGAAATACCAAAAGAAGGCCTGTTGTCACCATTTTTGGCTAGACTGGAACGTCCTGTCTTTTGAGTTCTGTGGGAGAAACAGTTACTTTTCTCAAGAAGCACTGAACCAATGTAAAAACTTTTAATCCTGTCCGAAAAGAACAAACCAGGTTATCTCCAGCCATCCCCTTGAACGTGCCAGCCATTAAGCCAACATATGAATATATGAATATCTACATAGAAACACACCCCATAAGTGAAGGCTGATCCTTTGCAGTGGAGTTACATTACCTTTTACGTTACTGCTTGGTCTCGGTAATGTTCAGGTCAGTGCTATTGAGTGTGTTTCTTTGTGTGGCAATTTACCTTGTGTGCAGGGCTCCGGGGCACAGCATGGGGGATCATAGGGCTGTAAGTTCTGTAAAGCCTCTGTGTACATCCATCATTTTCAAGGCAGCAGGGAAGCTCATTCTTTTTGCCAGGCTTTAGCTGTGGAGCTTGGATGTGCCTCCCCCTCGGAGCTCCTGTTGGACTGCCACACAGGGAATATTCCGCATTCAGTGCATCCATTCTGCAGCTGCCTGGCAGAGCACCAAGCTTGCAGGAGGGCACAAGAGAAAGCATAACCCTGTTTAAAACTATTCAGGCTCATCAGCAGACTGTGGTATTGCAGAAGAGGAGAGGTGACATAGTTTCATAGTTTGTCCTTATGCAAATAAGGTGCCAGCAGCAAGAGTGAAAGGAACTATTTCCTAAAATTGAGAAATGCTGCAAGCAGCAAGGTAAAGCAATGGGGTTATGCATGTACTACTCTTGTTCCTTGTCCCATTGCAGCTCATAAAACAGGGAGACAAGGAAAAAAAAAAAAAAGGGAAAGAGGCAGGAGAGGGGAGACCAAGGAAGTAAGTCAGATTCCCAGGAAGATGATTAACTTTAGGAAAACTAAGGCAATGCAAGGGAAAGCACTGTTGCCTACCCAGGTTTTACCTAGATGAGAAGGCTAATAACTAGCAGTGGGGCCAAAAAACAACTCTACTTTAGCTTTTCATTTTCTCACTCCAAAGGCAAATAAATGCATATTTAAATGATCACAGTTAAAAACTGCTCCATTGAAGTAACGTTCTGTTACATCTGCCTAGCAAACACCTGGGTTTGTTTCTGCAGAACAAGAGATTTTTAAATGTTCACTGATCAAGAATTCTGGTTGGTTTTTAAATGTGAAATGCTTTTTTATTGCTAGTGCATAATTTAATTTGAGGCCACTTGTGGTTGATGTGTGTCTAAAAATCTGATCTCCTGCAGGCACATGGTGTCATTGTATCTGCTCATTTAATTTTTCTGAAAAGAAATTTTCTATCTACTAGAGATTAAAGCAGCCCTGCACCCCCCACTTTTCCTCTCTCCTTACCCAAATCCAAAAGAAAAAGGCAATTAAAAGAAACACTACTATATTAAAAAAAAAAAAATAAAAAATCACTCTTGTTGCATGTGAGGGGCCAGCTCTGAGATTTAGACTTCAGAGGATGGTAGTTTTACTAGTCTGAGCTTCTGGATTCTTCCTGGAATGGAAAGACCCACATTTCTGCTTGGGAAAAGGCAAGACTGTGGCAGATGGTGAAAAAGGAGAATTACTTTTGTGAGACTTCATTTTTCCAGTATAGAAGGTCTCTCTTGAGGTGAGTGTTGGAAGGAGGCTGAGAATGGGTCAGGTTGCAGTGGAATCACATGCACAGGTAGCTTGCCGAAGGTTCCTTTGCAGCGTGTTCAAGGTTCCCCTCCTGTGATGTCAGGTCTCTTAAATTCGATAGCTGACTCTGCTCTTATGGGTTGAGTTATAGAAGTCCTGTAGGTTATATGCATTTCCTGTGTTCTTGTAGATTATACAATGACTTGAAGAGTTAGTTTTTTTGATTAAATGCCACTGCATTTTGGGACCACGCATCTCACTTGACAGTGGTGCAGGACAATGTAATGCATTAATTCAGTTCTGCTCCTACTGGTGCATAGTAACATCATCTTGCAGCATGTTTTGTTGAACAGGCTACATGATGTGATAATTTCTTTGAGCCCTATACTTGGCTGCAGAACAAAATGGGAAGCTTCTCCTGACATCTTTCTGGTAAGACCAGAAATGCAATCTATAGTCCAGGCTTTTTAAGTGAGAACACCAAGGAATGAGCCAGACTGAGGAGATAGGAGTGACCTTTGGGATGATGAAATGACCATGGTTGGTTGTGCTAAAAGGGAAGTAGCTAAGGCCACTAAGCACAGTTGGAATATGCAGTTCTTCCTAATTCTCCACTTTGTAGACTAGCCAGTGCTGTCTGCCCTCATCTGTTACCACACAGGTCCCATAATGACTGACCATATAACCCATCTTTCTCAGCATGCCGTTTCTACCAGAGTCATATCTACGTGAGCACCAGCGTGGAAGCTTGAGCTGTTACCACTCACCCCTTTTAAATGAAGTTGTTGTAGTGGCCCTGTTTGTGGCAGGTCTAATGTTTTGCCTCGGCACTGCCTTTTCCATGGTGGTGCTGCATTGCTGGGGTCAGAGCTCTTGAGGAATAGTCAGTCTTTAGGTTCATGCTAATAGAAAAGCAATGAATATGCTTCAAATACATTTAAAAAAAAAAAGTGAGGGAGCATTTATGTTCTGTCACAGAAGGCCCCTTAGGTCTGCTAATGCCCTAGTTAGAAGAGTTTTCATCCTTGCATTTACCCAAGTATTTACCCTTCTTCCTGGCTTCCATGGGCAAAGCTGTACCATGCACTATGGTGTGTGATGCTCCAGGAGAACACTAGGAGCTCTGCTGTGGGTCCTTACATTTGGCTGACCCTGGAAATGGTGAAAGGCAGTGGTCTGCCTTTTTCAAAAAATATAAACAAAACCAAAACCAAAAAACAAACCCAAAAACCCTGACACCAAACCAGAAAAAGAAAAAGAGCAATCTATTTTAGATATGGGAGAGAAAAACATTTGGAAAGCTTTTCACTTAACAAGGGTCTTCTGTGACATTTAGACGCATTTATACAAGTTAAAAAGGAATTTGGCACCTTCCCACCTCACTCATCAGGGTTAGAAAAGAGAAAGCAACTAAAAAGACAAGATTACTTGATATGTTGCTTTGTTTTGTTCACATAAAGTGTTGTGCCGTTGATGCTGGCTGAGTACTATTACAGGCCACAAAGAGCCTTGACAGAGGAGTCATATTCAGTCACATCCAGGGCTTGCTTTCTAATGAGGAAAGATAATTATCGTGCCAATCTCTGATTGCCTTTTACAAGGCACATTTAATCTGAGGGAAGATAGGAGCATCTTTTGTCTCATACAGACTTGAGAGCAAGGCCAGCAGGTGTAACAGAGTAATCACTCTGAAGGATTTGTTCATTATTTCCCAGAAAGAGGGGAAAAGTCTTCATGTCACTGTCTCTTCTGTTTTCCCTGCTCTTGAGTTCAACTTGTGCAGTTTGATCGTGGTGGCCCCACTTCTTCAAGCACCTTATATCCTATCAAAAGCTCACTTGACAAGCATTTATTACTGGTTAGACAGCTGAGTAGTCTCCCTCCATTCCCTGCCCCTTTCTCTTTAGAAGAGAAAATTTGCACTTTGTTTGGATGGGAACCTGATGATGTGCCGTATGCTCTGAGGCATCCACTCCCTTGGCTGTAGAGCAGTGTGGCCATGGTTGTATGCTTGCATACACTTTTGTATATTATAAATGACCTCCACAAATGTGCATACTACTGGGTTCATATGCATGAGTGTGTGTGTGTCTTTTCTTTGAAACACTCAGATGCCCATTCCAGGGGAGTAGAGATGAGCATATGCTCTGGGAGATGTTGACTTTTATATACTTGAGTGCACGCATGTCTACAAATGTATGGCTTCTGATTATATGGGAACTCCAAGACTACAGGGCCAGCTGGAACTTTGAGAATTGTCTTGAGAATTTTTTTGTGTCTTTTTCTTACTAGTAACAAATTAACGGAATTCCTGGTTTTTCACACTTTCATAACATGGATTATCTCACTGATCCTGTTTGCCAGGTGGTCTCACATTCACACCAGAGGGCTTGCCACTGGGTTAAGTGGCTCTGGGTATCACTCTATAAATTGATTTTGCCTCGGGGAAAAAGGCAAAAAGAACTAGATGGTGAAATAGAGCAGTTTTAGGGAATTGCATCTTTTAGGACAAGGTATTTGGAATCTCAAGCAACTTGGTCAGATATAGAAGCTTGGAAACAGCTCCAACTAGTGCATGAAGTGTAATTTCAATAAGATTTAATTTATTTTATCATCTTTTACATTACAATCAGTTCTTTTATAACATTTCAGTGGAGGTTTTTTCCAACATGACATAGGTTTCTGCAGTGGAGGTGCACACTGAATGTGAAGACAACCGGTGGGACAGTTGTGCTTTAGATGCTGGGGAAGTGAGTTATGAATGTTACCTGGATGTTACCTGGATTACTTCAAGATCAGTAATGGAAAAGTTGGTAGGATTCACTTGCTGGCTTAGCTATGAGCATTGCCAACTCATTGCAGGAAATGGAAGGGTACAAACCTCACAAGCCTTCAGTTTTACGATACCTGCAGTTTTATAACTGCATTGGTTTATATGTGGTTCAGGATCTTATCCTTGTATAATACTAGGTCAAGACCAGTATATCTTGATCCCATAGTCCACTGAATAGCAATTTTTCTTGGATTGTAGCAAGGTCCAGCAATGTGGAAGAGAAACACTGACCTCTTTAGATTCATTCACAGTATCCCTGGCAATACACGTTTCTCTAAACACAGGATGAGAGACTAAAATCACACTATTGGCTCTGAGGGGAGAAAACTGTGAGTAAATCTTATTGATCCATATCCCAGTGTCCAGCTGCTGAAACAACTGTTGAAACAGGTGTGTCTAATTTTAGCTTTTGAAACAGTTGGGCAAAGTGTTGGCCGTGTTTCAGTAACTTTTGCTTAAAGAGAAGGCAGGTGGCATTCTCTGAACATGCTGCTATTGAATTAGAGAGACCTATTAATATCAGTGAGTCAACTTAACTTAATTCTCTCAACCTGCTAACGAGCATTTTGGAAAGGATTGGAGAAGAATGACAGGGTACCTTGAATAAACCAAAAGGGAAGGAGATTGCAGTGTGTGTGTTCTAGCAACAGCAATTTAATCAGTTTAGATGCATCTGTGCTACCTGTCACTTTGCTGGCTGTTTGTATTTCTTTTGTCTGGGTGACCTGAGGCATGTATGTCCTAGAGGTATTTTTTGAATTAAGGCATACTCCATTGAAGTAAAGATTACAGGTGAACATGAATAGACTGGCATGTGTCTGAGAGAGAATGTTAAAAAAGCCAACAACAAACCTGCTCTGAGTGATTTGTGGGTTTTGTTGCAAAATCAATTATTCAAAATTGAGGTGTGCTGGAAAACCATGTAACATCTTCCCCTTTCTGCATTCCTTTCAGTCTTTTAATTACAGGATCAGGATCATGTTATTGTAGACTCCCTATTTGTTAGTGAGACAGAAACAATCATCGAGTGAAACACATTTGTATAATTAGAAAATTCTGTAGTTTGGGAAACCCCTCTTTTAATTGAAATAAAAGTTAAGGTGTCTATTGAATAATGAAGAGGAAAGCAGGGGATTAGTAATTAAAGAACTCAAATGCCTCGAGTTGTGTTCCTAGCTTTGCAGCAGGGTTCTAGAGTGATATATTTTTCATAAAAACAGTATGTTATAGAAGTGAGTGCAGAAATAATTGATTGTTAGCAGTGTATACTTTTATATTGATTTCTTTGTGTACCCGAGAACAATGGCTTTGAAAGCTGGTCACTATGTGTAGTGGACTGTGAATGCCTCTCAGAAAAAAAACTTGTTGGAAAGAAGAAGAGGGGGTAGAGAGAAGATATTTTAAAAATGAGGCGTTTTGTCATGTTCCTTAGCAGCATCTGATTGTGCTAAGTAGGGTATAAGTAGTATCTAGCTCCTCCAGATGTCAGCTATTTAGAGAGACACACACCAGAAGTTCTGTGGACAACAAATGATTGAATCCCACACAGGATGCTCTTCTTGGCAAGAGAAGAAATGGGAGTGAGTGGGTGAGCCTGTGTGTGCTACTGTGCAGGATGGGATGGGCAATTACAAAAATGGGAGATAAGGAGATAAATGAAGATGGATGAAGGTAAAAATACCTGCTAAATGCCACTGTCCTACTTGGATGGTGTGGAATTGTTGCCTGGTTGTCTCAGTGCTTTGTCTAGTCTGATTTTAACCCTATAAACTATTTTACCATGACTTAGGTAACCTAAGCTATGAAAAACTCTGTACAAACATCTAGATATGTATTCTTTTTAGTCTGTAACTAGTGACCTAAGAAAACCCAATAATGAGAATGATTTGTTGCAATACAGCTTGCTGTGGGAAAAAACCCAAACCAAACCAAAGTTATTAGATCATCCTCAGTTGAAAGTGGAAGCTTTTCATAGTTTTATTTTTTAGATGAAAATTTTGTTAATAAGTTCTTTAAAGCTCAGTAATATTTCTGGGGATGGGTAAAAGAGTTTCACAGAACCCACAAATAATGAGATGGCTTTGGGGCTTCCCTCAGAGGCTACCCATTTCCTCAGCAGAAGTTGGAAACACGCTGTCATACTAGTTTGAAATTTACTTTTGTCTAATATCTTCCTCCTACCTCAAACTGCGTTAGATAATTTATTTCTCTCTGTCATGCGATTTCTCTTCAGTGGTTGACTGTGACACCAAAGGGATGTTTGCAAATGGGGAAGAGAAGCAGTTTCCCTGCCTTTGAGCTGGTCTAAGTCCTATTGTCAGTGCTAGGTGAGATCTCCCATTTCTAGTGTAGAGTAATGCTTGATCAAAGTGGCACAGAATTATTCACCTTTGAAGGATTCCTTCTGGTGCTGCTCTTTCTGTGACCCTTAACTAACACATGCTTCATTAGCATATATACATGGTACAGATCTAAGATGCTGAATTACCCAACTCTCATACCACAGTCTTTGGTTCTGGTACTCCCTTTACAAAACGTTTCTTGCAATACAGCCCATAGTGAGAAGCCAGCATTCTGCAACTTCAACTGTTGCACTGGCTGAGACCATACTGTACTAGTGTGGAAATACAGTGTTATTTTAGTCTGTTTTTCTAGGGAAACGATGCTTCTGCAATTGCTCTGTCTGGCCATTGCCCCTTTGGTTGCCTGGCCAGCTGCCACCACATTTGACAGGAGCACTGAAGCCCCAGAGATACTGAATTCCTCCAGAATCTGTTCTTCAACCCTGCTGAGGCATGAGGGCTGGCCCTCAAGCTGGTAGGCTTGCAGCTTCCAGCTCCGAACCTGCCACAAACAGACCGCTGTTTCCTCGCCCAAAGCAAGACAGGAGAAGGAAAAGAAATGAAAGGTGTTACAGCAGGGTAAGGAAATATGGGAAAAATCTGAGCACATCAGAGGAGAGAGTGTGAGAGAATGCAGGGAGGAACTGAGGGTCGTGTGGTGATATTATGGTGAATAGGGGAGGGCACACATGGCACAACAAAGGGGAAACATAAAACCTCATTTCCTACTTGCTTATTTCTGTAGTTCTGTTTCTTGTAAAACAAATATTTTTTCAGGTAGCCAGGAATATCAGATGCCCTCTTTTTATCTGCCTGCTGCTACATTTCAGGTGATAACATCTAGTGTAGGGCCTGGTAGCGGATAAGTAGCATCTGAAAAGGTGTTATAAGTAGCAAGAAAAGGTGTTATAGAGAGCACCTGTATATCTGTTTATTCTGTTGATCACATACTGCTTTCTGCCTCTTCAGGATTTTTTTGGTAGTTTGAGCTGTCACAGAATAGCTACCGTCAGATTTCTCTGCAGGAGGAGATTAGAAGGAGATGCAGAGATGAAGACAGCAACAAAATGACTCACAGTTAATCATTCTGAAGACCACTCACATTTCCTTCTCCCTCACAGTACCTTACCATAATTCGGACAGTACCCTGGACAAGTCAGTGACAGACTGTGTGTTGCCATCCTGACTGATCATTTTTGGTGACTGATAAAAAGGAGAGGGGGGCAAAACTTGGCATCTGATTAAAACTGTGCAGACCTAGTTATAACTTAAAGGGTGACTTGAAGGATGAATTGGTTCAGGGTGCAGATGGCTTTTTTATGACCAACCCAAAGTTCAGAAGGAAGAATTAAAAAAGTGTGGTTCTTCAAGTGAGCTCCCTCTATGGGTTATGCAGGAATTTCCCTATTTTCTCTTTTTTTTTTGTTTCTTCTGTAGTTGTCCCTGGCCAATGGTCTGATGAAGAGATAAAGAGGCTACAGAGGAGAGAGAGAAGCAGAAATGTGTGTGCGCGTGTGTATGCACCTGTGTTTGTGTGCATCTGACAACTTTAAATGTAATCCCTGCTTCCCTATCATTAGCTTTTCCCTTGGCACTTTACAGTTACTGGAGTTTCCTGTCAGTCCTGTCCAATAAATAGGACATTGATGTTGGTAGCAGTTTATGCCTTGTCTGTTGTATACAACCTATCAGTGAGGGAGCATGCTACTTCTTCCCTTCTTTGTTTCCATGTCCCAGTTTTCACTGCTGTCTGGTGCTTAAAGCCCTTGTACTCCTGATAACTGCACTTGCTCTAGTGGTATCATTTGCAGCTCCAGTGGGATTTTGTTGCTGCTAGGTGCCTCCCTCTACATGAATTCCCTCTCATTTTGCTCAAAGACAAGGATGCTGGGTAAAGGGAAGTGTTTTGTTTGAGGAAGCAGGCTTTTTGCATCCATGTGACTAGTACAAACACTCTTTGAATCACAGGTGAGTTGGAGGATTTGGCAAGACAAGGAAACTGCTGGTGTCACAGGAGACCTGCAGTGTTGGAGAAGCTTGTGTGGGTGGAGTTTGAGACCCTGGGGAATGATAGGAGAGTGAGGTGTTTCAAAAGGATAGAGGTGTTTTTAAAGCAGTTCATGCTCCTTATATTTATTCTCACTATTGTGCTTTTGTTGAGCTTCTCTGCTGGAGACCAGGTGTCCCAGTAAGGTCTCTGATCAGTTGCTGCAAATGGATCTGGAGTGTATTCTGCTTTCATTGGTTTGATTTTTTATGTGGGTGTGTTGTATGCCTTGAAGCCAGGGCCTCTCCTCAGTAGTATTAAATATATCAGCAGGAAACAGGTAGTTGGTGCTATACAAGTACTCATCCCAGTGTAATGCTACAGTGACTTAAGCTGAATTTTCTGAAAGTTGCAAAAATTTTAAAATTTGAGTGCAAAAGACCTGGGAACCTGCAAACAAGGGCTTTGCCATATATTTCATGTTATAGAATGTAAAACTGGAAGTAGCTACCAGGGTGCTAATATGAGCCCTTCTTCTATGCAAATATCACCGAGGAGTATCACCAATAAAATACATGAAATAATTGTTCTTGTGTATGCAGTACTCATAAGACTCAATCTGAAGAACTGCAACCAGTCTGGGGAATGGCACTTCAAGAAAAATGTAGATATTTGGAAAACATCTCTGGGAAACCAGCAATAATGAGCACAGTCAAAACACCATAGATCTCTAAGGAACAATATAGCAAATGTCCTTGTCTAGGGAGCAGTGGCATAGCAGAAGTCTTCAAATATATAAATAGTAACTGTGAAGAGGAAGGAAATAATCTTCTATGATGGGGCAAGAAATAACAGACTGCAGTATTGCAACTGAAAACGTATGTGTATATGTTGTTGGGGAATTACAGATTGCTAGGAAGGGAATGTTTAGAATACTGGTAAACCAGACCAGTTTTAAACTTTAAACCAAAACTTTACTGAACCCATTAAGTAGCAACAGACTTTATGCCAATGGTTAATTCTCAGTTGTTATCATTAATTATTGCTTTATATACAAAACTGTTATTCTTTAATATTTATGTCCTAAATTAACTGTGACTATACAGTGCCATAGAGCTGATTCTCTAGAGTTAGAACTGACAGCTACAGAACTTGATGGATTTAGCTGCAGAAGAGGTGAGAAGCAGAGAAAGATGATAGAAGTTAGAAGTGATGCTGGCTTGTTGTCTTCCATATCCAATTTCCCTTTTCATACTTGATTCTTTAATGCTATTTTCAATCTCCCAAAAATGAGGTCTTCGGCTGCTAACAGTGCTGCTTCTCTTGTTCTTTTTTCCCCAGACATGCTTCTTGTGTGTTTAGCAGGATGCCCTGTGTGTTTGCATCTCTTATGCTTATCTTGTCCTTTGTTGCAACTTTTTGTTACTTGGATGCCTCTTATGAGCAACTATGTCTTGTTTGCCTGTTTGATGGTCATGTTGCTCACATACTTAGTGAAATGCTTATATATACCATCACAGTGTTGCAATATATTATATACTGCTGCTAGTTACAATATTTTAGTATGTTTATATCTGGGCACAAGGAAAGCTAGTATTAATTATATCCCAATTAATGCAGTTGTCATTTATCGGTGTCACCAGCAAATTCTTCGACTATGGCAGATTTGTGAGAAAGAAAAAAAAAATTCTGTCGATAAAGTTGAACACTGGTGTATATTGCTTTTAGAGCATTGATTCTTCATCATTGCAACTTAGACATCACCAAGAGTGTTGTAGGTAAAGTTTATACTACACTGGTGCAGAGATGGACTACATAGCCTCTTAAGGTACCTGGCTGTCTTGTCTATTATGAGCCTAGTTACTTGGAGGGGAAAACTTCATTTGTGGTTGAGAGCAATTGGACTGTATATTGTGTACCACTCTGTGTAGGTCGTGTAGCACAGGCACCATATGTAAAAATGGCTGTCTCCTTTGGGTGAGGAGAAGACTATCTAACAGTTCTATTGTTTGTTATGCCTTAGCCAGCAATGGTTTGACACAGACCATCAGCATGGGCTCTGTCAGAGTTAAAAGCAGAAGAACTGTTCCTCCCAGTGTCTTCTTTTGTCCTTCCAAGTTTTAGCTTTGGCTGCTCTGATATTCTTTTTCTCTCCTCTTCTGCACACTGACAAGGTATACATCTTAGGAAATTACAGCTACTACCAGCTCCCACGCAAGGAGGCTTGGCCACTGGAATCACTTTGGTTTTTGTCTGCTGATGAGACACTTGTGTCATTGAAAGATTTTCCCCCCTATATCTTTTTTTGCTTTTCTTTTAGTTCTTTTTTTTTTTCGGTGGTTGTGTGACCACAGCAAACACCAGTCACCTGGCAGTTATTGCTGTGAGTTGAACCGGTGATTAAAAGCAAAAGCCGGGCAAGATGATAGATGGAAGAGAGAAGAGAAGCAGAGGGGAGCCTGTGCACAGTGTGTATTAGAGAACTCGCTTTTCATTAGCACAGAAGTCAGTTTAAAGGAGCAAAAGCAACAGTTTTTCCAGCTTTTCCTTTCTGTGTCAGACAAGATTTCTTTGAGTGCAAAAGGAAAATAAAAGTCTTCTTTCTGCTTTCATGGGTAAAATTAAAATAGTTCCCTATTTATCTCAGCAGATATTTTAGCCCTGTCTTTTTCTATCTCTTTCTACTTTAGCCTTTCAGGTGCTATTTAAATTTTAGAACTCAGAACTCTTAAAAAATAGTTTCCCAGCTGTTTTCTTCCACACTAAGAATTCATGACACAAATGTTATTTCTGCAGTGCTAATATTTAGCGCTAGTGTGTAAGGTGCTGGACTGGCAGACCTTGGAGATATAAATCTAGATCTGCAGAATAGGTACAGCCAAAATTACAGTAGGCAACACATCCTCCTCTGTGATCTGCCAGTGCATCTAACCTCAAGCTGCTATGAGAGTCACTGAAGGCAAGGGATTGCAGCAGTGTGTTATCCCAGGCAAGGCTCACACCTAGGCTGGAAACAGGCTGTTTGCCTTCACCCTAGACTTGGCAACACTGATTCCAAACATAGGGAGAGCAAGGTACACATACCTTTTTGTTTCCATAGGCATAGTAGCTACTTGCATCCATAATATCAGTTACTAGGAGTTATGCTAGAGGTGAATTTGGCTCAACGTACAATCAGGCTAATCACAGAGCTTTAAGAGGGGGCTGTTATGAATGATGGAAATTAGTTCTCAGCACATGCTAAAGGTCACTACATTTTATACTGGTATCCTTAATGAAACACAGGTAGTACAAGTACAGAAGTGTGAATTCTGTGACAGAAAAATCAGAAAATTAAACTGTTGGGCTCTTTTCCTTCCTTGGTGATTCAATAATTATCTAAGGTCAAACAGTGGGTAACCCTGATTTTTTCAAACTTGGCCAGTCTTCTAGTTTCTCTAATCTTCCTGATTCTGAACAAACATTTGCTAAAACTCATATTGCCTAAAGTGATACAAGAAGTGGAAGCAGGTTCTGTTTCTCTGCCTGACAAGCTTTGAGCAGCTGCCACTGAGCCCAGCTTCTACTGAGAGTAAAAGAGATAGATGCAGTTCCAGCCTTCCTGGAGGAAAAAGCTGTGCAGCCACACAGGATCAGTTTTCTCATGTAAGACAAGAGTCTGCCTGTCAGCAGAGCTTGCTTAGCCCACTTTGATAAAGTACCCATGGGTGGAAGGGACTAAAGGGTGTGTGAGACAAAAGGGAGACTTGAATAACAGAGCCTCCTCATGTTGACTGAAATAAACTAAAGCTAAGCATCCTTTAGTTAACACAAAGCCCATTCATAATTACTGATCTAGTAGAGGGTCTGAAATGTGAAAAGGATCTTGTCCTAATTTCTGAGGCAGCTTTAGGAGAGAGGATGCTTGCTGGTGTCTTATGCAGGTAGTCAGGGGTATCTCTGCAGCACATTCGGTGAAGGAGAATTCCCAAGGATGAAGAAATGAACGACAACTCTCAAGCTCAGGACTGAAAGCAGTTGGAGTAGACACTCCTGTGTGAAGGCACTGTTGCCAGTATATAAGCCTTTGCATTCTCTTAGGTTCACAGACTCGCAGACTGGCCAAAAAAAGGTTCTGTTTGCTCGTAAAGCTGTTCTGACATATGTTGGCTCATGTGTTTCCAGCAAGTCTGTAAGCTCTCCGGGGAAGGGAGAGCTTGTGTTAGTTTGTGTAGTGCTGAGTACACTGGATTGTCCTTTATACATTATCTAGCAAACTGGCAATTCTAACATGTTATTGTCAGTTTGCACTAGCAAATTCTGACATTGCCTCTTTGCCAATTATAATTGATTAATGCTTTACAAAATGAGATATGTTACTGCATTTGTGTGCCCACCCACTGATTCTTGCTTATTTCCACCAACATAGGACTCTAGCTGTGTCAGAAAAGTCAGAACTTTACATGATTTTTGGCCCTTAAATTGGATGCTTGATAAAACAGAATTTGTTTCCCAGTGGTTACTGTTGCTTTTGGCTGACTTACTGCTAGTCTAGGCTAACTAGTTGTAATCAGCTTGCATTTCTCTTCTCACAAATGAACATCAAGGGTCAGATCTCCCTTCACTGATGTCAGTCTACTGGCTCTGTTGAGTTTATTCACCCTGACACAAATGAGAACAACACTAGGCTCCAAAGCTTCTGTATTAGTTGCTTGTGGCAATCGGTGGAGCTGAGCAGAAAAGAGAGTAAGACCTGCTCTATGTTACTGGTAACGTCTAAGGCATATGCCTCAACTTTTGTAGGTAACTGGACTTAGGGTTGCTAAAGAAAAGCAGAGAAGCCCTGGGAATAGATGGCTTTCCCCCCCCCCCAAGATATGGAATAAAACTGAGAACTACAGAGACTGCAGCAAGTTGGTTATACACAGAAAAAGTACTGCATAGCAGCAGCTGCATGCATGGTTTTCAGCCCTGTCCTGGAGCAACCCTTCCCTTTCGCTCTGGATGAGCAAACACTGATAATTCTTTGGTGCTGCTGGGTCTCGCCCCTTGAGGCTGCCTGCAGAGAAGCAGTGATGACAAGGACAGTGGGGCACCAGGGACTAGTCTTGGAGCAGTTAATTCTGCTGGCAGTGCTGAGGAACTTACCAGATTTTTGGTCACTGCTGTCCCCAGCAGTATTTGAGAAACCTTCCTAAAGACAGTGCTAAGCTCTATACAGGATGCAATCCTCTCTGGTTTATTTTATTTTATTTTATTTAAAACTGTATTTTAAGATCATAAGCGAAACCTGTTCTCACCCTCCTTGTTCTTGGAAAAGTACATTAAAAAAAAAATAGAACTGTTTTGAGCCTTGAGAGAAACAGTTCAGTCTGGGAAAAGCTTTTGGGTGACAGGCTGTTCTAGCTGACCTTATTTCCTTAACCTTACTGTGGCTAACACTAGCTAACACTGTACCTTTTTAGCATCTACTGGGTGAAGGCAGAGCTGTCCTCTCTCTGTCAGGCACCCTGTATTGCTAAAAGCTAAGGGAGTTTCCCCTTTGGATCCAATTTGAGAGATCTATGATTTTAAAGCAGCACTGATTTTTCAGTTCTGAGTGCAGCAAAGTAATTAACAGCTAAGATTTAATAGGAAACATAGAGTTGTACTTTCTCCCTCCAATAAGGTGAAGTACAAACTTTTCCTGGGCTTGAAGCTGACTGGCTCTCTTTCTGGGATTCTAAAACTCAGAAACAATTGCCTTATTATTTCTCGTTTCTGCAGAATATGGTGGCCCTTTGCTCTTCTAGTAAAAGAAATGTAAGAAATAGGACTACTTTTCTCATATCTGTAGGGAGCAGCATATGATGGGAACCATTACCCTTTAAGGCATCCATCTCAGTTCTGGAGACATAAGAGCATTTAGAAGGACTGTATCTTTACCCAGATTAACTAAACTAATATGAATACAACTAAACCAGCCACTTTTGAAGTAAATCTGGTGGCAATAATGTTGTTGAAACATCACTTATGACTATAAACTTTCTCTTGCCATCCAACTAGGAAAATTGCATTTGAAATCTGCCCTCTTCCTACAGTGGTGCTGCTAAATAAATGAGTCACAGGGCAGTAAATTTACAGGGCAGTAAATACATCCACCAACACCTAATAAAGCAAAGCAGAGTGAAGTTCCAGTACTTTACGGTGTCACTAGAATCCTACGATGTATTTATAGCTAGCTTCACAGGTTTTCCTGTTTTTTATTATTTCTTTTTATGTTGTAGTCCCACAGTTTGGCTTTCTTGGCTTTTCTCGTTTTTGCCTAATGCCCAGTGGTTTGCAGCAAAGGAAGGTTGGTAGGCAGAACATAGGACAACTCCCCATCAGAGGGAAGCTCTCTGTTTCTCCTGTTTATGGACTACCTAGGCATTTTCTATCTTTGGCCAGGGCGTTTTGAAGTGATGCTTTTCTCCTTTGTACATTTCCTGCACCTAAGCTGATACCTCTGTATGTGGGGAAGGACTGGTGGCAGACTGAGTATGGGAAAGGATCAGCAATTTTTTTTGGAGCTTAGTGATTTGTTGTCCATTGAGGGCTTTGTCTCCCACAGCAGCCCAAGAAGTAAGTGGCCAGCATGTAGAGGGGCTTGAGTATGGAGAAGAGGCTATTGGACTGTTAAAGGGGAATTAAGAGCTGAAGGATGTTTAGTCAACAAAGAAACAACTTCTATTTTCTTCTCTTTCAGCACCAGGGCAAATAGTTGCAGGAAAGGGGCAAGGAGTATATCCATGCAGTTCCCCTGCTGCTTCCTCTAGAATTACACTTCCTAAATCACATTTATTTTCCATACAAATTAATGAATTTTCCCCCTCTGCCTTCTGGAAAAGCAGCATTGAGTCCTCAATGTTTAGACCTGTAGGCTCTGTGGTCCCTTTGACTGATTCTGTAATGTGTGATGCATTCTGTCCTTTTCATAATGCTGTAGCCAGAGAAAACAGAAAGTAAAATGATGAGAGGCAGATCTTTGTTGCTTTGCTGCATTGCTAATAACTAACTGAGTCTGAAACTTATTCAGATTTCCTGTATTTTACAAATAAGCTACTCAGTAATGTGTATTTAATACAAGTCCTTCCCCCTTTCCCCTAAATCAGACTCCCTACAGTTCAATTGCACAATAAATATTTCAAAGTACTCTGACTGGGGACTAAGAGAAAATCAGGACTTCTCTGGAGAGGGACTCAAGGGTACTGACTCACGGGTCTGCAGAAGAGCGTTATGCAAGGTTGTATTCCTCCTCTTCTCCCAGGTGGGAGCAGGGGGCTTCTTCCCCACAAAGACAGGATCCTTCTGGGTATCCCACCACACATATGGCAACAACTTCAGTTTCCTAAAAAAAAACTCAGGGCCAGGAATATCTGTCTTGCACAGATAAATTGCTCTGTGACCTGTGTATGGCAGTGCAAATTTGCCATCCAGCAGGCACCTGCACGACAGGTTACTTAGTCCTGTCTCCAGCTATGTGCTCCATTGTGAGGAGAGCTGATATTCACACTTTCAGGCTAGAAAATGGCCACCAAATCAGTCAAACATTTATACTAACAGCATGTCCTGTTTAGGATGGAGAATCCTGGTGTCTGTTCTGTTCAGTTCCCATGTCTATCAGTCACTCACTGGCTCAACACGACTGAGCCTCTGTCTCCTTATCTGCAGAATGGCAAAGTAATACCTAAAGCTGTTGAATGGCTTCATTAATAAAAGATTTTAAAGCACTCTGAGATTCTTAGGTGGCAAGTATTGGATAAATGTGAAAGTAGTATTCTTGCTTTCTACAAACATTGATTAAACCCAGCAAAACACCAAAACATTTCTGACTGCTCTAGTCCCTGATTTAGATCACTTATGCTTGTAATTTATTTTCTAGTAACTTATTTTACAGTATATCAGGCTCAGCTAGAAGTAGTAGTTGTGCAACTCAGGCTGATCATTACAAGTTACTGTCGCGTTGTACCAAATTGAGATCAATGACCGAAAACATTGCACCTCTGGGTTAGGGAGATACTTGAGTCCAATGGCAGGTTTCTGAGGCGGATGTGTGCACACCTACAAACATGGATCTAGAGGGGAAAACAAGAAAACTTACAGTCATAAACAGTTTATTCTAGTTAGTATGAATAAATGAAGGAGAGGGAGGCAGTGCAGTGCAAAGTGAGTCCTGGGGCTGGTTGGCTTCTTTTCCAAAGCTCCTTATAGACTCCCTGAGTGATCCTGTGTAAGTCACTTCACTGCTGGTGCCTGGCATACTCAGTGTGGCTGGGGATTTTTGCCATGCAAATTGACAACAAATTACTAGATAATGTATTTATTTATTAATTTATGGGCTGCAAACTCTGGCTCCATCCCTCACTCGCCGAGGATTAAGTGCAGGTACACCTGTTTGGACTCAGCCTATTGTTGCAGGAGCATTTAAAAACAAAAATAAATCTCTAAGAGCCATACGAAATTTTAAAGAGCGCGGTCATTCCTTGTTCTCCCTTTGCTCCTAAGCAGCTGCGGCCGCAAGACGAGCAGTGGGACGGGCCAGGGGGACGGCGTTTCTCCAGAGCATCCCCTGGCTGTGCCGTGTCCGAGTACCCCGTGCCCGCTGCTCTCCGCGCCCGGCCGGCGCCCGAGGCACAGCGGGACGGCGGCGTGAGAGGAGGTGCCCGTGGCAAGCGGGCGCGTCCCGTCCCCGCACGGACCAAGTGGGCGCGTTTCCCCAGGGGCTGCTCGGGGCAGGCAGCCCCCGCGACCGTGGGGGTGTATGCCGGGCTCTGGTTCCCCGGCACGGTGCTAGGCGCTCCCCTCCGCTGGGTCAGCGCTGGGGACTCCGTTGCGGGCAGTTTCGGGAGCCCGGGGTGTTGCCCGCGGCAGCCCCTCAGCCCGTCCTGGGCCCGCCGGGCCGGGACCCCGCGCGCGGGGACCACACGAGCGCGTGAATGGCGGGGGCGGTGCCGCCCCCCGGCCCCGCCTCCCCCCGGAGTCAGCCAGTCCCTCTGCGGAGCGCTGCCGCCGCCCTCATTGGCTGGCCGGGGCCGGGACATTTGCATGCGGCTCGCCCATTGGCGGAGACGTTTCCCCGGCCGCCCCGGCTGCGCTTCACCTGCGCCGCCGAGTTGCCCGCACTTGCCGCGCCGGCCGCCCGCGCCCGCCCCCGGCTCCGCTCGCTCCGCGCCCGCCCGCTCGACCCATCGCCCGGACACGGCCGCTGCTCCGCGACCGACCGACCGACCCACCGCCCGGGGAGACCTGGCGTTGCCCTCGCCGGCTGCGCGGGGTTAATCGGCTTGATCCCTCGGTCGCCTGGACTCGTGGGAAGGAGGATAACAATCCAGATTGCTCTGTGTGTGTGTGTGCGCGCGCGTGTGCGTGTCCTAGCAATTCTGCATTGCAACACTTGCTAGTGGAGGAGCGACTGAAATCCCCTGGAATTGGGATAAAAAAAAAATCAAAATATTACCTGAGGTCTCTGGCTTATTTCTTCTTTTTCGTTTTTAATAGTCCCTCTCAGCAAAGTGAGAGACAGGGATCGCAGGCAGGGAAAAGTCCTCAAGGACCCCGTAATCCTGGAGGAACCCGAACAGGACCCTCGCGCGGACATGTGCGGCTTTCCTGCGCACTCCTGGAGGCTCGGTACAGCCGAGGGGTTCCTGCCACAGTAGATCCGGCCCTGGGAAACGGCGCGTCTTATTCGTCTCTTTGTGGTTACTAACCTTCCCCCATCCCTCCCCTTCCCTGCTAGCACTCTCTCGCACACATACTGTCTCTTTGCCTCTTGAGCACACACGCACACCCCTAGAGCCTCGGAAGCAACTCTCTTTTCTGCTAGCATGGGTCCCCTGGCATCATGAACGTTATTCTCTCTCCTTGGCTGGAATTCAGACTGCCCGTCTGTAGGTGTCTTGTGCCTTGACCATGCACCTGAGAATAGACCCCAGCATTTGCCCGGGACGCCGCCCCGCCTGGACCCTGTGGATGTGCTCCCTCTTTTGGGGATGTATCGTCAGCTCTGTGTGGAGTTCCTCTAACGTGGCTTCTTCTGCCTCCTCTTCCTCGTCTGTTTCTCAGGCTCAGTATGAGCATCACTTCCACGGCAGCAAGCACCACTCTGTGCCTATCTCTATCTACCGCTCCCCTGTCTCCCTCCGAGGAGGACACGGTGGGTTCCCACGCTTGTTTCTTTTTAACCTTTTTGCAGAGCAACTAGAGCAGCAGAGGGGAAACAGGGACGATGGCTGTGACTCCCGGGGAGGGGGGTCCTCCCAGCCCCTCACATTTCTGCCGTTAGCTCCCCTCCCTATTAACCCTCCACTCCTCCCCTGCCCCTCCCCGAGCAGAGCCTAGAGCTAAGGACGCGCCTCATCCAGAGCCAACTTCCCGGCCGGTGTGGTCCAGCAGGACGGAGGGTGCGGGCCGGCGGGGCTGGGGCGGGTTCGGATCGCTCTTGTGCCAGGCAGCAGCGCCGAACTCCTCGCGCTGGCGGAGGGGCATCTGTTCCTGTCCCGCTGGGGTCCTCCGACGAGGAACCACTAACTCCCTGGCTCGTAGCGGCTGCCTTGGTCCTTGAAGCACCGCGTCTTCCCTGCCAGCCACCCCCGTTTTCCCGGGCACCCCGCTGTGGGACTGCCGGCCGGGGGCTCCAGGGTTGCCGCCGCCGCCGCTCCCCTGCCCTGCCTGCTTGCTCACAGCCTGTGTGGGTGAGGTTGACGGGTAGCTCGGTGTGTGCAAAGAAAAAGGCGAGGTCTCCTTACCCCTGCTCCTGGCTTCCTGCTTTGCGTCTGGTAGTGTCTTCCTGGGAAACCCTGGGGCAGGAAATAATAGGGAGTGGGTTTTCACTCTGGCAGCAAGGGAGAAGAGGAAGACAGTGTCTGAGAGATGCCAAGGGGGAGTGAGAGGGGGACCGGGCAGCATCCTACCCCTGAAATGCTGAGCAATGCTCAACAGCTGGGCCAGCACAGCTTCTTGCCCAGCTCTCCTGAGTCTGCCCAACCTGAGAGGAGTTGGTCCAGGCCTGACTGACATGGGGGCTTGCCCTCATCTCCACCTTCTCCTCTCTGTCCTGTGTCCCTTAGCTTCTGCTCTCAGCCACATCAGCTGGGAGAGTCAGGCAAGCCAAGGCCAGTCCCTTTTCCTGCAGGACTGCAGGTCAGGTCAGTTCTGGCCTTCCATCATAGGAGCATTCAGATACAAAATCATATCTGTGCAAGACCAGAAGAAGAACCAGTGTCAGAAATGAGGCACAGGAACACTTGGAAGGAGAGGGGAAGGGAGGGGAGAGCCCTGGGACAGTTGGTTGAAATGCCGCATGACATGGCTGCAGCAGGCACTATAAGGATGTGCTGGCAGGGCTGCGGCAGGGCTACAGGGATATTGAAACCTGGAGTGTCACGGATAAGTGCTCGGATGACCAGCAGAGCAGTCTGAAGAGTTCAAATGGCACAGCGATGAATGGACCTTCAATTAAGTCTATAGGTACATTGGCAGAGTTGTAGAAGGAGCTCAGTATTGCAGGTCTAAGCTGAGGTGCATTGGAGAGGGAAAGGGCTCAGGAGCAAAGCCAGGAGACGGATGCTGCAGGTCACAACTGAGCACCAGCGGAGCAGGGCTGCGCTAGCTGGAGGTACTTTGGTAGAGTTGCTGGAGGGCATTGGAAGAGGGTGATAGGAAGCTATGGAATGTAGGTGTCTATGCTCTGGCAGAGCAGGAAGGGGGGGCCCAGGGCGCTGCAGAATAGCACTGTGCTGCAAAGGCAAGGACTCGGGACTGAAATGGCACTGGGTGAAATGGGTTGAGCTGGAGTGTGCAGCCAGTTCTGCAAACATAAGTGGCGCTATCCTTTCAGCCTATCAATCTCCCACTTCTTCCCTGAAGTTCACATCCACCCTAAAATGCAAGAGAAACATTAAGGCCCCACATGGGAAGGGAACCAATGCCATGCAAAACATCAAGACCATCTGTTAAGCACCACCCATGTGAAACTCAGTTATGGGTTATTAATCACTAGCAGCAGGAGTCCTGTTGTTTGCAGCAATACTTGAGGACCGTGTGAGAGAGTCCCTGTTGTGCTAAGAAATATGGGGAATCAACCAGTCCCCGCCCCACAGGGTTTCCAACAGCCCAGCTTCTGTAGCTGAGTGCTCCTGTGATGGAAGGGAATAGCAGAGTCCGGTTCGCAGGTCACTTGTGAGGAATGGAGAGAAGGATGTCACAAAATGTGATAGTGGTTGGCTTTGACAGGCAGTATTCTGTGGGAGAGTCCACAGTCTGTTTCTTGGTCAAGAAAGGATAGTTCTTTTCTCCTTGATGACTTTTGCATCTGCCCTCAAAGTCCAGCAAAGCCTCATTTAAGAGCCATGAGCAAAGCTGTTATCAGCTTCAGTGAGAAACTCACATTTTTTGGTGTCCTCATTGCAGAAAGGAATCAAGGGAAATAGAGAGCTTGGGAAGCTCAGGCTGGTACATAAGCCAGTCTGAGTTGTTTGGTTTTTTTCCTTTCCTAATCGTGCCATGTAGCGAAGCTGGCATGAAAACTCCCTTTGGCCATGAGTAAGGGGGTGGAGGGGATGGACAGAGAGAAGAGATTGAGAGAGAAAGGAAGAAGAGACCACAAAGACAGCTGGTCTTGTAAACACATGCGTGATTTATTGTTGTGTTTTCTTTCACTGTTGCACAACAGAGTTCCTTGGAATTTGGATTTGTAACAGTATTGCGCTGTGCACTCCCTGTGTTTCCTGGGATTTTGATTATTTTTTTTTTGCTAGAGGGAAATAAAAAATTCATTCTGACTCCTGCCCTACTTGGTGGCTGCATTATAATTCTGGTTTTGGAAGGAATCAGATCAGGATTGTGGCCACCCTGCTGTGTTGTCTTCCAGCCCCGCAATTCTGACCACTGAGACTCAGTCTTGTATTTAAACATATTTTCCTTTTTTCTTCTACATCCCAGTGGATTTCAATCTGTTTGAAGAAGCAAATTAGTATCTAGCACAGAGGAAAAGTAAATGTCTCACAAGGCATGAGCACTTGTTTGGAGCGTGTTTAGTGTTCCTTTAAAATCAGTGGAAAACTTTCTTGTGGCTTACCTTGAACAGGACCGAGCCCAGATCTGACAGTCATTACAGTGCTGGTGTTATGAGAGTTAATTCTGAAATCACCGAGCTGGTGCTTTCCGGTAGTTGAGCTGCAACCTGCAAATGTAAAACTTGGCACAGTGCATGTTCTCAAGGAGAAAGTCTTTCTAACAGGTTTACCTCCCTGTCAGCAGGGGAGTGAGCCTGGCCAAGCAGGGGACTTCAGCAAGTCAGAACAAATCTTTTTGCAATGTGAGGACCTTCCTAGACTGGCAGAATCTTTACCTCCAAATAATAGGAAGGGAAAGTTATGGTTCCTCTTTGTTTTGCTAGGGGCTTGTGGGAGAGAGGAAGGAACAAAGTTGGGCTGTGTTTATTGAAAGTCCACATGTGATGAATCCTCCTGCCTCCCCTTAGCTATTTAGCACCCTGCTGGGTCAGCTGCTTTACCAGAGCCTGCAGCAGTGACTTCACAGCCACTCTTTCCACATCCTCAATTGCCTCAGCTGATGAATAATGCATGGCTCTGGTTGACAGATAAAATGAAGAGATTTGTGCACGTTTTGTCTTATTGATGAATTAATTAATTTGGTTTCTCTTTTTCTCCTCCAGCTGTTTTTTCTCTGGCCCTCCTTAATGGATGGGGAGCAGGGATGCACAGAGGCGACATGTGATGCCTGGTGCAGATTGCCCCTGCCTCCAGAGTACTGCTCTGCAGAGGCAGCTACGGGAGCGATGGTGGGCACAGGGTAGTTTCTCTTGGATTTCACTTTGGGGGGGCCTAGGTTTGCTGGCGCTGTTGCACAAGTCATAGCAAAAAGCAAAGATCCGTCATGAGAATTGGCAGTGAGCAATCACCAGATCCTGTAGGTGTAACTCTCAGGCCTCAGTTGATTCTTAGAAGTTCTGTCCTTTATATGAAGCATTTCCTTCTCTTATATCTTTTTTAAAATCAGCAAATAAGAGTGAATGCTTGGACAGATCAAGAGAATGTTTCCATAAAATAGGCAGGTATTCTGCAAACCAGTGTCAAAGCTTGCCAAACACAGCTTTAACAGTGTACCCTCTGTATAATACATATGTCCTCCAGTGTGACCTGTTCCTCATCTCAAGATTCTATGTTCTTGCAATCCTACCTTTTCTTTAAAATAGAAAACTAATTCCCTGTCCTTGGCACTGCCCATTCCCCAGTACAAAGCAGAACCTTCCCGGTTCCCCCATCATCAGGAGATTACTTTGAGCAAAAGTTGGTAGCTTTAACAAAAGGGGGAAAAATTGCTCTATACAGAGCAGTCAGTGATCCAGTAAAATGAACTTCACTCAGAGCTGAAATTAAGGTTACAATTAAATTCTGCAAAGGTGAAAAGCTAGAAGTCTGCCTGCTTTCTGTGGCTTGCCTCTATTCTCCTATCAACAACGAGGCCTAATTTTTTGACAAAGGCTACTGCTTCTGTATGCCTGAATGTTTACGTTCCCTTCCTCAGAGACATTAACAATGATTAATTATTTTTAAAGTAAGGCAAAATCTGCTTAACTTGTCTCAAGCTGGCTGTCCAGAAATTTAAGCGTCCAAACTCACAAGTCCCTTGTAGTCTTAAGTGATCAGAGCTGGGCTTTGCCCTCTCTGTGCTTTGTACGTCTTCTGAGAAAGCACTGTTTTCAATTGTTGAACACAGGAAAAATCTGGTGTGTACAAAGGCTGTTTCCTCAAAACGAGATTACTGTTTGACTTATCCTTTGCATACTTTTATATGAAACAGTTTCTGATGAGGTGCTTTGACTTCTCATTCAGTGCACAGTAGTAACTGTTCCCAACTTGGAACAGTTTGCATTGATCTGCAAAATTGACGTTTAAGTCTGTTCACCTGGTACTTGTTCCGAGGAGATCCCAGTGACATTAGATCTGGAACACGAGAAACTTAATGTCATTGTTGAACCCCATCAGTTTGATTTAATATATGTCTCTGTGCTCTTTGAAACACTGCTCAGACCTGTACTGCTGAAGGTACTGTCTCTTAAGATATGTTTAAAAAAGCCCTCTTTTGAAAGCTACTTTGCACTTGCTCAGTATCTCATAGCACATTTTGCAAAAGTAGGAATGATAATCCCGAGTCAGAATTAGATCAGGGCTTTCTTCTACCTTATATTTCCTTTGCAATTTAGAGTGGAGAGAGGTTTCTTTTCTTTATCATTTCTGCTTTTGGGTAATACAGCCCTGACTTTTCAAGCAATTGCCACATTCTGCTGCAAAGGTGACTGCATTTCAAAGACAAACGAAGGATCCTGCTGTATGCTTTGTATAGGCATTGAAGTTGTAAAGAATATTGGGTTATGTGACACCAGCTATGTAGTCAGAATACTGCAGAATGAGAATGGTACCTTTTATAAAATTTCTACATTTTAAAACGTAAGAATTTGTTTAACAATGCTGTCCAGTTTTCCTTGTTTTCTTTTTCTTTCTCTTCTATTGCCGTGGCATGAAAAGAAATGCTTGACCAATGTTATGATATTCACTGGGTTATTATACACTGTGCTTTTGGAACCTCCAAATTTCTTACACAGGTCTCACTAGAAGGAATAAAATGTACCTAGGTCATCTAACATGGGAATAGTGACAAGAACAGAATAGTCTCCAGCTAGTGGTGGACAAGTTCCACAGTTTGTCATACAGAAGGGAACCAAATACAGAGCTGGAGCTTCTAACTGCAAGGAACATAAGTTTTGCCTGCAAAGTACAAAAGATGAGCATCCTTCTATTTTTTCTTTTTCCATGTGCTGTACCTTAAGAAGACTGGCTCTCTGTGTAGGTGCCCAGGATGACAGTCCTGTGCTGGTTTGCTGACTTGGTGGGGGTTTTTTTGGTGTTTGTTTTTTTTTTTGGGGGGGGGGTGGTTGGTTAGTTGGTTGGTTTTTGCATGTGTTGTCCTAGTGGGCTTTGATAACTATGAAATGTCACTCACACTAGCAAAAAAATGGTGGGTTTCATGTCTTCTGTGTAATTTCTGTACATAAGATGACCGGTGGTTCTGATTTGTTGCATGACCTTGACAAGACATTACTTTCTGACTTGTTTTCTTCATCTGAGAAATGAAGAGAAAACCATTTTTTTCACCTAGGTGAGGTGTGCAGCCCTGGTACACCTGTGTGCTGTGGCAGGAAGCCACAGAAATTAATGAAACCCCAGTAGTCCTTTGGGGCTTTAGATGTCAGAGAACCTTAAAAGAGCAGCCTGCTTCTACCTTTTGCAGGACAAGCAAGATGCCTTCAAGTTCTGAACATAGATCCCAGTAGTGTTTTTTCTTATGGTTTTAAAGCCTGGACAGGCTCTAGAGCCAAATCCCAGCACTGGTGTTTCTGAAGGAGCAGGAGAGCATTTTAGCAGAGAGCTGGCTGTGTTGAGTTCCAGGCAGCCACTGGAGCCAGGGACCTGCAATTCACCACGGCTCTCTACCACTCTTGTATATATTACTTTTCTTGTAGTGTGTGTGTGTGTGTGTATTTTGCACATTAAAACATAACTACTTATACTCCTGAGTGACTTCCCCCCAAACTATGAATTTAAAGTACTTCTGACACTCTCTTTTAGAATTTGAATATAATTATATGCTTTGGGTGTAAATTGTGGTTTTTGCTACATAAGAAACTAATGGAAATGATCTGCCTATTCCTGCAGTTTACAGATTGTACGCTTTATGTCTAGAGACGTATATTTAGGCTGGTTTTCTGTATGGTGTATTAGGATGAAAATGAAGTTGATGTGAGCTATGGTGGTTAGAAACATGGATAGTGGGCTGATAAAGGACATTGCTAAATTAATCCAGTGCTAAGGTTTACTTTATCATCTCTTAGTTTTACACCTTTCATCGTTTTGCATTCTTGATGACGGAGAACAGGAGAGTAGGATGTATTTTACAGTCTATAGAGGGCCTTGTGTCTGCAGAATATCGAGGGACAGGGTGAATGAATCAGAAAGATGTAAAAATATTGCTAAAAAAAGACCCTTTGCTTGTTCTGTGACTACCACGTGGTAGAGAATGAGGGAAGACTTTGTTTGCTAGAAGGCTCAGGAAGAGTACTCTCAGTTTAATCAAAAGGCCAGGCTCCATTTAATAACTGCAGAGTGAATCTGTTTCCATGCTATCCTTGGAACATGGTTTGGAATTTAGGATAAATTCAGCATATTAAGCAGATCAAATTATTGGAAGATTACTAATCTACATTAAACAGATCAAATTACTGGAAGGTGAGGGGAGTTGAAGTTTGTTTTTTTTTCCAAAGTTTGATCTTTAACATCATGCTGCATGACATCAACTGATTGTCTGGACATGCTTGGTGAACCCTTTGATTCCTTACTCAACTGCTGCACTGCCCAGTGGGGATTTTCATGAGCACAGAGACTAATAGTGAATGGAGTAAAATCAGACTGGTGACCTGACACTGGTGGGGTTCAGCAGGGCTTCATCTTGGGCCCTGTGCTCTTCAACTTCTTCATAAATGATTGGACACAGGACTGGAAGGAACACTAAGCAAGTTTGCAGATGATACAAAACTGAAGGGAGCTGTCGAATCCCTTGAGGGCAGGAAGGCCCTGAAGAGAGAACTTGACAAATTAGAGGACTGGACAAACACCAACCATATGAAGTTCAACAAGAGGAAGTGCTGGATTCTGCACCTGGGATGTGGCAGCCCTGGATGTACGGACTGAGGATCGAGGAATGAGATGCTGGAAAGCAGTGCCACGGAAAGGGACCTGGGGGTCCTTGTTGAGGGCAAGTTCAATATGAGTCAGCAGTGCCCTGGCAGCCAGAAGGGCCAACTGTGTCCTGGGGGGCATCAGGCAAAGCATTGCCAGCCAGTCGAGGGAGGGGATTGTCCTGCTCTGCTCTGCACTGGGGCAGCCTCACCTTGAATATTGTGTGCAGTTTTGGGCACCACAATGTAAGAAAGATATTCGGCTGTTAGAGTGTGTCCAAAGGAGGACAATGAAGATGGTGAAGGGTCTTTAGGGGAAGCCATATGAGGAGCAGCTGAGGTCACTTGGTCTGTTCAGCCTGGAGAAGAAGAGACTGAGGGGAGATCTCATTGCAGCTACAACTTCCTCATGAGGGCAAGAGGAGGGGCAGGCACTGATCTCTTCTCTGTGGTGACCAGTGACAGGACCCAAGGGAATGGCCTGAAGTTGTGTCAGAGGGGGTTAGGTTGGATATTAGAAAGAAGTTCTTCACCCAGAGGGTGGCTGAGGACTGAAACAGGGTCCCCAGGGAAGTGGTCACAGCAGCAAGCCTGACGGAGTTCAAGATGCATTTGGATGACACTCTTGGTCCTCTACAGGGCTAAGAGTTGGACTGAATAATCCTTGTGGGTCCCTTCCAACTTGGTATATTCTGTGATTATGTGAAGCAGCAGAGTATAGAAATTCCCCGAATAATGTTGGGAAGGCAATTACAGGGTGGTTAAAGGAGAGAACACACAGTAGATACAGTAGACCTGAAATAATTGAAGAAATGCAAATGTTTTTTAAAAAAGTGAACTAAAAAAAAAAAAAAAAAAAGACCTGGTTCATTTTGATTAGGTTATTATGCTAACTGGACTATACATAGAAAATGGGTTCGGCCATCGTCTCCACTTGACTATCTATTCTGGAAAGATTCTCACTGTCTGATTTAACACTTAGGAAAGTTACAAAAGATGAAGTGTTTAATTTAATAAACACAGGGATTCCTGAGTTACTGTGATCATCTGAGAGAGTTTCACTCCAAAGACTATTGGAACTTGTAGTTCTATAGACGCATTTTCTGACCTACGAGCACTATTGGTCTTCTAGTATCCTGTGAGATGAAAGTGGAAATAGTAGGTAGAAACCTAACATTTTTCTCTTCCCTTTGTTTGTTCTTTATTTACTTGTCTAATGGTAGCTTTTCTTACATTCTGATCATGCTACTGATAGTTATGATGTCCTGGGCTTTCACAGAAGAGTTTGTCATTCACTGATGTTCACTGAGTGCAGTGTTTAGGAATGCTGATGGCCTGGAAAGGACCTAGAGTAATCCTAAATTTATGTGGCCTACATCTAGTCATCTGCTTCCATAACCTCTCTGTAGGATTGCAGGAGGACCCCTGCTCTCCCAATATCATATTTTCTTTGCAATTTAGTAATGAATGACAAAACTATTCCAGGTTTCCCTGATCTTGCTCCCCTGTGTGCAGTCCAGCATATTTCTGTCATTGTATGTTTGGAAGATACTGATGGCTTTGAATGCCTTTTCAGTTTTTATTATCTCGCCATGGAGCCTACTCTCCTTCCTGTCCCCTCATGCATCCGGAGGCAGTTCATTAGAGGCAAGGAAAAGGTAAAGAAATTAATTTTCCTTGAGAAATGTATTCAGTGCCTTGTAGAGGCTTGAGGAAGAGAAATAGAGCAGAGAATTCTTACTATCTTCTTTTCAAACTATTTTTTTTTATATGGAGAATGTGGAGAAAAAAGTGTCTGTGCCCTACAAACATCCCTTCACCTGGGAGCTTATTTTTCTGACACTTGGCACTACGAACATGCCAGGATTGCAGTAGGTTGGAACAGAATAAGGTGGTTGCCTGCCCTTCAGAATTAATGTGCATTGGCTTAGTATAAAAAGAGTATGTCTTGTAACTGAATATCAAGGTGGCAAGTTCTGCTCAGATGAATGCCAGTAGTGTATATCAAAGCTTATTTCATTTCAGGTAATTGTTATTTCAGGCAGGTTAGTTTCTACTAAACAAGCCTTATACTCGGGCTACTTTTCCTGGCCTAGTCATCAGGAAAATAAACACTGGCAAAATGAGCAGCCTCCCCTGCTCGACTAATAAATACTTGATAGCTGTTTTAAAAATGGTCAAAACCTGAACCTTTTCTGCATTCCTTGGTGAGAAATTTTGCCACCGATGTCAGTGAAGCCCTACTCTACTTTTCAATGGGCAATGCTGAAGAGGTTTTCCTCAGCAGCACCATGGAATAGAACTGAGGGTGAGAACTCCCAGACATTTTCCCTAGCTCTGCTAGAGGCTTACCTTGACATAAAGGATGGTGAATCATACATTGCCAGGTGATTCAGTTGCACTATGCTGTAGTGCAAAAATATGATGAGATTTTAAAATCTCGTTAGATCCTGACATAACCCATATGAAAGGAAAACAACTATATTGTTACTGTTCTTTCCCAACATACTGGAAAGGTATTTTCAAACTTCTGCCAGAATATTTGCTCCTTGCAATTTGGGGAATATCATAGTACTATGGCTCCTGCTACTGTCTTTGGATGAAGTCCTGGGAATTCATCCCTGTAATGTCCTTGGAAGGACTGGTGACTTTTTAGACAGCAAGCTGCAAAGAAATAGTGATCCTCATCCCAAGAATACATTGTCAGAAACGTGAGGGATGCCTGGGCTGAGTGGTTAAATGCAGTGGGTTTTTTTCAGTCATTTTGTTCTGAGACTGAGTTTCTGCTGCTGGTGACTGTTTCATTTACTGCTTCAAGGAACATTATGGACATGTGTTTCTCTTTGCTGTTTTCAGAAATCTGGGAGGATTTTTTAGACCAGTGACCCAAATTGCTGACCCTGTCCCCCCAGCCTCTACTTTTGATATCCCCTTTTGCTGTCTTCTGCTTCTGTCACAAGTTAGATCTTGTCTGCAACTCTTCAATCAATTCATTTAACCAAAAAGTGTGAACAAAATTATCAAGGTGATTTCAGTTGGCAATAGAAAGAAGAGGGGAGGGAGAGAAAAGGAGGAAAATGGAAATTAAGCTGACGTATAAATTCATTCCCATTCTTTCTTTCTCTTTGATCAGAAGCAAAGGAGGGAAGAATTATCAGAAGAACTATTAAAGGCCCAAGTAGTTCTCAAGAAAAGACACAGGCAATTTGAAGCTAGAGGAAAAAAAAATAAATAAAAACTCAAAAAACAGGAGAGGAAGGAGCAGTATCAGAGCTCAGCAATAGGGCTGCCCTGTTGGCTCCTCTTGATCTGAGCTGGGGTGTTTCAAGGTGATCTGCAGAAGGCTGTAGATCTGCATCTTCTCCACCAGAGCCCCACGTTGCTGATGTTCAGTTTACAGTGGTCTTTTAGCCTCATTTTTTGACCTTGGACCTAGACTTCAAAGTATTCCATATGTTTTTATAAGTTCAGTTACTGTGATGATTTAAACACCCATTTAACTTCCCCTCCTCCCCCTCCAATACCATTGCCTGTGTTCTTGGAAGACCTTAATACATTTAGCTTATCACCTATCGGTCTAAAGAGTCAAGGCACTTTTTCTGCAGAGGGAGAAAGGGTGGATTCTGTTGCTGCTGGGCATGGAGAGAGCTATGCAATGTTTTGTGTTACTGAGAAGGTCACTAGGACAGGCCCAGCTAAAGACTGGGCTCTACATCAGTCTGCAATTGTGCCTCGGGCTGTATGCTTGCCCTGTCTCTGCTCCCCTGTTACACAACAGGAGACTAAGAGGACCAGTTTGTTCAAATGAAGTGTCTGAATAGTGGGCATTTTTGTCGGGGCACCCCTGCATGTGTATATAGGGATATGTGTAGTATTTCTCCTCAGGGAAACTTACTTCACTTCAGAAGCAGTATCTGGTTTTCACATTTCTGCTGAGGCTTAGGATTATGCTTAATTCATGTCCATAGGGAAGCTGAGTTCAAATTCAGGAAAGGGCTAGGGGCTGTGTGTGGAGACTGTTTTGCTCTAAATACTATGTAAAGACAAAGCAGTCATATCTGCAGGAGCTCTTTATTTCTTTTTTTTCTCATTTGACTGCTTGAGCGACCACTGTACATCAACCCTTTCCTATAACCTTTCTGGGTTCCTGGATTCAAGGGCACCTAGAGAGGATGATTCAGTCCCTGGCCTTCATATAGCTGAACTTGACTGTGTTTACAGAAGTCCTAGTTAGTCAAGAAGTTTAAAATATGGCAACAAAGTCTCTGATATGTTACGATAATGCAGTGTCACCATTTTATGGTGCAGGGCTAATGATTTCTAATTATTTATAAAATAAATTATTTATAAATAAAATAAGGATTAACAATAATTAATGTTACTTACAACACTTAAAAAAAAACTAAAAATGAAATGGGTGAGTCTTTCAAAAGACAAGATTTCTGTTATCTTTATTGTTTTACATCACCATTACTTTGCATGTCTTTGCATGAATCACAGAAAAATAGTTCAGTCCTACATGGACAAAACTTACTATTAGAAAATCATTTGGAGTCTTATAGTCTACAGTCTTGTAGGCTACAGTCTCACAGTAGCAAAGATTCAGGAACTAAAAAAGATTTTTGGTTCAAATTACAGTTGAGTCATGGACTCTCACAGTAGTCTCTGAGGACAAGGGTTGGAAAATGTGTGAGTGAATGTAGAAATTCACTGATAAAGAAATCCTGCATTAGAGTTGAGGTAAACAAGGGACTAAACTGTCCCAGAATGCTGAGTTGCAGATAAACTCACAGTACAATCAATGATATGTCAGCACCAATTTTAGTTAAATGTTGATACACAATTTGAAGAGACATATCCAAGCTGAAGGAAGAAATTAATCACAGAAGATTATAAGAATTTCCATACACACTGGTCCATCTGGTCTGGTATTCTGTCTCTTGACTGTGGCTAGTGCCAGATGCTACAGATGGATGCAAATAACCTCTTTGATATGTTTAATTGTATATCCCAGGGGAGGGTTGGGGTTTTTTTTCCTTGACCTCACAAATGTTGATCACCTTGTGCTGTAAAGAACTGAGAAGGAGACACATTGCAGTTTTATCCTGATTTTTTATTTATGGTTTTAATAATCTTATATGCCATTCTTTATTAATAAGTCTGTTTCTTTAACTTTTTGCTTAGCTATTATTAAATTTCTATCTCAAAGCATTTTATGTTGCTTCTTAGAGCATCACAGCACTGATAGAGGGCAAGAAACCAGTTTTTGTATTTCTTATTCTCAGATGAGAAAATGGGACATGGAGAGGGGAAGCAGTTTGCTGAGTCAAAAACTGTCACCACATTTAAACAGCTGCAGTTATGCTGTCCCTGGGTTTACTGCTTTCTGTCATTTCACTCCAGGTTATCAGTCTCTCATTGGAGGCACCTAGCAGGCTTTGGAGGTAAACAGAATTTAGGTTATCTGAATGTGGCTGTGCAAAGTCAAACCTGACAGTACAACCTGACACTGGTGGCATCCATTCCAGTGCACTTCTCATATTGCTCTTGCTTGGTGGCATAGCTGTTTTTCTGTCTAGGATTTTTTTGCTGAAATATGTACACAGAGAAAAGAGGCACATGCATTGTTACTTTGACACTACTGAAAAGCATTGACCATCACGATTAATCCATTTGTGTACTCTGAGGCTAATGTGTCTCAAATACTTATTTTTCTCAAAAATTTACAGTTTGTGGGTAGATTGTTGGTATGGTGCCTGTGCATCAGATCTGCCTGAAATATTTGGCTCACTGCACATCCATTATAGCATTGACCTGTGCATAAACACTGGAAAAATGGATTTCTAGAAATGCCAGACACATGTATGCAACTCTCTCCTTCCTGAGAAGGAATTTCCAGGTAGAAAAATAAGACATAATTGGGAAAATATGTACATATAGCAGCCATATCTCTTTTTCTTCTTAATAGCAACCCACATCATGGACTTCGGAGGACTCAAAATATGGTGTGTGTATGTGAGTGAGAGAGAGAGACTATGCATTGCTTTACAGAAAAATTGTTTTTGTTTGTATTTGTGCCTAGTAATAACAACCTCAGTCATGTTAAATGCTGCCAGAAATGTTTTTTCTTCTGCCTCTAAACTGTATAGACATTAAGCCTGTTGTGTCCAGTACTCAACTGGAGCAGCTGCTGTGTACTCACAGTGTTTCAGTAACAGTCCATGGTGCATAGAAGTCCTTTCTGTTCAGTGTTTTCATCTAAACTAATGTAAACCTCCCAGAGAGCAGCTTTCAGATAAGAATATCCCACAGGGAGAGAAGCAGAGTAGTCTAAGCAAGGAACATGGAAACAACAACTTGTGGATATGAGTCATGGATTGACCCTGCCTTCTGCTGTCACTCTAGACAAATCAGAGCTTCACCTCTGCCTGCTCTAAATTCCCAGGTGGTAATGGGGAGTTGAAATACTCGTGTATTTCCTAGGCTTGGGAGACATAACCAGCCTGATCCTTACTTTCACCATTGCAAATGAGAAGACATTTGCCCAAGCAGTCTCTTGTGCTGGCACCTTGCTTTCAGCTGGCTAGAGGTCGCGTCAGTTCCCTTGCTGTCCCAGTCTGTACCTGCGTATCTAAAGAAGTAGCTCTGACCTGAGGATCTCAGTTTCAGACCTGGTTGGTCTTCCTTGGCTTTACATTGTGCCAACTTCAGATGAAAATCTTTAGTGGTCTTTTGTATTTGTCTAGTAGTTGTCAGACTCAGCAGCAGAAAAGGGATGCCAGGGAACTTACGGCCTGGACAGAAAGGACTTCCATCAGTGGTTGTAACCTATGATGTGAGTAGAGTAGGGTACAGAGAATGAAGAGCTGTTTTATTCAAGATTTATTTTTTTCCATTTATGATGTGGAGAAACCCCCAAAATACTGAAAATGTTGAGCTGGCTATTCCGAGGAATTCAGAGAGAATCAGTCCAAGTATCGTCTTTCAACAGTTACTGCTCAAAGGAGATAGGTCATATCTTTTTGTGAAACATCCAAGCACCTGATGCAAAATAACAGTAATAAACCCCTTTCTCTGTATACAACACCCATTGTATACACTTATTTATGACCTAACACCATATGCAGGAATTTATAGAGAAAACTATCAAACTTCTATAGGAACATTAGTATCATTAAAAGCTGTTCTCCCAAAACTCAGTCCTTCCTTACAATGCCTGTACCCTCAGATTAGTTCTGAAACAACCTTGCCAAATTCATCACCAGAAACAAAATTCATTTAATGAAACCAAGCCACAGCCAGCCTGATTTCTGTAGTTGTCATAGTAAAACATCAATCACAATAAACATCTGAAGCCCTGGATTTAACACGTGTGGTCCAACATACGAACCAATGTTGCAAAGTCATCCAGTGCATGCAAAAGTCCTCATGGAAGCAAAGCTGGTCAGACCAGAAACCTGCCATGTACCATGGAGAACTCACACAGACACTCAGTAAATAGAAACATCCAGTTAATAGGGGGAGAACATTTTTCACAAATAACCACTCTAACCTATCAGCCCTGATCCTCAAGGGAGTGCTTCAAAACTGTGTCAAAGGAAGATCTTAGAAACTAAATTTTGTAACTGCTAGACTGTAAAAATCAAGGGCTTAGGATAGCAATATTGATTTATTGTATGTTGTATTTCTTTGTATGTCCTGCTGCCTGTGAACTCTTCATATCCTATGGGTAATAATTAGTTCTCCCTCTGTCCCACTGAGGGAGAGAGACTATTACTATTGCTAGTACCACTCCCCATGGATCTACAGGTAGCAGTAACTCTTTCCTCAAATTGACTTATTTATTAGATAATGTTAAATTCAGAGCTATTAGTCTAAACCTCCATGTAGTTTTGAAAGTTGTTGCTGCACGTTTAGATCTGAATAGGGTTTATGTTCCGTATGCTTTCCATTTTTTCCTTCTATACTGGTTGGTCTTCTAAAGGCAAATCTTGCTTGTTTATATCCTTTAATCTTCGTGGGTATAACAATGTCACTACAGAAGTTTCACTATTTGACATTTTTTAACTTCTTGAAGTATTTATTTATTAAGCTTTCCAAACAAAACATGTTTTTAATGAAACTTGAAACCTTATTGTTAAATGCCTAAACTTGTTTAAAACTGAATATAGAACAATCCCTATAAATAGTTTACTTCTGATGAATTACCCTTCAGTGGAAAATTCTCAACCAATGCTAGTCATAAAAAGATATGGGCACAAATGCAAACAAAAACTCACATCTATGCCATTAGAACCATTCTGAAAGCCCGGGTTACATGAGCATTAATCCATTTGGAAGGCTCCCAAAATAGTTGCTGTTATTTCTCCTGTACTTGATACAGTGTGGTTTGAACAGCAGGAGGAATGAGAAATATTTCTGGACCTCAGCTGTAGGTAACTAGGGCTCTGGAAGTGAATATTCTAAACCATGCTTCTTCTCACATTTTTAAGCTTAAAACTGAATGTTTGTTGTATTATGACTCTGTATCTGGGATTTTAATTGAAGAGGAATTTTTAAATTGAAATAGGTGTCTGTGAGATTTTGAGAAAAAGCATTCAAAGATGATGGAGCAGTTTCATACATCAGTTAAAAGGTCATGGTGCCATGTGAAATGAATCCAGTGCAAACCTAGCTGTAGTTTTGAACTTGTTAAAGTATCATTGATTCTGTTATGAAGAGATTTCCTTGTGAACCTCTGCACTACTTCTGCACCAAGAAATTTCAGTTCTGTAACCTGCTACTGGAGAAAGCCTGAAAACTCTTGTCTGAATCCCGCCATCATTGCTGGGTGCCCATGTTTTTTGGGTGTTTAAAGCTAAATAAATTTAAAGCCCAAACAAGTCAGTGTTTAGGCAATACATTGTTTAGGATAAACAATCTGATATGTTAATGCCATGCATTACAATACCTTGTTTGGGCACATGTAATGCAGTGACATTTGTGTAAATGAATACTCCTGGCATATCACCACTCATTATGGATTTTCATACTTAAACTAGATGTTTTAAAATTTGTTTCTCAGTGGCATTTGTGAAATGGAATATATAATTTTGATGAGATCACAGATGTACGGGACAACATTTAGTCTTCATTTTGCAAGATTTCTAGGTCTTACTTACCAAACTGTGTCTTGCTAACATCACTGATACATAGCTGTGTTTGTCAATCCAGAGGAGAGCAGGGTCTGAGAATCTGTTTGTGTATTTTGCATGTTCCGGTTTTATAATTGTAACCAATACTGCAGTTTTCTCCTATGTGTAAGAATTGTGATAGTGCCCCAGCTTTGTAAAGCATTTTGAAATGCGTAGTAGCTTTCAATTATGTAAAAGTTGAGTATTATTGTAAGTGCATACATAGAAAAAATTCTGTATGTCTGCATATACACAGTATATTTAGAGTGGAGTACTTGATTTTAATCTTAATTTACCTGCCCTAAAATAATGTATAGCAGAAGCTTAATCCTTTGCATTGTGTGGTTATTGGCCTAGGTATTTGGGGATATTTTTAAAGGGCATATTCATTAACATCATGATCTTATCCAGTTTCTCATTTAATCTATATTGAGCTGCCTAGATGTTATTCATATTCCCCTACCACCAGCAAGTCAAGGTCTTGGTGAAACAAACTTGATGCATTCTGTTTATCCCTGATAGTTCATCATCTAAGATAAGCCAGGGTTGTCTGCAAACTGCAATCTCATCAGACAGGCTCAGATAGCATCTCACTTGACTTTTTTGCTTATTCCATTAGCACTACTGTCCTGGAGATTTGGGATGCTCAGCTTTACCATGCTGGCATGAGCAAATGATTAACTGGGGATTGAGATTTAGCCATCATTGGCTACATTTAACATGACAAACCTTTTAGTTGTTACACTGAACCTGTGTAAGGCTGTGCTCCCAGAGAGCATTTAAACAAGAGGGAGAGCTGTGCACCATTACACTTTAAAAAGATTGTAATTCATGTCTCGAAAAAGGATTTACTTTTCTACCTTTCTGTTGTTGATTTCATGTGTGGCTATTCACTAGCACTTACATTTTAGGGGTAAAAAACAAGTAGGATCTCTAATTCCTATTCATTGGACTTTCTTCTTACAGCTTAAATAGCTCTAGGTAGAGACCCAAGCAGTTACCGCTGCTGTGTGCATGTAGCAGCAGTGGTTGTGGGCATGTGGTCAGGACCACTTAGCATTCTGTCTCTTCCTGCAAAGTGTGTCCCAATAAAGCAGTTCATTCAGAGTGTCCTTAAGCTGTATAGTTCATAATTTGTACATTAAATTGCGAGCAAGTAAGTAGCTAGCCCTCTAGGAATGCTGGTTTGTAGGTTTGTAGGTAGGTAGGTAGGCTGGTAGACTGTGGAAAATTCAGTCTGCGTTTGATGAAATGAAATGAATGCCAGCCTCATTTCATGACTTGCATTTGCAGAGGAGAGGGAGAGAGTTAACTGCCTGCTTTTCTAAAGAGGTGAGCTGGGAAATATTTTTCAACTTACCCTTTTAATATCGAGGTTTTGATGCTTTTTCTGTTTAACGGGGTTCAAAATGGATTTGTGCTTTATGTTCTAAGGGGTTTTACTACAGTTATAACCATTTTGATAAGAGTTCCAATAACATTTTGATAATAGAATTAACATTTAAAATGTTGTAAAAATGAATAATGTTGAAAAGTGAAATATTGCAGTTTTTCAAACACTATTTTTCAATTTAAGAAGTCTTTAGTTTGAAAACATTAAAGCAATCTATTATCTAAGAAAATCTGCACCAGAGCACTGCCAAAGGAAGCAGAGACTGGAAGGGGAGGAGGAACAGGATGGTCCTTCATGTCTAACCATGATGAACCTCCCTTGCATGGGAAAAATGCTTGTCTTAGAGAAGCATATCTCTAGATGATGGTCAGTAGCATTTACAGATGTGACAGGAACAAGAAGGCATTAAGCAGATTGAGTTGAATAACCTTGTGTTTATTCCTGACGTAATACGGAAGCATTTTACTCCTTTACCCAGCTTGTCTGCTTATTACACTTTCCCAAACCAGTAGAAATCCCCAAATGCTATTGACCACAGTCAACTTTGTTTTTAGAAATAACCACATCTATGCCAGTGATTTTCAGGGGAGACCAAACCTTTGGATTACTTCTGTTGCTGTATGACACAGCTGAGAATTCCCAAAGGTTCTCCAGTCTGGTTTGTTACTGTCTGACGGTGCTGGAGAGAGATATGAGGCAAATACTTAGTCTAATGGACAAAACTTGGAAAGCTGCACTCTACAGTGGAGGGCAATGCATAGGTCCTGCCTGTGGCGTATGGTATGTGCTGGGATCTGAGGAGGACGCTGCTGCTGCTGTTCTTCATTCTTCATTCCAGGGACAAACCCTAGTCTTTCGCAGAATGGAAATAATCTTTTTAACTGGCTTCTACAGTTAGGAGAGAAAGTTCTATAAAAAAGTTGTATAAGGTACTTTCACAGATATCCAGCACTGTCTGTTTCTGAGCTGTTATATGTTTAAATACGAAAGGATTTTTCTCCTCATCTAACAGCCAGGCAAAGTACCTCTTGACTGTGGTTTCCTCTAAATCCAATTTTTAGACACTTCTGTCCAAACAATCCTATGGATTGAAATACTTTATGAAGGAAAGTTCTGATTTTTCCCAAGGTTAAATAATGTGTTCATGAACTAGTACAATGTGCACAGGAAAAAGCAAGAACATATATTACATACAGCTGAATTACACTTTAAGTTCAGATACAGCAGGAGAATACTTAGTTCTCATCCTAGGTCTGTTCTGCTGTCTTTAAGAGCAATCTTCCAGGTTTGTGTTGATACCAGTGTGGACCAATTACCTTGTAAATAAAAAAAAATATGCAGGTAGATAATTGACTTTTGGAAGCCTACCTATTATTTTTATTTCTTCTGCTTGCTCAGGGGACTTTGTGCCTGACACAGAAGTGTGGCAGCAGAGCAAGGCATATTCTGGGGCAGAAGGTGGGTGGATGGGAGGAGAAGGATGATCAGCAGGGGCAGATGGGTCCCACAGTGCCTCTCTGACTCAGCCAGGCTCATTTTAGCCAGCACACGGGTGTGTGTGCACGCGTGTGCACGTTAGGGAACTTATACATTCATTAGGCTGGAGATCCAAACAGATGAGGTAAAAGCCCCTTTCTCTTTTCCTTAATGTTGACTCTTGTGTTAATATTTTAAAATACACAGGGTAACTTCTCAGTAGGTATCATTGTGTTGACTCATTCTACTCCGTGACTATAGCAGAGCTATGGCAGGTTATACCCAGTGGGGATCTGCCCCCTCCTCTCTGTTTTTTTATCAGCTTCAGGTGTCTTAAAAAAAGAGAAAGAGAGAAGGTAACAGATTGCATATGATCTAATTTTTTCCCTGGTCTATCCGGTGTGTCAGTCTTTCTGTGCCAGAATCCAAGGGAAGCTGTGACTTGGAAAAATAATACATTCAGTACATTGTGCTACACCAAAATTCTAAGCACTTTGTCCCTTGCCCCAAATCTTAATGTGAAATCTTATTTTGTAACTCAAAAGAGGACAAGATCAAACGACAGTTATCATGTTCCTTGCAGACCTGAAGAAATACTGCATTTATGGATGAAGTCACAAAGGAGCAGGAGATCTGGAGTTGTTAAACATCAATATTAATTAAACAAAATCTATCAAATTCTATTTTTAACTATGTGGTGTTTCCTTATCCCTCCGGTGGAGGACCAAGAAGGGGGTTCAGCATAGTGTTAGGGAGGCTGTGCTGTATGGTGGCCATTGACAATGCAGCATGATGGGTTTTTCCCTCTGAATAAGAAACTTACTGTTTCAAGGCTTATCCCCAGAAATGAGGATAAGACCTAGGAGGTATAGGAGCACATCTTCCCAAAACTTACTAGAGCAGATTGTAGTTAATAGTGTTGTTGTGGCTATAGTAGTTTTAGTGTGTAAATGAAGCAAGGTTAGTAAATCACTGATAAAACAGATATATAGCAGACTAATTTTTTAACCTGAATAAGATTTTGTGTCTGATATCTCTCCTGTTTATTCCAGCTGCATCAGTTGTCCTACTAGACTACATCAATTCCCTCTTACAGAAGGATTTGCCCTTTCACCACAGTGTATGACACTGGCCACTGTCATAGACACGTACTGGTCTACGTGGACCTAGATTTCATCTGGAATGGCAATTTCAGCATTTTAGTGCTGAGCTCACTCTTCTTGGGGCTAGGGGGAAGGTTGTTACTTGTGGAGATATTTTTGGCATTAGACATGCAACTGGAAATCCTCATCATTCATCGTCACTGACGCTGTCTAGTGTTAATCCTCATTTTTGGCTATGTCCTAGTTGTGTTATTTTTATCCTGACTCTTTACATTCTTCCTGCAGTCTTACTTGGATACTGACTTTTTCCCGGTGTCTTGGCCTGCACTGTTTCATCATGCTTTTGTGAACTGCTCATCAGCTTTCAGGGTCCACAGCAGAGGCAGTCACACCCCAGGGCAAGGCAGAGAGAGCAGAATTAGACCACCAGTGAATGCTTTTGCTGCTTCTGTTAAATAATATGGTTTGGACTCAGCGAAGCAAGGTGGTATAACTGAACAAGCAAAGGTTTTCTAAAGATAGTGCCCTATTCACCTTGCCATTCAAGGAACAGAGCAAGATTGCTCTAAGGTTGGGAATTAGTGAGCAAATTCTCTTTTTTCTCTTTTGGTCTTCCAGGTAGCAAATAAAACTGGCACACATGAAGGAAAGCTTTTAGGGAGGTGTCAAGTGTGGGAATGCAGTCTGCTGGATAATACTCTGTACTTGGGTTTTGGGATTAGAGATACCACTGCCAACTTTTTAATGCAGTAGCTAAAACTCTCAGGTTTAAAAGATTAATACCATTTATTTGCTTCATTTACTCCCACCCCCAAACCTGCACCCCAACAAAGCTAAAGTTTTCTAATCAGCATGTAGCTCCTGCTGTGCTAGCTGGCTTTATTTTTTTTTTACACATTTTTTTCCTATATTGAAAAAGCCTGTGAAGGGAAAAAATGGGTAAGGAAAGCTGAAGCTCAGTTATAAGAGGGATTTGGACGTGTTTTTATAATTGATTTAACTCTTTATTTCAAGTGCCTCTCAATTACTTTTCTGCTAGCACACCAAGGGTAGCAGTGATTTTTTTCTGCAGCAGAGCTAATGCAGTGTTTTCTTAAGGGCTGCAGAGCACAACATGAGATGAGAAAGCGAGAGTTCTTGTAAGGCTGCAGGGCTTGGAGCAACAGAAGAGGGAAGGAAGGGGCTGTTCCTCCCCTGCCCTGAGGCGGCTCGGAGCTATGGAGCAGAGATGCAGGGATGCAGCTCAGAGCTATGGAGCAGAGAGCAGCGGGTGGCAAGGAGCTCCTGTCTCTATAGTCACCCCTGGAATCTTCTTTAATTCTGCCAGAGACCAGTTTAACCCTGTATCATCAGTATTTCCCACATGTTTTAAATGCGATAAAAAGGGGTGTTAAGCAGAGTTTAACGTATTTCTAAATGGGGCTGGCGTGCTTCTAATTTATTTCCCATACCAGGTGAAAAATGTTTCTGCTGTGTGGTATTTGAACAAATCATGTATTTAACTGCTAAGGGATTTTTCTTTGTTTTCTGCACATTCAGCTGGCAGTCCTTTAGTAATAATGGTGTCATGGTATGACGATTTGCAAGACTTAGGTCAAGCACTGAAGTTTATTTGGTACTTCAAAATTACGTATGGTTAGATAAGTGACTTGCATTTTACTATTTGATGAGTGGTAGGTTAAAATCCTAATTCCTATCTCCAGCACAGAAATATATGATTATACAAAGAGTTACAATAGTGTAGCTGTAAGCAAGTACTAATGAGAGAAATTATTATTTGCAATTTCACAGCTGTTTACATGTCTAGAGCCAGCTAAAAGTATCCTACTGAAATAGGACAATATCATTAATTCCACTTCATTGAAAAGTGAGTTTCATAGGGAAACTAAATATCATGACATTACTGAGGCCTAGACAAAAGAAGCATCTCATCTCATCAAGTGCACAAAACAATTTTATTGCAGAACAAGTGGAATTCAGGAGCTGTAGTGTATCCCAAGTTTGCTAAACCAAGCCATATATAGGTGGTAGCAGTGGCAGCATCCTCCTGTCATAGTTCCATCTATTTTTGGATTTATACCTTTACTCTCAAATGGAGTAACTTGAGCACTTGGGGAACGGTAACCAACTTTAATATCCTGATGATACATTTCCTAGACAACTACATTGATCGGTAGTCTAGAAGTACCTAGTAGATAGAGAAACTGTACTGTATCTCATTTCTGTTACACCGAGAGCTTGGCTGACAAGATCTAGCTAATAACAAAAAAGCGTGTGCCAGATCATTTTGATGAACAAGCTCCATGTACAGAGAGCTTGAGAAGTACCATTCTGTGGCCTCTACATTGTGAGTCTGAGACCAAACATATGGGGGACAAGTGGACAGTATGCTGCTCTTTGATTTGCAAGGACCTAGTACTTGTAAGCTTTTAAAATGGATGGTACATTTTCCACATTGAGGGAGTCCCGTGCTGTGGCAATACACTGATGTGGACATCACACCACTTAGTTTTAAGTGATTTTAAGTGAGGAGTTTTCCTAGAGATGGTGTCGCAGAGCATTAACTGAATCCTATTCTAAGCAGCTTTATCTGGGATGTTTGGTATCGATTGGCTTTCTCGATCCAGTCTAGTCTTGCCTTCTCAAATTCTTCCCCAGTTCCTCCCCTTGTTTTCTTTCTGCAGCTTCTGCATCCCTGCAGATGGCTGTACCCCACAGTTAGGTCTTTATCTAGACGTACATATTTAGCTGTGTGTAGGAACTGCAAGTTACTTTTTATTTATTTACTTTGAAAGACTCCCTTAGCTCCCATCTGTTAAAAATTCTACCTCTACTTGTTCTCCCCGATTGAAGGCTTGAAGGAAGGGAGGAGAGGATAATCTTCTCTCCCTAACAAGCAGCTTATATTTAGCTGAGGAACAAAATAACCCAGATCTTTGGGCTACCTGTGGAAGTGGACAGATTAGGCTCCTGATGGCCGGGGTTCCTGCTTCTCACATTGATCAGTTCTGGGCCAGGCCTGTGAAGCAGCTCCTCCACCCACTCTAACAACCACCCCAATCAGTGGTAAACGTTTCGGAGGAAGGGAGGGTTGGAGGGAGAAGAAGAGTGAGAGTCCTGTTCCTTCCTTTCCATCTTTTCTTATTGCTTTCACTAGAAACTAAACTGCAGCCCCCAGAGCACCTTGAAGGATTAAATGCTGATCAAAGGCAGGTTTAACCATATCCCCAGGACAAGCTGCTTAGACACCAAGCAGCACAAGCTGTGGGTTCGCACAGCAACCAGAAAAGCAGAATAAATTAACAATTATCATTTCAGCATGAACAGAGCCGAGTTTTGGAAGAGGAGGCACTGGGAGGGTTCGGGGGAGCAGAATATGGGGGATGCAGATGGAAATGAAGTCAACGTTTATCTCATACATATAGCCAGAAGACATGCTCTTCTTCTGATCTTGGCTGATTTTTGGCATTGGCTGCCAGACACTGCCTTTTCCCTCCTCGGGTTTGGGCTTTTCAGCATAATAGCATTAGTAGCATTAGATAGGAGTTTGTGTTATTAGTTACAACCTAAGGGAGAAGGAAATCTTTGGGGGATAAATTAACAGACCCCTCAGCTATCCTGATTGGCACTCAACCCTTTATTTCCTGCCCACTCTGTTCCAGCCCAGCTTTTTATAGGCTTGCAAAATGTGGAGTATCTTATTCATCTGTTTATTTTGCAGTGATTTCCCCAAGTGAATTCGGCACTTAAAATTTCTGGCTTGAACATAATCAGAGCACAGTTCTGCTCTGGGTTTTCCTAGCATTGGCAAAATCTGCGGAAAAAGGATGCACTGTCTGTTGAAGATGATAAGTGGGGAAGATACTGAAAAGGATTATTTAGCTTTAAGGACAGATGAGTTAGCAAAGACTACTTAACTGTTAGTGGAAGGACTGTGAAGAATCAGGCAGCAAATGATCAGCGTCTAGTTCTCACAGTCTGAAATAACATAGGACCAAAGGGCCAGCCAGTAACACAGGGCAGAGATATAAAAAGAAAGCATCATTTGGTGCTGTGAACAAAAGCCTACATCTTTGTATCATCTATTGCCACGGGGCAGCAGAACCCAGTTCATACATTCAGTCAAAATAGTAACAAGTTGCTGGTGTAAGACCCTGGACTGTGTGTAGCCATCTTTATAGAGCAGGAGGAGGGATGCAGTAACTCCCATCCAGCTTTCTTGGAGCCCAGCAGCAAACCTTTTCAGGGCTTTGAAAATGATGTCAGGCTAACTGCTGTTGTAAGGGAAGAGCAGGCATGGACAGAGGAAAGGTATATATAGGGTCTCTATGTCTTCCCTCCTAGTCCTATGTAGAATTCAAGTAGAGAGAGTCTGAAATCCTGTTTACAGTCCCAGTTCACTCTCTGCCCTCATGGAAGAATATGCCTCAGAGTCATATTTGGGCTCTAACAAAGGGATATTCAAATCACATATCTCAAGTCATTATCTAATGACTAGAGGTCAGGCAGGAATCTCTCCCTGTGGTGCCTCACTTTGCTGGATGAGCCAAGTGTGCTGCAAACTCTTCTTACTCCCTGAGTGGGGTTCAGAGGCAGAAAGCAAAATCTGATGGACTATCCATCCAATTCAGTATGAAATCTCAATATTCTTCTGAAAATTAAGCAGTCTCAGAGGAGAACCCCTCTTGCACGCTGGTGTGGAACAGGCAAAGGGCTCTAATTCTCTGTTCAGCTATCAAGTATGCATGTGAGTAGCATGAGCAGCAGAAGCCTTTCATGAAGGTATATCTTTATTTGTACTAAATGAAAGGAATTCCTTATGAGTGAATAAACCTGCCAAAAGGATTCAACTTTCTCAATAAAACTTCTTTGCTGTGAGTCTGCTTTGCTGCATGGGTTAGAAGCCATCATTTGCTACAACATTAGCAACCCTTTACGAAGAGAACATAAATAAAATTACCATGTTATCTCACTTGTCACTTGAGAAACAAGCACACACTGCTTTGTTTTGACCCCCTGGATAGTTTTGCTTTAACGAAGAGTTTGGCTTAGGAACCTGCAAGTTTCAATGTGATTGGAGTGAAGGGTGATTTACTGGTCCATCAAATGCTGGGAAAACAATGGGGCTGAGCTCAGGGACTAAGAGGTCAGTTGGTTTTAGCTGCTGATGTTTATTCTACTTCTGAATTATTTGATATATACAGGGCTTCCACCCTGTATAGCCACAGAGGGTCATCTAAAGCTTGGATTTTGGGAGGAAAGAAAGAGGCTGAGCTGTACATGCCTTGAGGAAATACAGTGAGATGATGGCTTTGTTGAACTGGCATTAGTAAAGTATACAAGTACATATAAAGTATCCTGATGTTGAGATGTATTAGGATGACTAGTAAAGTTAAAAAGAGAGGTCAGAAGAGCTTCTGGAAGGAAGGGAAGGGTTTGTCTGGTAGTGTTAGATATACTCTGGAGGTTTTATGGCTTTAAGATTTTTTTTTCCATTTGGGAAGCAATCAGCCTTCCATGAGCACGTCCTCTGTAAGCTAAGCAAAACTTTGATTTGTGCCTCTGTGAGTTTTGTTCTTATGCTAAGATGTGCCTAAAGAATTTTGATGTTTATTCTCAACACTCATGCACTAATTAGGAAAGCACAATTATCTCTGTTTACAAGCAGGAAAGCAAGAATGTCAGGCTGTAGCTAAATTTACTCTGCATGTATACTGTATTGCACCGTGAAGTAATGGTCTCCCAGTCATCTGAATCTTGTACTGGGCTAAGATCACGTGGCACCTCCACATCCTCTCATTTTTCCAGGTTTTCCATTCATGAAAACTAGGGTGTTAAGTGGGAGGGTTGACATGTACCCAATTCTTGCCCTAGTTTGGATTTGGGACAGACTTAGAGTACAGACAATGGACTTGGGAGTGTGGAAGCTCCCCAAGTGCATGCTCCTTCCTCTTGGGCTAGAGTGGCAGGAACAGTGAGCCTGGCAAAAATTGCCTTTCCTGACTGCCCAGAGTGAATGATGCAGAAGCAATAGTTGTGGATGACTGACTGCACAAGTGGTAGTAGGTTTTTGGGAAAGACAGTATAATAGGAGAGCACAGTAGAACCTCTGCTGTTGGAGGACACTGACTCCAAGGGCACAGGAACAGGCAGGGAAGAGGGGAGACAAGCAAGAATGAAACTTCCTAATCAGCTGAGAGAAACAAGATGGCTTTGAGGCAGTGACAAGAGGGCTTTGTGGAGGTGCAGAGACACTTAGGAGACAAACCTCATAAAAAATATGAAGAGGCTGTCATTTTACTACTTCTCTCCTAACTTGGCTAGGGCGGTTTTCTTCCTTTGATGGTGTGGGCTGTGGGGCCTGGGAGGGTCACAATTCTCAGCAAACTCTCAGTCTGCTGAGTGTGTGTTGTCTGCATGTATTTCTGTCACACAGAGAATTCAATTCACCTATGCACATGCTCATGTCATATATCACCAAGTGATGTCAGACCTCATCTCGTTGATCTTTTACCTAATGCTTGACATTGAGACTTTAGAGCTTGATTGCTGCAGGAGGAAAATGAAGGATTTGCACTGAGGAGTTGATCCACGACAGAGGCATCCAGCCACTAGGAGCTTGTGCATCAGGAAGCCTTGGGACATTTATAGACAGAAGTGGTTTAGCTGGCACCTTGCCTGATATGTTGGATTTCCAACAGGTCTAGTAACTATGGCGGTGTTGGATCAAGGATTGGACTTGATGATCTTGGAGGTCTTTTCCAACCCAGTTGATTCAATGATTCTATGATTCTATGTGTAGCTACTACCTGCCACCTCAGGAGGGCTGTGATCAGTTGTAATGTGTTATATCCTGATGGAAGTATTTTGAATTGAAAGTTCTTGACTATAGAGAATATATTGCATTCTTCAGAGTTTTCTAATGTGTTTTAAGAAATGATATTTTGTAACACCTAGATAATTTCTTGGCCATTTTTGCTAGGATTGAGGGAAATCTCACAAAATGCCCTTGAGGTGCTTCTGCAGCAGGTGTGTTCCTGGCTGTGCTTTGCTACATGTCAGTGGAAAAGAAATTAAATTAGAAAAAGTGCTTTTATTGCAGCACTTGTTTTTTAAATTAATTTGGGCATTTGTTTAGCTTTACTGGGAATTGGGATTTCCCACTCTGAGCTGAGATAGCAAAGACTCTGGGAAATGTTGGTGCAGCACCCTCCAGATCAGTGGGGTTAAGATGGAATGAGGCACTGTACTGGCTGTTTTCAATAATTTTTAAGCCTGAGGGTGAAGTTCATGTTTGTTTTGTTCCTCTGTCGCTCTACTTCCTCCATAGCCTGTGGTATGCAGGCTGATTCATTTAAACTGTATTCAGGTCAAACATCCATAGAAGTCAAAGGGATTTGTTTGGTGTTGGACTTGGTACCACAAAGAACAATTACAGTTATTGGAGCTATATATGTGATGTTGGTTATTTGCTGTGTTTATTTCATGTCATTGCCAGAGTTCCATGTTCACAGCCCAAACAAAAGACTATAGGTAGCATAGTAAGCCTGAGTGTAATGCAGACTAACCTTTGCTAGACTGGAGGAAGAAGAAAGTGCATTCACAGGCTATTTATTGTGTTTGTGACATGCAGGAGTTGGACAAGACCAATCCCGTAGTCTTGGCACAGAGAAGTCAAGAGATTTGTGCCCATTCTGTGCAATGAGCTTCCAGGTACCCCAGACCCTACCATAGGAGAAAGCTGCAGCTCTTAACAGTATTTCTGTTCTTGGTTCTTGTGTTGCTTTCTTTCTCAGTTTTTCTTCCTGTTTATTTAACAATTCTCTAAGTAGTTGTGCTTCTGTTCCACATACAACTGGTAGATGCAAATGAGGCAACATGTACCCCAAAATATAGGAATAATATTTGCAACCAAGGCATATTGTGCCCAGTGTATTCAGATGTGTAAAATATCCTTGACATTCATTTACCTATAGATCCAGCCAAAACCCTACATGGCATATTCTCCAGTCTTTGGGCAGGCATGGAGCCAATTTCAAGCCTAGCATAAACAGATGCCACTCTTCAGGCTTCAGCATTTTGAACTTGGTGCGCTGTACCTGCCAGGCAGGCCACTCTGCACTCTTGCAGCAGGGAAGGCAGGGGAGTCTACCTGTGAATGGGAAACGGTGTGCCAGGATGGGAACATCTGTCCCCTGACTGGCAGAGCCCTCAGCCAGCATGGGGACTGTGCAGGGCAGATCAAAGAGATCCTCTGTCATCTTTCTCATCTTCTCCACAAATGTTACCCATCTGCACTGGTATTTGCACATTCTGCCAAAGTGACAGCATCATTACCACTTGCTCAGTATTTGAGCTGCTGGAATATTTTCTGCATTATTTAATGCTCAGATAAGATAAAGGTGAGATAACATGTTTGGGTGGGCAGTGAGGGGCTCTGTGCTGCTGGTTCCCCATGCTCGCAGGGAACACTGCTCCTCTGCTCTCCAAAGGGGTACCTAGGTTGCTGAGAAAGCTGCTTGACACCTAATCCTGTTACCTTCAGGTGGGAAATCTGGCCCTCTCAAGCCTGAATGGCAGGAAAATCCGAGGAGCCTTGATAATTATAACATTAAAAAATTTCACCCCAGAAATCAGGGAGTAGCTGGAGAAGCATATAGGAGCTGAAGGGGAAGGATAGAAATGACCCTGAGAGAAAACTGGAATGCTGTATTTCTGAAGCCAAGACAGCACTAGAGAGCTGAGATTATCCTCACAGAACATAATCTTCTTAGGCTTTGTTCACAGCAGCACTGGGCTGTTTAAACAGAGGAGGGAGGGGTTCCAAACCCACATGTCTTTTATTTAAATGCAGGCTAATTTTGCACCCTGTGCTCCTCACCCTCCCACTTAGGATTCTGTCAGTTGGCTCAGAACAAATGGCTATAAATCCAGAAACACACTTTTTCCCTCTCTGGTCTTGATGTTGTGCTTACCACAATATTTCCTGTAGGCCTCTGACTCTTGGAGGATGGAAACAAGCTCCCTGGAAGCTGTGAATTTCTCAGCAGCCCCTACCTTGTTTTATGGCTGCAGCACATCTCTGTGACAGCTCGAAGAGAACAGGGGAAGGACCAAGTGCCCTTTATCCACCTTCAAAGGTTCAGAGGAAATGTCATTACCTTTGCCAGCCTCCCTAGGCATGCTGTTATGTGGCATGCACCACTGTATGGCAGGTGGGACAAGGCTATAGAAGCTTCTATTCTCCATTAGAAAGGATATTTTCTTCAGCAGAAAAAAGCTCTTGCTTTCCCTTATCAGAATATGCTTAGTTTGTTACCAAAAAATGAAGGTTGAAGGGACTGTCAATTTACATTTTTCTCCATGAAAAATCAAATTCCTATCAGGAAAATATAGGTTATGCAGTCCCATCATTTCTCCCTCCATGGTAGTCAGATGTATTTCTCCCCATTAACACCCCTTTGCCACATACCCTCTGTGCAGATCCCAGGACAGCAATTTCAGTCTCAGAGCTTGCTGTTTCTGATATAGGGAGGCACCCAGCCCCACAGGTGCATTACCTGAAATGTGGAGAATGGTCATTCCTGCTTCATTCCTATGTCATATATGCCACCTTCCTTCTGCTCGTCTCCCAGCATGACCCTTCTTTATGCCTTATCCAACAGAGGTAGCTTATTTTCTCTCTTCACAATGCCACTGCTACCTGTATTGCAGCATCCTCTGAATGATAAGAGTGTACAGTTGTGCCTTATGCAGCTGTTTGGAGAGGAAAACAGATGTATATATATATATATATATGTATGGAAATGGTGTCTCACAAGTCCTCTTCACAGACCACCTGGTAATGAGTGGCTCAAAGAGAGATTAGTCCAAACATACAAAGTGTCACTGTTAGAGTGAATTGTATTGTAAATTGAGGGCAGCTGAACAAGATGCATTATAAAATGTCTGTTTTGAAATGCATCAGTTTTAAAACAAAGAATGTAAGGCATCCTTATAGAGTACCTTAGGAAGCAGTGATTTTTGCAAAAGACTTTGGGGTCATGGCTGTTACTCAGATGAAAATGAGTTCTCAGGATAATGTTGTGCCCAAAGGACTAAATCACTCTCTAGATATGTAAACAGGAGAATATTGAGTGGGAAAAAAAATGCATCTGATTTTAGTATGATAGTGACCGAGATCCATTTCTAATGCTTACAGTTGCTATTATCTTAGACGAGAGTTAGTTCTTAAATATGATAATTGGTAAAAAGATTGGAAAATTTGTCAGTGAGTGATGAGTGGTATCCACCTGAAAAGGAGGAAACATGGAAGACCCTGTTGTTCCCTACAACTGCTTGAAAGGATCTTGTAGTGTGGTGGGTGTTGGTCTCTCAAGTAAACAAGTGATAGGATGAGAGGAAATGGTCTTGAGTTGTGACAGGAGGTTTAGATTGGATATTAGGAAAAATTTCTTCACAGAAAGGGTCTTCAAGCATTGCAACAGCCTACCCAGGGAAGTGGTAGTCACCATCGCTGGAGATATTGAAAAGACATATAGATGTGGGGGTCAGGGACATTGTTAAGTGGTGGACTTGGCAGTGTTAGGTTACATTTGAACTCGATGGTCTTAAAGGTATTTTCCAACCTAAATGATTCTGTGATTCTATAGGATGATGGAGTGACAATAAAAATCTGCAGTTACCTACAAAAACGGTAAACAACAATTTAATAAAAGAGCTTTTACATTTTTAAAAGTGAAAGTGTGACATAATTGTGCAGCTGGAAGTTTAAGCTGGACAAACGTAGACAAGGCACAGTCTGCACATTTCAGTTTTCTGCAGTGTGGCAAAGCCATCACTGCTGGCAATTTTTAGTCAAAAATCCTCTCTCCTACCCCCACCGAAAGAATTATTAAAAAAAAAGAAAGGAATTTGATAGTTTGGACACAGCTATTAGACTTCAAGTAGGATTTTAAACAAGAAAGTTAGCTTGAGTTGTGTTAGAGTTCAAAGCAGATTTCTTCACGGCTGAAGAAAAAAATAAATCATGCATATCCATCTCTTCCATCTTCTGCAGAATCTTCACTGTTGAAGCCTTGCACTGGAGGGCAAGAAACAATGGCTTCTCCTCCCTCCGTGGTGATTCTTTCCTTGCACTAGTTGAACTCTCCCAGTCCCCTCCTGCTGTGTACAGAGCTGCAGTGTAGGTGACTTACAACATCAGCCTTTCCATTCTAAGAGGAAGTAAGCTAACATCTTTCTCAAATCATTTAAGCACACAGAATTTATCTTGCTAAAGCCTGACTACTAGACTTTTCTTTCTCCTGCTGCCTTGTCAGAGCAAAATCACATAATCTGTATGTGACATAAAAAAGAAAAAAAAAGTAAAAAACATTCTTGTAAGAGATTGTCACCTTGCCATTGTCTTGAGTCCTCTTTCCTTACCCACTGGAAATGGGGAACTGTTTCCTTTTTGGTAAAGAAGGACACATGCTTTTTAACAGGTGATTCCTTAAAGCTGTAATTTACATCTCCTCCTCCTCCTCCTCCTCTTTACCAACCCACCCATCACGCTCAGTCTCCTGTTACATTTTGCTAGTGCCACCAAGTGCTGGTCATAAACCATCGCCCTAATTACTCAGAACATGGGGTTGAACGGTTAGTTAGCAATGCAATTGCAATTACGGCAGCTTTTCAGGTCTAATAGCACTTCATGTTTCACTGCTTTTTATATGTCACTGGTTAAGATGATGAATTAGAGGTACTAGTGCACCACCTGCTCATGTTCTCTCTTGGCTATAGTAGCATACCCATGGTGATGCTGTCTAGAGATAGGGTGGTAGCTAATTAGGAGCAGCTGCAGGTGGCTGGGGGTGATTGACCTGTGCTACTCTGTGGATGTAGCGTTCTTAGTCTGAATTTTCCCATATTCTTTCAAATATGTGATCTGTCTGTTTCACCACCATAAGTACAGTATATAATATTGTTTCTTCTCTGTGTTAAAGGAGTTTCCACAACAGTCTTGGGATAAGAGCAACAGATGCAAACCCTTGGAGAAGAGGAATATTAAATTGTATGCAACTTTTCCTTCTCTTAACTTTAGCTTCTTAAAATGAGGTATGAAAGGAAAAAGAGAAGCTGCAGCTTTGAACTTTTAATGTATCACAGTATCTTTGAACTAACTGGTGCATGAAATGTTCTTAAAATTCCTTAAAAATATGATAGAGAATTATGATGTGTAGACTTTTTTCAGGGATATATGTTAGGGGGATGAATATTGGTATAAAGGACAGAGTTTAGTCTGAGTCTGATCTTGAAGTTCTTGGGTATTGACTTGTAATTAAGAGCTTTAATTGTCTGGTCTGAGGCTCTCTGAAGAACTCTCCCTTACATTGCCCTTTATCAGTTTTAGAAGATAATATTTAAGCAGCACTGTATTAATACTCTCATAATTGCTAATAAAAAACCTGTACATTTTCTCATCATATCTTTGATTCAAGTTCAAGGGAAACTAGCCCTTTAGCTAGAGCCTTTAGAGGAATTTTAATATGGGTGTGTTAGTTTGGATATATGTAGTGTGTCAGTATACTTGGGTAAAGTGCTGAATTGTTGAATTTAATTGATTGAATATGGCTGCAGTGGTAAATTGACAGCCTGTCTGCCAGCTTCCTCTTTTTATTTACAGCATATGTATACAGTGATGGTAGTTTAAGCTACTCACATACACTTACGCTGACTTGGAGAACTCCTCTGTATGACCAGAAAGGAAATCTCTGTTATGGAGTCATTCCTTGTATTAGCTGTTAAGGTATTCCCCAAAACACTCCTTGCTTTTTTAGAGTGCTTGTTTGATAACAGTATGTGTTGGTTTTGCTGCATTGATACTGTCTCTGAAAATCAGATCCATATCCATGAAACTCACATCAGAATGGTCCCGAACCACCAGCAGACATTTGCTTTCAATTTGCTCAGTTTCAGTTGCTCCTGCCCTGGATCAACAGAAAGCCAGCAAGCTAGCTGTGAAATGCTATATGGCCTCTTCTTGTCCCCCTTTTGCCAGTTTGGGATCTAAACTTAGGTGAAATAAGTTTCTGACTCAGTCCCAGCAGCTTTCTGAAACATGAATGACAGCTGGAGACAGAGGAACTTGACATACTGTGCAAAATGAAAATATGTCAGGGAGAGAAACACACTAACGATGTGGATGGATTTTCTTTTTTTTTTTTTTTTGGTTTTTTTTTTTTTTTTTTTTGTGGAGCAGAAGGTATGTGGCCAAAGAGGTTCTCAGTGTTACTGAGGAGATATTTTGTGGCAAGAACAGTAGAGTGAATGAAGCACACCATAGAGTCATGTGTCTGCCATGAGGGTAGCTTGCTGGTTGTAGGAGACAGAAAATGTAAATAGACACATTTTAAGACCAGATTCTACCTAATATTTTAAAACAGTATTACAGTTGCAGTACAATATCTCAGCCAATAGGTAGAAAAGAGCCAGGAGTGCCTTGACCACATTTGAAACAGCTCAAGGAAATTAAGTAATTATGCTTAAGGGTACTGAAATTACACTCTGTTCCTATACAAATAGGCTGCTTTTATACAATTTAAAATAAATACATATACTAATAAATACATCTTCATATTTTCAGTCTCCTCTTAAGGTAACAAGCAGAAAGCAGTTGTACAACAGTTGACACATTTTCCTGCCTTTGCTGCTGATACTGATGACCAGATCTGGGGATGCATGTGCATCTCACGCACTGTTGCATAACAGTGTGTTTTGTGAGCTGATTTATTTTCAGCCTTCTAGCACATGACTGCTTTAGACCACTCTCTCTTCTTGTCCCAAATTTCTCTTGCTCCCTCCCACAGTCCTTCTTAGCATGCTGTTTTGTGGCTAGCGCCAGTCTGCATATCCTTTAAGAAAAAACCCTTGAGGAATATCGTGCCATTATGAATGTGTCCCAGACTTTTTCCAAGATATGCTCAAAATAATTTTTCCCCTTTTACAGCATTGCCCCATTTCCTTGATTTAAGATGACTCGACTTACGTTTCCTTAAGTTTTAATCATCTTTTTCTTTGCAGAGCGTGGCATATACCTTGCTTGAACTTGGCCAGTTATGTCCGAATTTGGACTGTCACATACTGAAAGCAGGCCAACCTCACATTTGGCTGGCTTAGCAGAAAGAGGCAGTATGCAGAGGAAGTTAAACATCCTTAGGGTATGATGTGGTTTGTTGGGCTCCCAAAGACAGACAGAGATATTTCAGCTAGGGAAGCTGGGTACATAATACACTAATAATTGCCTGAAAGCAGTGAGGAACATTTAGCCCCTTAGCCCATTGCTCATTTACTGTGTGCATTACTGTTTGTCTGATAATGAGTGGAGGGACGAACAACATGGAAGTGACAATGTAGTATTGTAGTGTGCTGGAGTTGAAAAGCAGGCTGCTCTTAGAGGGGAATGCCACTCCTGAGCAGAAGCCTGTCCTATTTTATGTTTAGGACGAGGGCCGTGTATATGCTGTGCATATTAGATATCTTTCTTACAGAGCTTATGTCATAAATATTATCAAGACAAAGAAACCAGTATTAAGACTCACATGTGTTTAGGGGGAACTGGACATGATTCTTTACTCCTGCACCAGTATCATGTTCCTGCTTAATCTCTCTAAAATTCAAAATCCCTGGACCTTGAGAATAAGACTGTTTGCTGATCCCCCTCTGCAGCAGCCCTTTCTTGCTGACAGTGTAATATCTTTTTGTAGGATTTTTCCTACTATCATGCCTTCCTGGTAATCTTGAAGCTGATGTGTGTTTGATACCTACATTGTCCTCTTTCCTCTGTATCCTTCATTTCCATTTTGTTTTTTGCTCACTAGATCCCGAGAAAAGAGCAAACAGTCATGTCAGCTCATTGCTTCCGGTACCATCACTGTTATTCTTACCCTCTCAGATCTGGTTCTCAGTTCTGAAAAGCAGTCTCCCCAGACTCCAGTATAAGTTTGAAATCCAGAGCAGGATTTGACTTGAGCCTGACCCTGTCTTCGACTGCAATATGTATTTGCATTCTCTCTGCTGTGCCTAGCTCATCCTTCTGTCTACGACCTAGCAGAGGTGAGCAATGGTTCCCAGAGCCCATCTCCAATAGGCTGAAACCTGTGAAAACAGGATGTGTAGGAGATCCTTACCTTCCCTCAGTTTTAGTGAAAGAACAGTGTTTAGAGCTAGGCATGTTTGTGCTTCAGTGCACATGGAAGCTGGAGTGTGCAGGAAATGCAATGCAGCCTTCTGGCGGCAGCTCTGTGGCTACCTGACCCTCTGAACACATCCTGAGAAAGGAGGGAAATACTGTTGTCCCTTTTACCAGCAGCACAGGGACACTGAAAACAGACTCCTGATCCCCAGTACTGATCTTCTTGTGTTGTACCTATTAGTCATTACATTCTTTGGGAACTGGCAACAGAAACCGGAAATCCTGACTGAGCCAAGCCTCTTGATTCCTTATTCTCATTACTCTTCTTCCACCTTTATTCTTGTAGCATGTAAGAAGCAACATTATTCCATACGGATTATAGCCCTTATACTATGCACTGCTTGGTTAAATATTGCACTAGAGCATTGAAGGAGAATTTTATTATTTTTATCTTCCCTTTTGTAAAGAACAAATATAAGTTAATTATATATCTAAAAATACATGTGACCTTATATAATCATTAAATGAAATATCATCAGCTTAATAGCCAGTTGGAAAGGGAGAAAAGCAGCCCCAGACACACACAAGGGAGTCCCAGGTGAGAGGGAATGGTGTCCTATGCCTGGAGGAAGCCAAAGTCAGTGCGATCACTACTGGGCCACTGCAGAGTGCAGCTCTCTGGGACAGCAGTCAGCAGTCTGCTGTGGACTGGAGTTGGAATGGGCTAAGGTTACCTTCACAGCTATAATTTCATTACTGCTGCTTTTTCACGGAAAGTGACTTTTTTCATTTGTTCAGCAAATGAGGCAGAGGAAGAATGGAGGGATATGTGGCACGGAAGTGATTTCATAAACCCCAGGCTGAATTCATGTTTCTTATGAGCTGGGAATAAGAAGATTGGGTTTAGTTCTTTTCTCACTTTGACTGTGATCTGAAAGTAGTGCTACAGAAGCTAGAGAATTTGTATCACATTGAAACTGCATAAATGCAAGAGGGTTTGGGCCAGTTTTTCAAATAATTGCTTAGTTTCAAAGGGTTTTCCTAAAGGACCATTCCTGGCTAATTCTGCTTCTGTACAGGCTTCTGATTATGTGAAGTTCGTGAAAAGAACCGGAGAGCCTTACCTCCTGCTTTGCCTACCCACAAACGAAGATCTATACTTGCCATGTCAAATTTAAGGTGAAGGAAAAGATCTCTGTATTTCAAAGGATTTTCAGTGCCTTTTTACAAACAGTAATCCTCTAAAAGCCAAACGGTGTAATACCTCGTATCTCCAAATTACTTTGCATCAGAAAGGTGGAGATCAAATTCTGTCCTAACTTTCTTTGAAGAGTACCAAGACTAAGATACAGTGACAGAGAGAACCATATGTGGAGACCTTGGTAGACTCTTAAAAAAGAATTAGGAGGCTTTCCTGTGTATTTTTTAACTGTCATTGGCATTATCAAAACTGTGGCAGCATAGAAAGAGTGTGAAGTTTAAAGGTGAGGAGAGGAACATACCTCTCAATTAATTTCTCACATGCAGCAGCATTATCACCTATTTAGGTATTTATCTGCAAACTGAGAAAATTGAAAAACTAAGAGACCAAATAAGACATGTACTTCAATACCATTAGTGATCTAAGCCTGCATGCCTTTGACCATGACTGTCTTCAGTGGGAGCTACAGTTCTTGTGTGTTGAAAATCAGATTTTTAAGTATTTATTTTGTTGTAAGTGCTTAAAATTAAGTACTGTGGCTTTACATTTAGAAACTTAGTCTAATGGCACCATGGCACTGGGATCTAGAGATAGAAAGTATTAGGATTATTCTGACATTGTTCTTTTTACTTCAGTAGAGGTTTTCCACGTTTAATCATTCAGTGTTTCAGATTTCAGGCCTGCACACACACAGTGCAGGTACGTGTCTGTTTAGGGTTCATTGCACCATAGAGGAACTCTGGTCTGATCTTAGTGTGGTGGGATTGTAATGTGCTGTAAACTAATTTGATAAGAAATAGACACATCATCCAGTCAAGAGATAGATAGACAGACAGACACTTCCCCCATCTTGGGAGATATGCCTTGCCATACTTGTGAAGGAAACTATCTATCTTGCTAAAATGTTAACTGTCTACCTTTTTTAGTTTCTTCTGTTTCAAATTTTACTTAGGTTAGATTCAATAAATGACATTTCTTCAGTGGCTTTCACATATGTTGGATGTTGCTGATAAAAGCCTTATACTTGCTGCATTTACATGACACATGGATGCCAGATACACTCTGAAACTAATTTTTAAGCACTTAAGGGCACTTTACAATACTTGTTACATTAGATGCAAACGCTGGTTTCTGCAAAGTCAAAAACTGTTTCAAGGATAAGAAGTGGATCGAATTAATAAAGCTGAAATTATATTGGGTTGCTTCAAAGCCATTTGTTTATGTACAGAACACCTGGAAAATCTCTCATTCTGCAAAAATAATACCACCCACCTAAGCAAAGACAAATCAATACGGAAAATACCTCTGCAAAATGTAGCAGAACTAAAAGGAGACTTGAGGAGGATCTAAATTAAAAGTCTTATAGGAACGCTGTGAAAAGATAATCTCCCACACTTCAGTGCAATTTTTTTACAAACCATTAAGTACTCCTATGTTTTATATAAAAAAATTACATATTAATATCTAGCATTTAGGTTGCATTTTTCTGATTTTCAAAGTGCTGTGTAATGTCAGAATCTTGTTGTCATCTTGACGCCTTGTATGTTTTTTTAGTACTTACATTTTTTGTTTAGTTTTTCCAAATGCAACCAATTCAGTGCTTAATTTACCTTATATAGTTTGCTGCTAGTATCCTGAATTTGACCTGAAATACAAAGACAAGTAGTACAAGGAGCTTGTCTCCTGTCTTAAAGAAACAATTGGGATAAAAAAACCCATCTGTCTGCTGAAAGAAAGCTCTTCAGGTGGTGTGAACCGACTTCAGCAGAGCTGCACAGACTTATCTTCACTGAAAAAATGACTCAAAATAAAATAATTTCCACAGTAGAAGAAATGTCTTAAGACATCCAGAGGAAAAAAAAAATAAAACGACATGCAAACTAATACAAACTACCTGACAGGGTCAGCTTAGTAAAGATTGAATTTAATCATTGGTCCAGAGAGGAGTTAGTTAAAGCTTGTAGCGAAGAGATTATGAGGTGTCATTTGCTGTGGGTTCTTGAGAAATTATCTGGAATGTGGTTTGAATGGCATTGCTATACCCTCCTTCCGTCTAGCAGCACTTGAGTCATCTTCTTGTTGAATTTCAAGAGCCACTAGAGAGAAGAGGGGCCAAGGCTGGTGTCAGATCCTCGTTGACAAACCACATCAGTTTTGCAGGATCTTTTGCATTGTAGCAGTATTGCAAAAAGCAGGGATTCTCAGAGCAAAATGCTCTTGTATTTGATTTGCTGCATCAGGGGGATGAATGGATAGAGTAGTTAAACCAGTCCAAAGAAATGAAGAACAATCTGCTTCTCTTGACTTGCTATTTCTGAAAAAGAACTAGGTTTAGAAACTGGTTTAGAAAACATTTGGTGTGGTTCTGCTATTCAATTGCTTTGTATTTTTGCATCAATGTAAATTAATCCAAAACTGAAAATATCAGAACTCCAGCAAGAATATTTTTTATAGCTTACTCCAAAGAAAAGATAGATCCAATTAAAAACAATTTGTGAACATAGTCAAATTCCAAGGTATTTGTGCCTTGATGTAGATTGGAACTTTTTCTGATTAGGATTGTCTTTGCTTGGAATTAAAAGGGATCAGAAATGTTGGCCATGAACATACTCCTCTGAGATTTAAAGTGCAGCTTTGTGAAACAAAAGGGTTTTGAACAAACATGAAAAGGTGATGGAAATGTCAAAATATATCCCAGGATATATCAGCAGACCTGTCATACATCCAGCAGAAATAAGGAAGCATTAGTGCTATTGTGTACAATTGTGATGTGGATTCTTTTAGAAAGTGTGTCTAGTTTTAGTCACTTCCATTCAAGAAGGATGAGTTTCTTCTGGAACAGAAAACGGGAAGAGCTTCAAGGCTGTTGAGGAATGAAAAATTCTTCATGGAAAATGATTGTAGAACAGTTTGAATTGTTTAGCCTAGAAGAGCAAATGCTAGGAGAGGAGATGACTATTCCCTGTATCTGCATCAGTTAAGCACCAAGGAGGATAAGGGCTCTTTGAACTTGGAAAGGCAAATTTTACCTAAAAAGAAAACAGTATAAATTTGAGATAGGTAAGTGGAATTCAGAGATGAGAGGAAAATTCCTAACCCTTACAGTGGTGGTTTTCTTGGACAGTTTCCAAAGAGAGATGGGCAGATAAAGACAGTCATAGAACTGTTTTTAAGATGGAGCTTGAAAATGCTTTTTCAAGCAGAGCTGGCATGGACAAATGGAGAAGGATAAGAGATAGCTCTGCCTAAGTTTGAAGTTGTTCAAACATGAATAAGGTCAAGTCCAGAAGTTTCAGAGTTATCATAGCCTGGCACTGTGACCGAGATAATGAGACCTGTTGAGCTAGAGGACATATTAGCCTGGGCACAGCACCACAGTAATGTAGCTGCCAGTCTGCAGCCAGTTCATTTTAAACCAGCTTTGAGCACAGAATGGAGTGAAACATAGTTATGTCTTTTGTGTAGATAGGCTCTGAGTTTCGCATGATAAACACAATTCAGGCGAAAATCCCTTTGCCTTGCTTTTGTACTACAAAGAGGGAAAGCTAAGGTGATGCTAAAGGTTACTTGTGGTGAACATATAACCTTTTCCAGTACTCCCAGACTGGAGAGGATTTATCTTTATCTTCAGCTTATGATACAATTTCCTTTTATGACCAAGTGACCTGCCTAGTGGATGAGGGAAAGGCTGTGGATGCAGTCTACCTGGACTTCAGTAAAGCCTTTGATACTGTCTCCCACACATTCTCCTGGAAAAGCTGGCAAGCCATGGCTTGGACTCTTTGCTTAGATAAAAACTGGCTGGATGACCAGGCCCGGAGAGTGGTGGTGAATGGAATTACATCCAGTTGGCGGCTGATCACTAGTGGGGTTCCCCAAGGGTCAGTATTGCGTCCAGTCCTGTTTAATATCTTTATCGGTGATTTGGATGAGGGGATCAAGGGAACCTTTAGCAAGTTTACAGCTGACACTACTTTGGGTGGGTGTGTTGATCTGCTGGAGGGTAGGAAGGATCTGCAGAGGGATCTGGACAGGCTGGATCAGTGGGCTGAGGCCAACAGTATGAGGTTCAATAAGGCAAAGTGCTGGGTCCTTCACTTGGGCCACAACAACCTCATGCAGCGCTACAGGCTGGGGGCAGAGTGGCTGGAAAGCTGCCAGGCAGAAAAGGACCTAGAGGTGCTGTTTGACCACTGCTGAACATGAGCCAGCAGTGTGCCCAGGGGGGCGAGAAGGCCAATGACATCCTGGCCTGTGCCAGAGATTGTGACACCAACAGGACTAGGGAAGTGATTGTCACCCTCTACTCAGCAATAGTGAGGCCACATCTCCAGTGGCCCTCGCTTGAAGAAAGACATTGAGGTGCTGGAATGTGTCCAGAGAAGGGCAATGAAGCTGGTGAAGAGTCTAGAGGGAAGTCATATGAGGAGCAGCTGAGGGAGCTGGGGTTGTTTAGCCTCAAGAACAGGAGGCTTAGAGGAGACTTCATGGCTCTCTACAACTACCTGAAAGGAGGTTGTAGCAAGGTGGGGGTCAGCCTCTCCTCCTAAGCAACTAATGACAGGATAAGAGGATGTAACTTCAAGCTGTGACAGGGATAGTTCAGGCTGGACATCAGGTGGAATTTTTTCACTGAAAGGGTTGCATTGGAACAGGCTGCTCAGGAAGCTGGTGGAGACACCATCCCTGGATGTGTACAAGAAATGACTGGACCTAGCACTTAGTGCAGTGGTTTTAGTTGAAAAGGTGGTGTTCAGTCAAGGGTTGGACTTGATAATCTTGGAGATCTTTTCCAACCATAAATGATTCTATGATTCTATGATTTTATTAATGGTAGCAAGGAGCACTGTTTATCAAGATACCATGTTACAAGTCTATATTTTGAATTTCAAGGAGATGCAGCTGCACAGCCTCATTCTAAAGCCCCCTTCTGAGCATGCATTCTCTATAGCTATATGTTTCTCTCACTTTCTGTCTTTCAAATGTTCAGAATTATAATGGAGGACTTCACAGCTTATAGTTAGAGAGACACAGGGAGAAAAAAGGGCAGATGGCTAGTAGTGCAGGATTTGGGTTTCATACCCAGGTTTGGAATTTTCTCTGCCTTCCAGGATCAAAATAGCCTGAATCTCTTGACCATCAACACATACATACTGTTTATTTAGGGAATGATGCAGAGGGGACAGATTGCTTGAAGAGGATTTAATGAGTTATTGGTTAACTGAAAGAGGTTTTATTATTGTTTAACTATAGCTTTTCAATGTGCTTTGAAAGGCTTATAGATAATGGCAAAAGCTCTAGAAGCTCCAGAGTATTTATGGAGCCTTGGTGATCTGTTCTTCATCTTCCCTGTTTTCATATCACACCAGGAATTTCTTCTACCTTTGTTGACGTGCTGACAGCTTCTCTGTCCTCTAACCTGCAGGAGACTGGCAGCTACTGCTGTGGGGGCAGTCCTTCACTTAGGCAAGCTAAGATCCATATGCAAGTGTGGAATTGTAGTCAAGGAAAATGCTATTTGGGCTGCATAATTAGAGGATAAATTGTTATTTGTCAACCAATGGAGAATACAGAAACCTATCTTTATCTAACGTTTTATCATTAGCTGAAGCAGAGGGAGGATTTTTAAGTTCAATTTCAATAAAGAGAAGATAATATAGAGCTGAAATTCTTAAATTAGCTGCTTTTATTGTAGTTAGTACTTTGGTTAATCTTTTTAATTTATCGCTTAGTACACGGCAATTACCCACCATACGGAAATAAGCCAAGGTTATTGTATTAGTGAGATATGTTTGCAGTGTGCAGGCTGGAATGAAACCATACAGACTGTGTTATCAGTTAGTGCAATAGTGGTAAGAGGTCTGTTGAGAGATCTGGGTAGATTTCAAACAGTGACCTCTTGACCCCTCTTATCAGTTCAATAGTAGGTAGAGAAGCTCTCCTAGGGGAGCTTGACTCACAATGATTAATGCTGTTCTTTCTTTAGTTGAGAAGGGCCAATTGATAGGATAAAACTTTATGGAGTTATTTCAATCATTTGATGTGGCAAATCATGAGTTATCATTATCTAAATTAACACAGGTTGGTACAAAGGCAGAAGAAATAAATCCCTTTATGGATTACTTCCAGTACAGTACACAAGTAATTTATTTGGCTTAATAGATGTAATTTTCAACCTGGTAACCTGAAGTATATAGGAGCCTTAAGTTTCCACATGGAGATAATTATTATCCTTTCAGTTCATTATTTGCCCGTAGAGTGTGTGTTCAGCAGGTTCTGCTGATAGTTAAAGCACAAGAAAGGACTGCTGGAGATTGCAGAAGAAAGGAGGTGAATGCCTGTCCACTTCCATAGTGATAGAGAGTTATCAGGTATTTTGTGTGACTTTGGCTGACCTTTTCCAGTTTAGTTGGACAAATTTTATTTGGCTGTAGACAAACATTTAGCCCTCTTCAAAAAGCACTCTGATAGTTTGCTGACATCCTCAACGACAGCTTCAGCTGAAAAACTGAAGAAAACTCAGCCCTCTTTCTGGAAAATGTCTCTCCCAGTGTAATACATTTGCAGGAATCACTAGGAATCTCTCCTTTATAACCCAAGTTGTATCTACTCTGTGGACTTCATATTCTAGGGCTGACAGTCTAGCACTCTGTACCAGTACTGATGTCACTGCATTTGATCAAGTTGTATTGCAAATCACATTAGTCATGACATGTCTACACCACCCACCCATTCTTATAGCAAATAGTTGTTTCCAAAGTCCCAAAAATTATTTCAGTTCTTGCTAAATTACTGATCCTTAATGCTGCAAACATTTTAAACAAAATTACTCTTTTATATATGAAGCAAAAACACCTGTGTAGCTATCCTTGTGTTTTCCTCCACTCCCTTTTCTTCTGTGAGAAGAACTGAAATGGAAGATGTATTTTGATGTGGAACACTTTGAGAGGTGGAACAGGGAAGTTGGGGAATACTGCACACATATACACTGCACACAGTGTATATGGGAAAAAGTTTAGGGCTGTTTGAAGATGAAGGTTTTACTCTGAAAATGGTAGTGGTATCTAAGAGATATTTTTCTCCATTAAACACAATGCACAAGCATGTGCCTAACTTTAAACCTGTCCTTAAAGGTCTTGCAATAAAATATTATACTTGTTTGGTACTCACTGAGTTTGTGCCCTGGGACTACTATTTTGTTCCATATGTTTTCAAGTCATATGTTCATAACTATGGTGCTCCTACATTCACCTGAACAGAGAAGGTGAAGTGGAAGATACTGTGAAAAATACAAATCTGATTTGTTGCTTCCTGTGATTTTTTTTTAATAATCTTTTTTCAAGGAGTTATTGACTTCTTGGAGAAGTCATTATTTTCAGCAGCATTTTAGAGGACAAATATAGCCTTAATTCAAACTGACAGCTTTAAGTATTCTCTCTGATAGCCAGATTCGTCATTGTTGGCATGGTTAAATGCAAAGCACGTGTGGCTTCAGATTGCTGTAGTGGCTCTGGAAAACATACAAATTGTAATCTGAAGGTCAAAAATAAAACCTGAACTTTTTATTTTCAGTGCTTTTTTTTTTAGCAAACATTTACTTTGTATTAAAAGTTAATACATTTAATACCACTTTCCTTTTCCTGAAAAAAGCTCCAGTAATCTCCAGTATTCTGGATGTACCTTTCAAGCCATAGTCACGTTGCCACTTCTAGGGTACAATATTGCAGCTGTTGAAAATACCTACCAAGAATGAAGATACAATAAAAAATGCAGCATTCTGTCGAACCTAGAAAAAGCATTTGAGGGGAAGAATACCATTTTCTGTAGCAGGATCTAAGAAAGACATAAGGTAAACCCCTTATCTATTTTAAAAGTGCAGTGCAGCTCTACAGGTCCATACTTTCATCAAATTTCTGCCCATTTTACATGTAGCCTGCATACACAACTTTTGGAGCATCTGAAATATCACAGAAAAAATTAGGTACAGAATAAAATAACTATCTGACAGTATCCCCAGGTGTATTATCTGCAATACCACTCCATTGCTTTTAAAAGACACCTTAGTAAAGGAAAATTGAGGTCACCTGGTGGCAGTATAAAAGTGTGTTTACAGGAAGAAAATGCCAGGCACTAATGGGATCTTTAATCTGTAGAGGAATATATAATGAAAAACAGTAGCTAAAAGCTGAATCTAGATATATTCAAATGGAAAATCAGGTAAATTTTTAATAAAGATATCTTTTATAAGATATAAATAGACTGATCATTTACACAAAAATATCAAAATAAGCAGAGACTTCCCTGTCTCTGTCTTTCTGTCAGGAGATTTTCAAGGAGATATCTTTAGTGTTCTGAAGCACCTTTACCCTGTTTGTCTATGGGATTGTATTGTTTTAATATAGAGATGGTTGTGTACCTTAAGTTTTTGTGCTAATTAGAGGCCAGCTAAAGTGATCGAATTGTGTTCCTACTGTCACTCCATATAATACTCATTACTCACGTACACAAGAAAGTACTGTAGCAGATAAGATACTCCCTCTTAGCTCTATGGTAGGTTTGTCTCTCACTTCAACATGTTCATGGATCAAAAATTAAAGGTTGATTTCAAGTATGAAATGTCAAAGCCAAGAAGATATCTAGTGATATTCCTTAATAGATGATGCTTTGGAATAAATTAGCAATGAGAATGGAGATCAGAGGAGTAATTTCTTAGCTTACAAAATGTTGTTCTAATTGTATCTTCTGCTCTGTTGCACACCTAGTTCTTTGACATAGTGTGGTCTCAGCTGCTGATCAGTTTAATTTACTGTAAGCTGAGATGAGCTGTACCCATCATTGTGACAAAAGATGTACCTGAACCTTTTGATGAGGCTGCAGATCTTTAACACATCCTGGACCTAGGTATTTTTCCCCCTCACAGTTCAATGAACATCTTCTTTAAAAGACAGGGAGAGTGTGAATAGCTGTTTACAAAGACGTAAGCAAAGCTGTTTCCCTCAGGCCAACAAACATTTAAAAATCCATTTTAACACATGCACTTATACTATCTGTTTCTGACAGAAACAGTCTGTCTAGTCAATCTTACTGCTTGCTAATTCTTCTATCAAAATAGGAGATGAAAAAGGTTATGTATGGTTTTCTTACATCTATTGCTTCCCATCATGATAGCTAGGGCTATGCATAAATGTGGATCTTTCTTCAGTCACAGTGAACTTGCAGATTTGGGAGCCCACTGGAAAATTATTTAACTCAGTTATTGAGCCTCCTAAGCAACCTTTTTTTTTGCTTTGGATAAATCAGAGAATGGTCATGGGCCATACTACAGTATGATGATAGTGCATGTATTTGCTGAAGGAGAGAAGTAGTGAGCAGATGGGCACCAGTCATTTCCTAACAGCACCTTGGGTAGCCATCCAGACATCTTTTCCTGTTAACGAAGTGAAACAGAATAACTCTGGGCATGATGAGAATCAAGGTTAAACTCTTTCTTTGGGCATACTTATTCTCTGCCTCTTCCTTGGATGTTCACACCCTCTTCTTGGGGGATGTGGAGCCTGATGGTACCCAAGTCATGCATATTTCTGCTGAATAACCTCTCCTGACTACCTTGCCGTATCCTAGTGTATAGATGATGTAGAGGCCTCTTTCCTGATGTACATTTTGAGTGTAGAGAGGGAAAATTCTTGAGATCTGAAGGCCATTGCTGAAATGGCCAAAGGAGGTATTCATCCCGCTCACAAGCACTCTTGTCTTTCATCCCAGCCACAGTTCTTGGTCTTTGGCATATAATATTTTCAGATTTTCAGAAACACTTTATTGTGCTTGTAGGTGGGTTTCAACATGTTTTACAGCTTGTATACCTTATGTGGAAGCATCTGCTTCCTTTTCTACGTGGAGATTGTTGTACTTTCCAGACTGAAATGATTGGGATGTTATGAAAATCTAAACTGCTTCTTGGTCTTAAGAAATGATAAAGTTAAATCTTAAAGAAATGCATTATAAATAATAACATCAGTTGGCTTCTGTGAAATGGCTTATGATGACTGTTCATCAAAGTGATGTAATGTGCAAATTTTCCTTTGTTATGAAAACAATCAAGATACTGACTATATAGCAGATTTTATGTGGCTGCTGAGTTCTTTTGAGGTGTAAGTTTCTCATAGAAAGTGGGGGAACTGGTAGATTTCATTGAAATCTACTGAGTAAAAGAATCACCTTCTGACCAAAGCAGCACATTTCTTCTTTCAGAACAGTTTCACTCCTGCATTTCCGTGGAGGAATGCTGATAATGGAGCGGAAGATTAGTTTAGTCACAGGAGTGTGTTTTATACAGGTGATTCAAAGGCTCTTTTCTGCTATTTTCTGGAAGGAACTAGTTCAAACTAGGTAGATAACCACTTCTTTTCCCCAATGCCTTAGTTGGAGAGATAAAGGGCCTTGAGCCTTCTGAAGAAACTGTAAAACTGATGGATTTGCTCTTGCCTTTTTGTGAGTGGAAAGGTTGAGCATTGCTGGCTAGAACCAAGCACCATGCAGGTGTACTGTACAGCTCTGCCAGGGCTGTTCACTCGTCCATGCTGTCCCAGCCTGGGTTTGCTTGGCAGTATTTCCAGTGTGCTTCATTTCTCACATGCCGTGCTCACTGCTCTCCTTGGCTTTCACTCAGTCCAGGCTTGGCATCTCTATCCTGAGCTGAAGTTTGTAGATTGGCTAGTCTAGTATGGACAACTGCAGCTTTCACTGTTCCAGTTCACAACCCCGGCTCTTGCAAGCACTTCTGTTGTGGCCTTCAGCATCTTTGCAGTCCTAGTTCAAAGCCTTTTGCTGCTGAAAATCAAATGTGACTTAGGTTCTGCTTTCATCATTCCTCACAATGTGTATTTGCCCTGGTGAGCATAGTTGCAAAAATTTGCTCCGAGCTAATCATCTGAGCACTGAATGATTGGGAAAAGCCCCCAAGCTGCACTGTGGCACTTCAGAAATAATTTTCTCAAGATCATTTAGTGGGTAAAGCTATTTACAATTTCACTTCACTCAGAAATAATTGCAGGAGGGAAAGAACCATAGAGGGAGAAGCGAAATCCATTATATTTATGTGAATACATTATTATTTATTTGCTTATGCATGGAACCACTCTTTTAATAGGCTGTAAGAGATTGTGAGTTCTTTGTTCTCTTTGAGTTTAATAAAATGCCTTGCAATCTCTGCAGTTTCTGCAACTGAATATTTTGAAGGGTATTATAAACATAGCTAATCCCTACCTGGAAAAATCAGCTGGCCATGCCAGTAAACAATTCTTAGAGACGGGCAGTTGTACTAACTGTGGAATAGAGACAAAAGGTGCTGGTATCTGTGAGTTACGTCCCTCAGCTGCCAGCCTGAGATATTATCAATATGGTCATTATGCAGAGTGAGATCCTGATCATACAAGCCCCTGCCAAACTCCACTGCACTCCGTAGCCCCCGATACCTGCATATTGGATGAATGAATGACACTAACAAAAAGACATAAATTAAATTTTGATTTTCTTTTTTTAAATCTACTGATCATTAACTGTCAGAATATCTTTGAATGGAACTCCATGATGTCTGTTTTGTACTAACAATGGGGGTATTTTGACCCAAAGCTGGATTCTTAACTTGGACTTCCAGTCAAGGTAATGAAACTGAAAAGCTCTGGTTTGCCTTACGTACCTGAATTCTCCACATCAGGTGGGTGGGATGAAGTTTAACTTTAGGAAATGTACAGCAATTAAGTGTGTAGTAGCTATCTAGACCTTTATTAATCTGTAACTTGTTTGTTTGTGCTAACGCTACTCACTATTTGTCTTGGTATACTCAAGCAACACTGGATATAAGAGTTGCATAGCTGCAGTGTGCAAAAGGTATAATTACTGGGAGGGCACTTGGAAGATCACATAAGCCATATTCTTTAGGGTATTTATCTTGGGATAGACGTACCTTGTAGTAGATAGTCTTTTCCACACAGAAGCAAAAGTACTTATGTTAAAAATTAATTAACTTGTTTGAATTGTACATAGAAAGTTATGTTCAGATCTGGAACTCAGTTTGAGTTATTCCGGTCTAAATGTTTAACTTCTAATCCAGCTGAGCTGATAACTCCTGAACTGTGTCTTTTAGGTTTTAGTTATATTATTTCTCATGCTGTTACATGCATTATTTATTAAAGGCATTCCAAAACATTTTAAAGATACATTATCTTTTGGGACATCTCTTCACTGATTCTCCACCCACAACATCCTGACGGCAGCAATATCAATGGCTTGCAAGGAAGAGGGAGATTAGGAATGTGTACATTTGTATCTTTCTTTTTAATGCAATTCTGTCATTGGAAAAAAGGAGACAGAGGGAGAACTTTGTGATGAAGCTGTTCTTCTCAGACAGCCAAGAAATGTCTTATCTACCCTTTGTGCTCTACAGACCACAACTAGGGTATTTCTGCTTTGTGCCACAAATCTGTTTTCTTTTTAGCTTTTTTATGAAGATGACTTTGCTTTTACATTCATAATATGCTGTCAGCATTATAGCAAGGGCCTTGCATAAAAAATGCATTGACTTATAAAATGACACACTGTAGTCCTTAACTCTTAGATAGTCTTAAAATTACAGTGAGTAGAACTGTCTGTCCAAAACTGCAGAACAAAATCAGAATTCTGATTTGGTCTGACTTTGACATCATGGGATTGCAAAACTGGTTCTCGTGTTTCAGATTCTGCATTATACCAAAGAGTATACCATATGATGGTTACTTGAAAGTCCACAGTAGTATGTAGGTTACAGTGGAAGAATACATGTTTGTCTGCTACATGAACTAAAGGAAAATCTTTGTTAATT